>NW_027185798.1:28621584-28718932 GCF_028583685.1 Petaurus breviceps papuanus
GGGGGAGGGGAGTGTTCAGGGTTAGGTGACTTGCCCTGTACCATATAACTATAGGAAGCATCTGGGGCAGGATCTGGATGCAAATCTTGTTGACTCCAAGCATAGTGACATACAAAGGTAGCGGGTAAGGTAGGCCTTTAGTTCAGAAAAGACTATGGCTGGATATATAACAGATCCAGAGGTCATTTGTAGAAAGACGACAGGGGGGAGTTGATGAACTCACCAAGAAATAAAGTATATAGAGTGAGAAGGAAAGACACCAGGATATAGAGATAATTCAGCAAAGGAGGCTGACAGATAAGTGTAGCCAGACAAGCAGAAGAACTAGGAGAGACCAGCACTATAAAAACCCCTGGAAAAGATAGTGGTCTAGGAGGAGATGGTGGTCAACAGAGTCAAATGCTGCAAAGATCTTAGTCAAGGAGAACAAGAATTGAGAAAAGGCCATTGGATTCAGCAACCTTAGAGAGGGCAGCTTCAGATGAGTCAGAAGCTGAACTAGAAAAAGTGTGAGAAATGAATGGGAGATAAGACAGTGGGGGTCATTGGGAGTATAGACAAGCTTTTTTGTAGGAGCTGAGCTGTAAAAGGGAAGACAGAGTATCTTAGTAGCTTAAGTATAGTAGCTTAAGAGGATGGTAGGATCAAATGAAGGTTTTAAGGATGAGAGAGATCTAAGCATATTATTAAGTAGATTGAAAGGAGACCCTGGATAAAGGCAAACTAAAAATTAAGAAACAGAAGGGATGGTCCAAGGGGAATGTTCCAAAGAAGACAGGAGAAAATTGGATGAAGGGAAAGATGTTGGTATTGGTAAAGAAAAGGGCCACTTTTCCCTACAAGGCTGGGGGGGAAGAAAGTTAGGGATGATGTTAAGTTAAATGTAGATCTGGATGAACAGGAAGCTCACAACAATCTCAATGTTCAAAGTCAAGTATGAATGAAGGTCCTCATCTGAGGGAAGGGGGAAAGGGAGGGTACAGGTGGCCTGAGGAAGCAAAGAAGGATCTTCTCATTGATAAACCAAAGTCTTTCCTCAGTCCTCATGTAGCCTAAGTGGTGCAGTGCACAGGGGATGGACCTGGAATCAGGAAGATCATCTGCAAGTCAGCCTTGGTTTGCCTCAGTTTCCTCACATGTAATCTAAGAATGAATGGTAAGAACACCTTCGGCCCAGGGCTGTCGTACAGCTCTATGAGATAATATTTCTTAAGTACTTTGCACACCTTAAAGCCCCATATAAAAGCTAGATATCATTAGCTGTTATTCCTTGACCTCTGGGCAGTATTTGATACCATCCCCTCCTCTGGCTTCTATGACACTGCCCTATCCCATTTCTCTGACCTTTCTTATTGCTTCCCTTCTCTAGCTCCTTTCCTGGCCCTTCCTCCTCACTCCCACCCCTTATTTTAGGGGTTCCCTAAGGTTATATTTGTTCTTGACCTTCCTTTCTCTACAACTCTCTCTCCCTTGGTAAACTCATTCACTCCCACAGTGCCAACTCCTGTGGAAGCCCAAGTCTTCCCTCCCTGCTCCATCCTCTAGTTAAGTGCTAAGGAAACCCCCAAATCCCCTCAGCCATCTTTCTCCCCAGTCGGCTCCTCCTCCCCTAAGTCTGCTCTTTGCCCTCCATTTCCTCCCTGCCCCCTCTCCACTCAGTCACCAAGCCTTAAAAGGCCCTCCCAGCAGTATTTCTTCGCACCTTTGTCTTCTTATGGCCAACAATACAGTTCAGGTCCTCATTACCTCTCAAAGCTCCAGAGGGCTGCAATAGTCTCTTTTCACTAATCCACTCAATATACCACTTGTCTATATATATATATATACATACGGTGCTGTCACTTCTCCTTAAAAAAACAACAAACCTCCAATGGTTCCCTACTGTCTATTCAAATAAAATCCAAACTTGTCAGCTTGCCATTCAAGGTTTTCCATGGTCCCACCCCCCATCTTCTCCCTACTTCCATGTATGTATGGACTTGCAAAGGATCCAGTTGCCACCAAAGTTCACAAAGGACACCACTTTCCATACTCCATCATTTATCATTACCAAGCATGTCCTATGTTCTCCTACCTCCAAACCACCAAAGCAAATATGGTCACTAAGTGAGAGAATGTAGAGAGATTACCATAAGTACATTTTCCCAAGGTTTCAAGAAGGAAATAATCAGGTGTCTTCTCAGGTGTCTGTGGCATGAGTAAAGAGACAAGGAAGGAAGATACCTATGGGATATCTAGGTGGAGGTGTCAAGCAGACAGTAAGAGATTCAGGATTAGAGCTCAGGACAAAAATGAGGGCTCTACAATAGAGATCTGGGAGTCATCTGAAGAGAGAAGATGATCAAATTCATGGGAGCTGATGAGATCACCAAGACGATATATGGAGGGAGAGAAGAGGGGACCCAAAACACAGTCCTGGGACACACCTATACATAAGTGGCATGACAGAGATGGTAAAAAGGAGACAGAGAAAGATAAACTCAACCAAGAGCTAGAAAGAGAACAATGACAGACCAGTGCCAAGAAAACCCAGATGCGAGAAGAGCACACTGAAGGAAGAGTGGTCAACAGGGCCAAAGAAGAACTGAAAGAAACCAACTGGCTTTAGCAAAAAGGACAACAATGCTGGCCTTGCAGAAGGGCAGTTTGACAGAAGCCACAGTAGAAGGGGTTGGGATGTGAGTGGGACTTGTGCATTATTCTCTCTCCATTCAACCTGTAAGCTTGAAGAGCAAGACCCTGTGTCAACTCTATGTATTCCATCAAGAATGCCCACAGTATCTTGCACGTAGCTGGGGCCTGATATGATGAAGATGCCTAAGGAAAAAATGGATAAGGCTCAAAAGCATTTGTTTCTAAGCTTCCTAGAAAGTTTGTCTATGTAGGTCCCTTGGTGAACAAGGGGACCTTATGTAACTATTCCTTTTGTCCAAATGATGAAGTGATCCCAAATTAATCCATGACAAAAGATACTAAGCACCTACTAATACTTTAGCTACCATAATGTTGTTAGGTCTAGCAAAACATGCCAATGCGTTTAACTTTTAAGAAAAAAATTGCCTAAATCTATACCTCACAGCCAGAAAGGCATTCTGGATTGTGTTTTTAATTTCCCATCTATATGCTAATTAAAACTTGGCTTCAGAAAGTTCTTCAAAATCCTCAAACTAATGCTGACTGATCAGAGAGACTGTTTAAGATACTGACTTCAGCATTTTCTGGAGGGTCAAATTTGGAAGTTGACAGGCACAGGCTCAAATGAAGGGCTTTCCCCTTCCTTCCCTCCTTTCTCCCACCAAGGATAAACAACAACAAACAAAAAAGTCAGAACAGAGACAAGAGTTCCAATCCAGACTCCACCACAAATCCTTCCTGGCATCTCGAAAAAGGAACGAGGGATATATCAGAGCAAAGGCACTAGAAATGTCCCTAAGGGAAACATCCCTGGTACAGAAGGCGAAGTTGTTTCATCAACACAGAGGGGAGTTCTTGGAGGTTTCTGACCACAAAAGCGATAACTACTTCATTATCCCATGAATCCCATTAATGACTTCAGGTCTCTCTACCTTTTGCAATAGTTCTGTATGACAAAAACATCTCATAAGATTGACTCAAGAGAAACAGAGAATAACTATACTCTTAATTTTGTTCTATGAGGTGTTAAATTTAACTTAAACCTGGAAAGTCAAAAATAGGCTAAAATTAAGAAGTCAACTGAAAGCTAAAATTAAACTTTCCTCTCTCCACAACTTCTACAGAGAGTCTGATTATTAACTTAGAAATAGAAAGGTATAAGGTACTAGGTCTGATGACCCAGTAACTTTCCCTGATTCAGGGTCTAGGAGCTACAAAGAAATATACCATATTTACCTGGTTTCGCCTGTTTCAGAACATCGCCCAAGCAGAAAGCAAGCTCCCTCCAGTTCCTGCAGCTGGGGACACCAGAGCCATTTCCAGATGAGATCATCTCAGGAACCAACAGCAGCAGCTTTCAGGAAAAGTGAATGGTGCCTCCTGGGGATGTGTCTTTGGCAAGCAATACTGCAACAATGCAAACTTTACTCTGAGAAGTGCTGACTCATGCCATGCAAAACTGTAATTTACCTAAAGCCTCTGGATGCCCTCTCTGAGCAAGAGAAGATGATCGAGTTCAGTCCGACTTTTTAAAATTGAGAACCAATGACTCAGATGAAGTACTCACTACCGGCAGTTTTGCTTGCTTCTGCCTCCCAGTGTCCAGGGACACTTTTCCTGAGAGCCCCTGAGGGCAGTTTCTGAAATTCCATCTGAGAACTGCAGGGGAGTTCTACAGTGCTAGGTTACCGCACCCTTCCATTTGTAAATTCTGAAGATTTCCCAAGGAAGGGGATAAAGAAAGTTACTTTGCATCTGGGTCACTGGCCCCTGGGAACTTACTTACCCATTCATCCCAGGCAAGTCAGATCATTCGGGTGAATTTGTCAATTCAAACCTGGCTCATTTCTCTTCTCTCCCCTTAGGCCTCTACTCTCCATTTCCTTTAACTACACAAAGCTTATTATTACAGAAGCACTTCAGCTATTCTATCAGCTGCAACTTTCTCTAAAGGTTTCCAGCAAGGCAAAGAGAAACCAAATTACCTGCCACTATATTAATTGAATAAGTAAGGAAAACAAGAAAATGAAAAAATAGCCATGAAATTCAAGCAGAAGCATCAGTACCCACTTTCCAAAGTCCTTGAGAGCCCAGTGAATTTCCATTTCTTGTTTTGCTTATTTTAAAAAAATTACTAGTTTATCATTATCTGTTAATATTTACTAAATTTTCCAACCATGTTGGCAACTATACTGGTGCCACACAAAGCACTTAAGACAAAATCCCTACTTTGTATCTGAGCACATCTGGAAAGAAAACAACACAAAACACATGCATCCACAGTCAGAAGCTGAGAGGAAGGGAAGGATGAAAGTGGGGGAGGGGAGGAGGGCGAGAGAGAGGAGGAAATTTGTATTCAACTCAATTCTTTATCCCCAAATTCCTTGGATTCTCTTTAATGCCATTATTTAAGTAAGGTATTTGCTAAAATGACTAAGGTTTTGTAACACATAAAATATAATTGTTTCTTTTTGTAACATCTTTCTTTACAGAAAAGGTTGTATTTAGTTTAAGAAGACTCCCTAAACTTCGTAATTAACCATTTTAAAATGATGAATAGTGTTTACTTTAGTTGCATTTGGTGAAAATTGTTATCTTTCATGCCACACTGCTAAAATAATTTTGTAGCTAACGATAAGAAAGCCCCATATCTAAATGAAAAGGGAAGAAACTGTAGGCAAAACAGGCCTTGGAGTTAAGACTACTAATGTAGCAACTTCAAGGAAAACAGACTCAGGAAAAAGGGCTTCTTGCTTCTTTTCATTGGAAGCAAAATGGATCTCTTAGGGTTTGAAAACACAAAGGGTCAGATGCCAACTGTGGTGCCATTCCCAAACAAACAAAGTTTACAAGAACCATCAGTTTTCTATACTTTTAATTATTTAGAAATTGGGAAGATAAGGAGAACTCCTATTCCAGTGGTTTACTGTTAGAGTCACTTGTATATTAACAAATGAACTGCATGAACTTAAGCTATGCATTACGGGAGTCTCACAGGAAATGGCCTTTAGCACCCACATTAACCCTATCCTTCAAAACACCAGAATGACAAGGGTGGCACTATTTGTACTAGGAGGCAAGCAGCTAGGTGGCACTATAATGCATAGAGCACTGGACCTAGGAGTCAGGAAGCCTTATCTTCCTGAGTTCAAATCCAGCCTCAGATACTTCCTAGCTGTGTGACCCTAGGTAAGTCACTTCATCCCATTTGCCTCAGTTCCTCATCTGTAAAATGATGTGGAGAAGGACACGGCAAACTACTCCACTATCTCTGCCAAGAAAACCCCAAATGGAGTCAAGAAGAGACACATACAACTTGAAATGACTTAACAATAAGTTGTTCAAGCAATCCCCATAACCTTCTTTGAGTAAGGGAGGAAGGAGACTTCATTTTTGCTATGTAAAAAATACTTATTTTCATCCGATATATACTATTCCCACATTCCAGACCTTCCCATTCCTTCAGGCACCAGAGAATTCATGGAAATACAGAAAGTCAGTGAGTAGAAGAAAACGAAACCGCTTTAGACTTGAAGCTCTTCCAGTACAGTATTTCAGAATTCAGACAGGTAATTGAGCTCCCAACAGCAATTTATAACAGGTTGTTTGATTTTTCATGGGTGGTCACAACAGATGTTTAAGGTTTATATATACACACACCCATGTTGTTTTGCTCCAGAGGAAATATGTAATGCTCTTCACAGCCCACGTTCCCTTTTCTTCCCTTGTATTATAGATTATAAACAATAAGTAGTTGTCAGAACAGAAGCAAAATACATCAGTTCTCAGTGCTATAAAATACTCCATAACTAAAGAAAACAGTGAGCTTAATCTATTTGGCAATCTTTGTATGCTCACAAGAAAGAAACTATACAATATCATAGGATAACTTGCTGTTTCTAAGCTGCCTTACTTTCTCCTAACATTCTTTCCTCATATAATGAACTCTCTCATGCTACTAACTTTTAATCTTTAGTGTTTGGAGATTTATGCTACTTTTTAAAAATTGGCGAGTGTGTCCTCTCTAGAAAGATGACATGGGATCTAATATAAAAAACCCTTTTATTATGATATGCATAAATCACAGTGGGACAGGGGTGGAAAAAGGATAGTCCACATCTAGCTCACTCCTCAGGGGCAGACATTTCCAGTAAAAAACCCTTGTGCTTTTTTCACTACAGGAAAATTCAAAGACTACACAAGCTAGATTTTACTTAATACAGCAAAATCCCAGAAATACTCTCTTACCCTTAATAAGAGCCAGGGAATAAAAGAGTTGAATTTTATTAATTTTGTGGGTTAAACCATTCTTTTTTGGGAGGTTCCTGGGGCAATAATCCTAAGTACTATTATATATTTCAACTATCAAATGAAGCCTTGTTACTCAGAAACATTTTTGTACCTGGGATGTCAAATAATAAAATTTTTGCCACTGTGAAAATTAAAGTTCATTTAACTCTAAGTCAAATAAAACAAAGGAAAAAAAGCTTTTGACTTACAATGATGTGCCAGTTTTACCTAGAAATTCAAACCTCAGCTCAAGTATCTTAAGAGTACCCCAATGCCAACTTATCACTGCAACATCAGCAAATACAGGCTTACTGTAACCCTGGAAGCAAAGACCTGCTGTATAAAGTGGCCTCTCCTGGGATACAAAACCTGTCGCCATAACAGGGATCATTCCATCCTGGGGCCAGAAAGACTGCCAGTCCCTTTAATCTTTAAGGAGCCACTTTCACTTTCAGACACTAGACCTCTGGCAGCCTAGGGTTCCAATAGTCCATACCACTTACTCTTTTAAAAAAAGAAAGTGAAAGCTGTGCCTTAGTATGTTGATGAAGCCAGGTCCCCCATAGTACCAGTCACTAGAATCTGCTCAGTTCGGAGTTCCCTCCATGCTTTGATTTTAAGAAAATTTTGCAGGAAAAATACGCAGGAAAGTGATCAATGACCAATAGCTATCAAGATCAATATTTGAAGCTAAACACCCACCTCCAACACACCAGAATGCCTGGTTTCCTAAATATCAGTAAGTGGAAAAAGTCAAAAACAGAGAAGAAATTAAAATTCC
Organism: Petaurus breviceps papuanus; assembly: GCF_028583685.1. Classification (NCBI taxonomy): domain Eukaryota; kingdom Metazoa; phylum Chordata; class Mammalia; order Diprotodontia; family Petauridae; genus Petaurus; species Petaurus breviceps. The sequence goes on from NW_027185798.1 coordinate 28,629,290, forward strand.
AATACTAACAAGTACACAATATGGAGATCTGACTCTTCAAGAGAAACAGGATTTAGGAATTCGGTGATTTGACCAGATCATTACCCTGAACAGCTCATCCCAGAAAACTAAGCATCAGAATTCTTGATAACCTTTAGCATGAGAAATTTCCTCCACAAAACTATTTCTGAATTTCTAATTCAAAGGAGAGTTGGGGGAGAGGGAAAGGGCAGTAAAGGGAGGGAAGGAATGAGAGGAGATGAAGCCCCTGATATCACTGAACAAATTTAAAGGCAAGAAAATGAAGTAACAAGGTAATGTTCCATCATTCCCTCTTACCCGGTTAACAACTCTCAATGGAATGACTCTGGGCTGCTACTCTGCAATCTAGATGGAGTTCATAAAGGACTGGAAATGTCCTCCTTGTATATCCACTGTCCTACCTTTATCCTAATTAATGTTAAACCTGCCTTTCCAGCTGAATTTTCACCATGATTTCCACTAAAAATACCAAAGATTGAGTTACTTCTACCCTATTCCTCAGCCTAGTGGAACCTTTGTTGACAGTTGACCATATTGTTTCAGTCTGACAGGTAGTTTCTACCGAGTAGATTGGATTACCTGTTTACTCACAGTTAATCTTCAAACTGGTTTCTCTGCAGGATAGGGAAATAAAAGAGTAAGGCTGTGCTGCATGAATATTCCATCCAAGCAAAGTAATGAGAGGCAGAGAAGGCAGGAGAGCTTCCAGAATCAGAACTTAACTGCACATTTCAGTAGTGCTTAAGAAAACACTCCATCTACCTACATGGCTGATGAGGAGATGAATTCCCAAAGGACTGTGCACTCTCCAAAGATTACTGTGCACACTGCTCTCTCCCTGACGTTCTTCAAGAGTTTGCATCATAAAATTCGCCTTACATTATTTATAATAAAATGGAAAAATACACTAACATACAGGAGTCCTTCAAAATGCCTTCCACTTTATTTGGAAATAAACTTCCAAGTTTATTTAAACCCAAATGCATCTGACTATGAATTCAGAAGAGTGCTTCAGAGCTCTTTCAAAACTATTCATTTTCCTTTCCTCTTATAAAAGAAAAGCCAAATGCTCAGAAGGGATGCCCAGTCAGTGAAGCCCATTTAAGTTTTAAAGTTGAGCAAAGGGAGGTTTTCTTGGACCCATTCTGAAGTACTTTCAGTTTTTTGGTGGATACATTCATAGAAATTGCTTGTGAAAATACTGAGAAAAAAGTTTACAGTGCTGGAACTATATAAAGAGCTAAACATTTCATGATAAAATTCAAGAAAAAAAGCTGAATTTTTAAAAATCAATTTTATGAAGTAATCTAATGAAGCGACATTTTGTAGCACCTAAAATGGCCAGAAAAAAAAAAACAAAACAACAAAACTTCAAGATTACTTTTCTAGCCCAGATACCTAAATTCAGTTGCAAGCATTACCTGAATCCTTCCCCTCCTTGGTATTTTTATCCAAGCTATACTGGTGCCAATTAGGCCAGAACAGAGCTGGCAGAGCCCATCAGAATTAAGTAGTTCAATTCAGGATCCAACTAGGATCTGCTGGGAAGCAAACCTATCTTAGCACTAATTAAGGTAGTTTTAAAAAGCATGAAAGATCTACTCACCAGGTGTGGTGCTTTGCGTCTGAAAGGCTTCTGCAAATGGTTTTCTTACCAAAGTTACAGCAATTGTCACAGTAACAATTTTAACAATGAGAGGGAGAAGAAGATCTAGGAATGGTAACATAAAGGATGGTTCCCACAGGCTTTCCCTCCCATTGCTTTCCTAAGGCACAGATGTAAAAGTTGTGAGATATATTCCAAAGTAGGACCAAGACCATCAAACAAATCAAGTTCGGATTTTACTCCTCATATTGACCTGGCTCTTCATGTCAACAGAAGGCCGACCTGAAAGTCATCTCCCACTCATCTCATCACACAAAAGCACCATGATAACAGTGATTTTTAAAAATGGGTCTCTTTTCTAGAAGCTTGGGGTGATTAAAAGCACTGTACCACCTTCCCAAAGCAACCCAGTCCTATCTCCAACTCCTGTTTACTTCTGAATCCAAGCTCACCACAGCACTGGCCAAAATATACTGACTGAAGACCCAGCATCATCCATCTGTTCATTCATCTGCCTGCTATATAATTTAGATAAGCATTCTTTATCTGCTTGGTTTTCCCTGTGTGTATGTCTAGGCCCAACTCTTTTGAATGATGATGGATCTCATGTAGTAGGCTCTGCAATGATCTATAGCTTAACACTTTAAGGGAATTGTGCAGTGCCTTTTAAGGACCCCCAAGCTTCTCCCTGAAACAAAGGCCCAGCTTTTTAACATTGATATTATTCTGGTGTCATTTATAAAGCACCTACTAAGCATTAGGGATACAGAGGAAGGTAAGGACACTTTCCCTGCTTTTGATGAGCTTAGTGATGACTTGTAAAACGAAATACACACATGGTAAACTGAAGAGAATCTCAGAGGGACTAAAATTAGGAAAGGCTATATATAAGGCGGGGCCTTTAGTTTAGACCTGAAAGAAGCCAGAGATTCCAGGAGTCAGAAATGAGAAGGGAGCTGTTGTTCATCCTTCACTCTCAAAGAGACCAATGGCATCATGGATGATATAGGGCAGTGCCACTGAAAATGTCCAGGACAGGGAGACAGTGTCATGTTTGTGAAAGAGTTAATGTAGCAAAGACACGTGGTGAGATGTGAGGAGGAAAGGGGGAGGTGTGAGAAGACTAGAAAGGGAGGAAGGAGTCACAGTTATGGAGACATTTAAAAGTCAAATAGAGGATTTCATATTTATCTTGGAGGCAACTGAGTGAAGAGGAAGGTGACATACTTTTTGACAGCTGACTGGAGGATGAGACTTGGGGAGAGACAAGGTCAAGAGACCAACTTTCAGGAAGCTATTGCAATAGTCCAGGTTTGAGGTGATAAGGGCCTACAACAGGGTGGCAGCAGTGTCAGAGGAATGAAGGGAGTAGATAAATATGAGATGCTATGAAGGAAGAAATAACAGGTCTTAGCAACAGATTGAATGACACACCTAGACTGCAAGACTGGGTATCTGGTGGTATCCAGGACAGTAACAGAAGTTTAAAATAGGTAAAGGCTAGGAAGTAAAAATGTGTGTAGTTTCAGACATGCTGTTGACTCTTAAGATGTCTATAGGACATCCCAGTCTGGAGTGTCCAAGAGTTGGTAATATATTCAGGACTAAAGGTCAGGAGAGAGGTTAAAGTTGGACAAACATCTAGAATCATCTCTACTGAGACACTAGTTGAATCCATGGAATTTGTTCTCCACCAAGGAAAAGGATATAGAGGGAGAAAAGAGCCCAGGACACAGCCTTAGCGAAAACCTTTGGTTAAGCTGGTGTGAGTCAAATGAAGATCCAGCAAAGAAGACTGACTGAGTGGGCAAGAAGACAGGAGAAAAGCTAAGGGAGACCAATGTCACAAATACCTAAAAAAAAAGCGAATATCAAGGAGAAAAAAGTCATTAGCAGTGTCAAAGGCTATAAAGAGGTCAAAAGGGATGAGAACTGAGAAAAGGTCATTAGATTTAGTGTTTAAAAGATCACTAGTAACTTGCAGAGAGCAGTTTCAGTTGAATGACTAAGTCAGAAACGAGATTACAGAGTTAAGAAGGGAGTGAGGGGAAAGGAAACTGAGGGCATTGGAGACTGCCTTCTTAAGTTTAGCCAAAAAAAAAAAGGGGGGTAAGTGATATTGAACAATAGCTAGTGGGGATGGGTGAGTCAAGTGAAGGGTTCTTTGAGGCTGAGGAGACATGGGTGTATTTGTAAGCAGTGGGGAAGCAGCCAATAGGCAGGGAGAGAATGATGATTAGTGAGAGGGGAGGATAGGGGAGGAGCAATGGGCTGGTGATGGTTCTATTCTGTGCCCTAAAACATGGATACCAGAGTCAAAGAATTAAAATGGCGTCACCCAAAGAGCAACACTGAAGCAAATGATGTGAATACGCTGCAATACATTACTGATTAAGAATTCCATATAATAGAAACATGGATGATGATCTCACTAGGAAGACAGAGAACTAAAACGAGACAGGACAATCGCACACAAGCGCCAGGGATACCAGATGGGCAGCCTGCATGTGCCTCACTAGTACCCACACATCAGATCTACAAGAAGACCCCCAAACAAGTTGGATGTTTATCCTGCAGAGGATTTACAGGAAACACATTTAAGAAGCCTCCAGAAGACATAGATGGGCTGGCCCAACTCAGTATTGCAGGAATATATCCACATGAGATTAAAGTACAAAAACAATCAGCAAAATGGAATCCTAAAATAGGTGCATCCATTGTAGAATGTTCAACATCCAGTACAAGGTATGACCATGTTAATTTAATTCTCCCTGAGCATTAAGTATTGAAAGCTGGAAGAAAGCTCTGATTTTCCCTGGCCTAGTCCTTCTTTGTACAATAGGCTGTTTATTCCATACTCATATCTCCTCCATAGTTCTACCCTACCCCTTCTCTAAGAAACTCCTCAAACTCACCACATCTGGAAACCTCTATATTTGGAACACTCCAGACTAGAAACTTCCTGTTTCCTAGGTGATCGGTATTTCCCTGCCTGTGACCTCAGGAGTGGGAAACCAATCAGACCTACCCGGCTAGGACCCCTCCTCACCCTATAAAAACACCTGAGCCACTCAGATCTGAGGTTGGCCATGACACTGTGGCTGATTCAGGAGCTGCCCCGACCCGAGAGCTGCCTGAGTTGCTTCGAAGTATAGACCTCTCAAGAGTCCATTGTGGATTTCTTCTTTCAGCTATGACTTGAAGAGCATTCTGCCTGAGGTTCTCTGGTGACATCCCTGGTGGTATCTCTTCCCAATCCCACTTCTGAAGTGTTAGCCATTCCTGTGTGAGGGGGGTTTGGTGGGCTCACCCAAGTTGGGAGGTGTCAGTCCCATACCCATTGTGAGGGGGTTGAAGGGACTGCCCTAGTGGGGAGGTGTCAGTCCCAGACCCATTGTGAGGGGGTTAAAGAGACTGCCCTAGTCGGGAGGTGTCAGTCCTGGCCCCATTGAGGGCATCACTGGCTGTCCTACTGTGTTTCCCCGATAATAAGACACTGTCTTATTATATTTTTTTTTTTGACAGAAAAACACCAGAGGGCTTATTTTCAGGGGAGGGCTTATTGTAATGAACATTGGCAGCAATTTTAATAAACAGGTAAATGTGAACAAAAAAATGTACCTTTATTCAATAATGAATTCAATAAAGAACAGGATGACACGCTCACTGCTGCAGCTCTGACTGGATGCAGCTCGGAGCGCGGCATGCGTTTCACGGGGGGGGGGGGGCATACAGAGGGTACCGTAATGTAGCGTGTAGCACAGGGGATCACCTTCACTACAGTAGCAATCTCAATAGGGCTTATTTTCAAGGGAGGGCTTATTTTAGAGGAATCTTACACAGTAAGGGGAGGGCTTATTTTCAGGATAGGTCTTATTATCAGGGAAACACGGGTAGTATCTTTTCCTTGTCTCTACCTCCTACTCCCTTTGTCACCTCCAATTAAGTCACTTGGATTTTCCTTTGGGGCCTTCACATAAATATGACAAAAGGGCCTGTTGCTTTGGGCACTAAACTCACTCATCTAATTCTTCTGTAAAGCCAATTTAATACTAGTAATGGACTCTGACAGTAAATCATGTCATTTGGAAGATTTTTTAAGATTTTAGCATTCTGAGATAATACAGGTTCATGTAAAAAATTCACACAAGAAACTTTGGAATCGAGAAACTACCATGAAACATGATACTTCAGTAATAAAACAATGAAATACATAATAACTATAATAGTTTTTAAAATATTTATTTGTATACAGATTGGCCTGCCTATAATAGCATGTTTAATATGATGAAATGCAATCAAGTTTTTAAAAGGCCACCCTGAAAAATATCTATCACACATCACTATGAAAACTCTCAAGCATGTTAAAGTGCTAACCAAATATAAGATACTTTTTAGTAAACATCCTCTGCAAAATTTGCTCAGATTTTTTTTTACAGAAGCAATCCTTCCCTCAATTCAAATCAGAAAATGCAGTTTCATCCAGAAGAAATCTCACCTAGAAAAACAAATTAGAGTAAACCGTGCAGAACAAATCCATATGAACATATGAAATATCAATGTCAAAGAGCAAATTTCAATGTTATCTAGATCCAGGATAATTAAATTTTTTCAATTAAACATATTCTTTTCTTTAATAAAAAATTGCTTCCCTTCACCCACCTGCTTCCTGCTATGATAGCTCACAGGGACCAAATCAAAACTACAAAGTACAATCTGACATACTATTATACTCGGCAGATACTTAATTGACCTAACATGGAAAAAAAAAATCATCAGGGTATATACAAAGTACTTAACTTTTTAAAAGATTTTCTCCTAGAGATGCTTATTTTCTTGACAATCCAATTCATAGTCCTGTACTAGGTGCTAGAGATTCAAAGATAAAATGAACAACATCAAGTTTGTTTGATCCATTCAATCAACTCATGTAGAATATTGTTTTCTCCAGTATCTACATTTTCCAACTAACCAGACAAGCCAACCCTGGGCCTTTCTTGGAATCAGAAACATAAACTGTTTCCCAAAGTGTTAGGTCATGCTTGTGCAAATGGCCTTGAGAGAGAGAGAGAGCCATTTAGACAGCTGTGCAATGAGCCACACAAGCGGCCTTTTCCACGACTGCTGCTTCCCAACAATCGAAACTTTCTCTAGTCCAAAGTCCAGACACAGGCAGCAGTGTTTCTCTGCAAACATCCAAACAGTTTCATTATTGTTTAACCACAAAAATAACAACTCCAATAATCTATCAAGTCTGACATTTCATCCAGCTATGCAATTAACCCAAGATGCCAAGCGTGCAAAGGGAAAGTTTTCTCTGCTCCAAATCAGCAAACTTAGTCTGACATTATAAAAACACAACCACTAACTAATAAGGCACCTTCTCAGTCCCTTTGCTATTCTTCACAACCCTTCTTCAGAGGAGGCTTCTGAGAAAAACTTTCCTCCAACATAAGCTATACTCAGAAATTTCACTTTGAAGAATTCTACCACCCATTCATTTGGTGCCTCAATACAGGCCAGAGTGTAGAAATACAGACCAAGAGGATGGAAATCTGAGACTGAACCAAAGAGGTGAGCATGCACAGTCTGTTCAAGCACAGAACCCAGATCAAACAGGGCCACCGATGAGTCTGTTTAACACTTGGAAGACTTACAAGAGCCCAGTCTCTGACTCCCATATCAAGGGCAGTCTGATCTGATGGCTTCAGTAGTAGAATAGGAAGTGACCTACCTAAAGCTCTCCTCCTCTCAGCCTGCATCACTGCTTCACTTTGGACATCTTAAGGAAAGAAGTTCCCAGGGTCCTGGACAAGGCCTACCTGATAACTCTGTGGAACCATCCATCACATAAACTCTTTCATCAGAGTACAAAAGAAATCCAAAGGTTAAGGAAAACAAAGTTCCCATCCACGTTCAAAGACCCCCTAAAACCTGGTGTCTGTGGTGCTCGGGTTATGAACCTGATCTAGTCCAACCTTTTCACTTTACAGAGAAGGGAAATCAACAGCAGAAAAGTGGCCGTCTTCTTGCCTGCGAACAAATAAGCATTAATTAAGTAGTTAGGGGCAGGGCCAGAAAGCCCTTGGACTCCCCATGCAGTGTTGTTTTGACTAAACTAAGATACCTCCACTTCTCTAAATTTTATTTCAAACATCCTAAGGGTAACCCTCCTTTGAGGAACAGTTGTCCCTCACTGGCTCCAGTAAAAAAGGCACATTATAAGGGGCGGCCAGGTGGCTCAGCGAGTAAGAGCACCGGTTCCAGTGTTGGGACGACCTGGAGATCGAATCCCGGGCTCAGACGCTCAGCACCACACCCAGAAATAACTGGCCGTGTAACCTTGAGCAAGTTACTTAATCCCAATTGCTTAAAAAAAAAAAGGCACATTATAATGAGCAGTTTTCATAGGAACAATATTACAACTTTCACTTCAGGCAATCAGATGGGGGGGAAAAATCACCCCAAGGTTTTCTATGAGTATTATATGAGTTCTAGCAAAAATATATTGAGGCTATTACTGGAAAAGTTATGTTGGTCAGACGATGAAAGGTTATGCAAGGCTTATGATATCTGTATCATCAGAAAAGCAGGAGGCACAGGAATGCTGAAAAATGCTGGTGGGAACAAATACTTTTTATTATAGGGTGAAACTTCCTTAATGCATAAACCATCTAAGGATCTGCCAACACTGGACTGGAAGTTCCAGGAGGAACTTGGCCACTAACCATGAAACCTTGGCTTACTTGCTTCTCGGGACCTCAGTTTCCCCCTCCGAAAAAAGAAGTATATATAATATGAACACATGTTTAGTTCTAAAAGCCTTTCCCACTGTCCTATTCTGTGACTCTGTGAACAGTTCCCAGCTACCTTTTTGCAGGTTCTTTAAGCAAATGAATAGTATAATCAAGATTGAGGATAGAAGAGTTATTGAACTATATGCTTAAGAGAAACAACTTTTTCAAAGGCCTTTTACAACTTCACTTATTGGACAAACCTAATTTTCCTTTGTTAGACTGGTAGAAACACAAAGCCAAGTTGAGATACATCCTGGCCCTCAGAGATTACTATCAAGTAAATGAATTTGGTTGAACACAAATACTGCTCTCATTTACAAATATATACTTAATTTATACATTGAAACCAGCTGGGCAGGAACTGGACACACTCTGAATTTTCTTAAGCCTGAGACTAAAACTGCATTTCTCTTAAAATTGTATAAATATTATATACATGTCACTAATTTAGAGAAAAGACATACATCCTTAAAACCTTTAAAAAAAAAAAAGCTAAGGGAAAATGCAGGTCATATGCAAACCAACCCAATAAAGCAAAAAAGAAAAACCAAAAGACCAACCTCTTCAATTTAGCATATCAACAGAAAAAGAAAAACGATGCAAAAGCAACCAAAAAGGTTTTATATCAGTTTTCACTGGAAAAATATAATGGGGAAATTTCTGTGCCAAGATCACTCTTACTTGAAAAAAGGCATGCAACCTTCAGAGAGATAGAAGCCTAAGTAGGTCACTATGTAACACCTCAAAAACCATGAGATCACCAGACTGGACAGAATCTATCCAAAAATTCTGCCGGAAATTAAGTGCGGATTAGAGTAATTAAATGTACAATCTTCTTGAGATCAACCACTGTTCTTAAGAGCTGAGGTCATTATGGTGAAACATATCTTAGAAAAATATGAAGAGAATTATTAGGAATTATAGACCTTCCACCTTCAGTTTCTGTCTGCCAAAAGCTAAATGTAAAAAGAACAAAATGCAGATTTGGAAAAACAAAATAATGTGGCTTATAAGAGAATACCACACCACTCAGGAAGAGCTACTGAAAAAAATCATTTACTTGTATGAATAGTAATAGCCTTGAGTTTCCAAAAATTACATATATTTCTTCAAAAGAGATTCAAGGAAAATATATAATCATGGAGTAAAGGGCAAACATTGTTCCTTCTGAATGCTTAAATAGCCAATTATGTGCTTACAGCATTAATGCCTTAGAAGAGAAAGAGCCTATTACAAAAAGTTGAATAAGACATCCTGAAGAATGTACCCTGGGGGCTGCAGACTATTCATCTGATAGTAATATCACCCCAAAAAGGCTGTTTCATGCAACATGTAGTATTTTAATTTCCCAGCTGCCAAAAGAAATATATAAGGAGCAGAAATTAAACTAATTATGCCAGCAGTCCTAGTGAACAAAACTTTAATTGTATTACAAATCAGCAGTTAGACTGTAACAGAACAACCCGAAAGTCCTTAAAGGGCTCTGACTTATTCAGAATACAAATTACTCCAATCAATGACAGAAATGAAACATCTTAGTTACTGTGGGTACATAAGGAGTAAAAGCTCACAGAGTTCCATGTAAAAAAATTAACATTCTATGAGAGTATCTTTTATCTAAAATTGGATTTATATTATTTTATGATTTATATACTACACTGGGCATCACTGATAATCCTTTTAAATTCATACGCTACCAATCAGCTTTGAAAAACAAATCCTGGCACTGACCCTGGAGTCAGGAGGACATGAGTTCAAATCCGACCTCAGACACTTAACACATACTAGCAGTGTGACCTTGGGCAAGTCACTTAACCCTAATTGCCCTGCCCTTTCCCCTCCAAAAAGAAAAAAAAAATCCTGGCTAGAAAGCTTCTGAAACCACTTATAAGACTGGTGTTAGTAAGTAACAGGCCCAGCTCTTTGAACCTTGCAGGAAGTAGCTAAGCAATGCTTGGAGGTGTCACTAGCAAGTCCCAAAAAGAGGCAAGGTCAGAGGGAAAAAAGCAACTTGGGGGGGGGGGCTGCCCCGACGTGGCGAAGTGAATAGAGCACTGGCCCTGGAGTCAGGAGGTCCTGCGTTCTAATCCGGCCCCAAGACGATTAACACACACACACACACACACACACACACACACAGATACACACAAATGAGCTGTGTGACTTTGGGCCAGTCACTTAACCCCATTGCCCTCCAAAAAGCCAAAAAAAAAAAAATCCAGCATCAGACACTTAACATAAAACTAGCTGTGTGACCTTGGACAAGTCACTTAACCCCAATTGCCCTACCTTCCCCCCTCCAAAAAATAAAAAGCAACAGGGGGAAGAGAAAGGAAGGAGAGAAAAAGATGAATATGAAAGAAAAAGGACTATAGGCATTTAAAAACAAAACCTATTTACTCTAGTTCTAAGCAACTTTATTCATTGATTTTTTTTTTTAAAGAGAAACATATAATGGGCAAGGTTACTAATTAATTACCCCATCTTCCACTCAAAGGTAATCGAACCCTTTGCTGGTTAATCCAACTAAAATTAGGGATTAGTGACCAAGAGCAATGGATTCATAAAGAATTGAAACAATTTTTGTTCTAATTATAGAAATTAAGAATATATAGTAAAAATACATGTATATTTTAGAAAATATATATTCTCTGTCTTGAAATTCATTTATTCACTCCTCTTTTTCCTAGCTCATTACAATGTTACTCTCTATACTTGAAGGGGATTTTCTAAAGAATCTGGATATCCAGAGCAGAGGTTTCTTGGAAAAATCAGGGCGCTGGACCGAAGGTCCTCTGAGTGCTTTCACCGTGTTCCTCACCCACACACAAGGCCTTCCCTTGACCTCACCATCATCCGTAATATTCCCAGCCATGATCAAGAACACTCTCCTCCTCCTACTGACCGTAAACTTCTGTCATCCCACGTCTCTGTATGCCTCACTCTTCCCAAACCTCTTTCTGACCCTCAATGCAGCCTCCAAGTAACTCCAATCCTCAGTCTTCACCCCTGCTCAGGTTTCACTTTCTTCCTTCACAAGCCATTCCCCTTCTCACTCTCAACGTGAACATTAATCTCCATTTTCTTTTCCTTTAGTCTCTCATGAAAAGGTAGCTCTCTTGACAAAGTCAACTCCCCTACCTGTACCTTGATCCCATCCCATCTAGTCTCCTCCAGCAAACTGGCCTCACAATCATCCCTGGTTCTCCCCCTAATCTATAGGCTACATCAACCCTCAGAACACAACCAAAAGAATGGACCCTAAAATGTTAGCACTACATCATCAGACAGCTTCTTGCAACTGTTCAAGTAGAACCTTTGTAGGTTTCTTTGTAGGTTTCTTTGGACCTTTGGACTCATGTATTTGTATTTCCAAGCTCTTAGTCAGCTCTAGTCTTTTCATCAGAAGTACTCAAAAGTCCTTCATTCCATTAAAAATCCATTCCCCCTCACCCTCCATATACTCAACTTTGCAGGGTAAATTATTCTTTTTTTTGCTTTTTGCAGGGGAAGGGCAGGGCAATTAGGGTTAAGTGACTTGCCCAAGGTCACATGGCTAATAAGTGTTAAGTGTCTTGAGGCCACATTGGAACTCAGGTCCTCCTGACTCCAGGGCCAGAGCTCTATTCACTGTGCTGCCACCCGCCACCCCACGCCACCCCACCCCACCCCCACATTCCCCCCCCAGGGTAAGTAATTCTTGGTTGTATTTTTTGTACATGGCCAGTGTAGGACTTTATTTTGTTTATTTCTATGTTGAGAGATTTGTTGTTTGTTTTCCAACAAGTGCACAGTAGTGAAAGAGAAAAGAATCATTTCTGTTAGTTGAAAAAAAGAAAATAATAAAAAAAAAAAGTGTGCAAGCTTTTAAAAAAAATCATGGTTTTCAAGGAATCCAATTTTTATTAATTTTCTTTGACCTGTTTTCCATCCAGGTCAGTTGTTTATATCAGATACTTTAAATATCCTTTTTTTTCAATGTTTTAATTTTTTTCTAATATTTCTTGATGCCTAATGGAGTTACTGACTTATATTTATAGTCTTTGTTGTTGTTCAGTCATGTCCAACTCTTCCTGGTCCATCTGGGGTTTTCTTGGCAAAAAAAAAAAAAAGCATATCTTCTTCTATCAGAGGAAATAGCAAGTCCATATATAAGAAGCTACAAAGCAAATACCATTTTATTTTGGCAGATTGGGGAAGAGGGAGGGGTTAGTGGATCTGGTCTGTCAAGGAGGTGTTGCTTGACTTGAGTTTTGAAGGAGGCAGATGTGGGGAGGTGTGTTCCAGGCATGAAGGATAGTACTTAAAGGCTCCAACACTGGAGATGGAATGATGTGAAGGACATCAAGTGAGCCAATATGACTGAAATGTAGTAAAATGTAGGTCTGGAAAGGTGGGCTGGAGGAGACTGAGGAAATGACCATCTGAATAAGAGGTGTGTCACCAGCTCCCACACACCTGTGCCAGCAAAACCCTAAAGCTTGCACTAGACTGAAGAATGATCAAGAAAGTCAATGAGGAGTTACAGAAACTGACTTCTACTCCAGAGCCCAACAGTAGAGTACCACAGGGCACCGAGACCATTTCTGCCTAGGCCAGGGACTCTGAGCCAAGTCAAATCAACAGACTTAAGAGATTAAGAAGGAAAGAAGTAGAGGTATCAATTATAGACTACCTCTTCAAGGAGTATAGCCAGGAAAGGGAGGAAAGCTAAAGAATAAGAGTAGGGACTCTCAGGTCCTTAACACTGCTCTGAAACATTAAAGAGGGACCGGGCAAGTAGGAGATATAGCCTGACCCTGGCACAAAACCCTGATTCAGGAAATAAAGCTGGAGAGATGGGAAAAGCAAAGAAACACCACATGGTAGCAAAAATTACTGCATATCTAACTGTAGCAACTGCAAACAGAGAATGACACCAAAAAAAAAAAATGGATTTTCCATAAGGTCTATGCAGATATCTAGAAGAAATAAAGCAAGAGTTAAAAATGTAAAATAAAATTTCTCAAGTAAAGAACTGGAAAGAGAATAATTAGCCTAGAAGAGAAAGTGGCAAACTTTACCCAACAAATAGAATTCCTAAAAGCTCAGACTAAATATAGGGGCAGCTAGGTGGCACAGTGGATACAGTGCTAGACTTCATGCCAGGAAAACTCATCTTCTTGAGTTCAAATCCAGCCTCAGATATGTACTAGATGTGTGACCCCAGCCAAGTCACTTAACCTGTTTGTCTCAGTTTCCCCATTTATAAAATGAGCTGGAGAAGGAAATGGCAAACCATTCCAGCATCTTTGCCAAGAAAACTCCAAAAAGGGTTTGTGAAGAGTTGGACACAACTGCAAAATGACTAAAAAATTGTTAATTTCTCTCCTGAACTCCCATTCCATATTACCAACTGTCTGCTGGACATCTCACCTGGAAGTGCCACCACAGGCATTTCAAATTCAACAGGTCCAAAACAATGCATATTTTCCCCAGAATCCCTCCCTAGTCCAAACACAAATTTCTACCCATCGTCCTTCTAGTCACCCAGGTTCATAACTTTAGCAATCCTGACCTCTCCCTCTCTCTCAAGCCCCATCCCATAGCCTATTGTAGACCCTACTCCATACCCTCTCTCCAGCTAACCCCAGCTTCTCTCTATTCATGAGGCCTCTGCCCTCATCATCTCTTGCTCAGACCCTCACAATAACTTCCTGATTAGTCTCACTGTTTCTAATCTTGGCCCTCTCCAAACCAACTTCCATAGATAGAGCTGTCATATTCTTAACACAGGGAACTCACCATATAAGCCCCATATACAATTAAAATCTTCAAGAGGATCCTTAATGGAACTTAGATAGAGAGATTCTCAGTCTGTATTTAAGACTTTCCACACTTGGCTCCACCAACCTTTCATTTCCTATCACTCCCTTTCATGTGCAATTCATTTCATTCCAAGTTGCCTGCTACCTACCCCCAACATGGTTGGTGTTCCATATCCCACCTTTGGGTCCATTTGGTCTAGCATCTACTCTGCCCCCACCTGCCCCAGTTCAGGCGCTAACCTGCTGCATGAGGCCTTTCCCAATTTCCCCATTTACTAACACTTCTTCCCCCTTTAATACTTTGGACATTTTATATTCACTGCATTTACTTACTTGTATATACATGATATGGCCCTTCATAAACTTCTTTGGAACAAGGACTATTTTCTTTTTATTTATCTGCCCCAATGCTTAGCACATAGCTGTTTAATAAATGTTTGTTAAATTCAACTTTGCCTAAGTCTCCATTGCCAACATGGCGGCAGTCTTCTTACAGTCACCCCTGGCGTCTTTGTCTAGTTGGAGGCATTTATGATTCAGAGATTTGTGGTGTTCTAAGATATTCAGGCATATGGCAACCACTAGAAGAACTGTGGTGTTAAAAATCTAAGTTTTTATGTAAGGAAGCAGTATGGGATTATTGAAAGCATTTTCTAACACACTTTTATTCCTAAAATATAAATGCAGACCCAAGAGCTCAGCAAAAGCTCCAATACAGAATTAGGCAAGGGGTGGCAGTATAAGGAACATATAGACAGCTGGCCTTGGAATGGTAAAGTTCAAGCCCACCCTCACCCAAATCTTGGCTGAGTGACCAGGAACAAATCACTTAATCTCTCAATCCCCAAGGAACCCTCTAAAACCATAAATAATCTCCCTTCTCAGAGAAGCTAGGTGGCACAGTAAGTAAAGCGCCGGCCCCAGAGTCAGGAGGACCTGAGTTCAGTTCCGGCCTCAGACAGTTAACACCCACACCAAAAAAAAAACTAGCCATGTAACCTTGGGAAAGTTACTTAACCCCAAGTGCCCTCCAAAAGGCAAAAAAAAATAATAATAATCTCCCTTCTCCAGGCTCCCCTCCACATAGCTCCCTAAGACATTTTCCTTGAATGTAGGTCTCACCATATCAGTCCCCTGCCCAATAAACCCCCATGGTTCCATACAAACTCAAGATATAGTGTAAACTCCTTTGGTATCTAAAGCCTCTCAGAAGCTGGACTGACCTTGGATACATATCACTGTCCCAGGAGCACAGTCCCATTGTCTTTCTCACTGCTCCAAGTCTCATCTCTGTGCCTTTCTTTGCCCTAGCAACCCCCCATTTGAGGATCAAATTTGCTAACCTAACCTTACCCCCGTCTTCTAGACTCAACTTTAACACATGGCCTCCTTTTCTCTATGTGGTGCCTTCCTTTCCTGATATCTCCCTCCCTCAGCTCCCCTGTGTTATTTCATGAGCGTGCACACACACACATACGTGTATGTCTTCCCCCACAGAATGCAGGCTTCTGGAAAGCTGGAGCATGTACATTTTTTGCCCTCAAGAGGGCTGTCTGACACAGGGCAGGGACTTAATAAGTGCTTATTGATCTGTATTGGCAGAGACAAGTTCTCCATTGTCAATGAAATCACAAATCTAGACCCAAAAAAAGAGCAATGGAGAGCCACCTGGTGGGCTTAAGTAGGCTGCAGGATATTTCCCATGATGATTTACACACAAGGAACTTCATAAGGGATATCATCCAGGAAATGTATGTTCAGAAAAGGTGGGTTAGTCATGAGGCAGTTATCCCAGAGGATAGATAACAAAAGCACTGTAGCCCATGAGCTACCCTATTCTCTACAAAATGGCAAAAGGCCTCTCTGTCCAGGGACAAAGTTTCAGTGGCAGAATGGTGGAAAGGCATGGGCAAAAATCAAAAGAGAAGGCCAGGGATAGGTAAAGACGAACTGGCCTTCTACTTCAGAGACTGGACCTCCAGGGGAAGTCACAAATCTACTTAAGAATTACCTACAAGGGGGCAGCTAGGTGGCACAGCGAATAGAGCACTGGCCCTGGAGTCAGAAGGACCTGAGTTCAAATCCAGCTTCAGACATAACACAAAAACTAGCTGTGTACCTTGGGCAAGTAGCTTAACCCCAGTTCCCCTCCAAAAAGCAAAAACAAAAAACAGAAACATTTTGATGATGACTCTAAGGTCCTGAAAGGTGACATAATTACTAGCTGTGTGATTTTGGGCAAGTCACTTAACCCCAATTGCCTTCCAAAAAAAAAAAAAAAAGCAAGAATTACCTACAAGGGCATCCAAAAATGAAGAATTTGGAAAGCTGCCTTGGCTCATTTCAAAATTCCCCCAGTGTGAGAAGTCCCAACAGAACTGCCAGAGACAGAACAGATGGCCTGGCCAGGCTGCTGACTGGTTCAGCAGCATCACTCACTGGTCATTCAGGAGTCCAATGGAGCTCCAAGTCCAGTTCTTCCTCATGGCTAAAGACAGAGAATACAGATGAAAGGGGTGTCATTCTGACAAGTCACACAGCAAGCTTTAGATACCTGGTCAGGTTAAGGAATGCAGTGTTCTGTGGGTTAATCAAATACTCCAATTTCCAAAAATGTTGGATCAGATCCACACTAGATTTCTTCAATTATTCAAGAGGCATGTCAGGACCTTAAGAGTCATCATGAAGAACCTTAGTTATTAATACTGGCAAAGCCCAGAGTGCTGGTTAAACATTTCTAGGTGACAGAATGCTAGTTGCTACCTAACTCAGCTTTCTGACTGTACAGTTTTGGATTTACCTGCAGATGTGGGGAAAGGAGCCATGTGCCATGCAGGGAAGGGCCAAGGACAGTTAGTGACCAGGGACAGAGAAGCGAGAGCAGGAGCAGAAGGAAGAACACTCAAGGGCTGGGGACACACAGCACATGGCGCACAGAAAGAAAACACTCAGGGTTGGACACGTAGGTGGAGGGGGGGCACATAGGTGGCTACTGCTGTCTTGGTCTTTGCACATGTTCTGTTTGGCAGAGTGTTGAGCCCAAAGGCAGGAACAGAAAAGTTAACATAGGGGATTTTTTTGGAATGTGGACTTCTTCCAGAATTCTGTAAAACAGAATTTGCATAATATGACTTTACCTAAAGCAAGAACTGGCTATACTAAGAGACTCAAAAAGTTTTCCCCATAGGAAACTTTTTTTGGTGGGGAGGGCAATTGGGGTTAAGTGACTTGCCCAAGGTCACACAGCTAGTAATTGTGTCAAATGTCTGAGGCTGGATTTGAACTCAGGTCCTCCTGACTCCAGGGCTGGTTCTCTATTCACTGCGCCACCTAAGCCGCCCCAATCCCCATAGGAAATTTAAAGTTCATGTTTGGCTTTAAAATAATTAATAAAAAGGAAAGCTTAAAAGCACTGAAATGGAATCCTAATAAATTACTTTAGTGACAAAAATAATAGAATTCAATAAATCAGCAATGGGGATAATTCACTCTTGAGATGGAAAAAAACACACCAAAAACAAGGGAACAAATTAGTAAGGCAATTCAGGAATGTCAAATATTATGAACACCTACTGCCCTCATCTACTGAGGAAACCAGCTTAAAGAAGCCCGGATATGTCCAGAGGAGATATAACCAATTTCCAGACCAGTAGTGCTGTCCACCAATGGGCAACCAAAGGAGCCACTTAGTGACTGGTCTTTTCCCCTTGGGAGAATGGGGGAGGACACTACTAAGCATAAGTAAGTTCTTACCATTCTATGTGTTTTTATAATAAAATTTCCTGTCACAAAAGAACTTCTAACCAGACACGCTGCAAATGCTTCAACAAATTTCAACTTCAAAAAAGTGGCTATTCCCTTTAATCATGTTAAAATGATATTTCCACTATTAGCAGTTACATAATTCTCTAGTTTGTTTTTAATACATCATTCTAGAAATGTAATCCAATATAACTGTTATAATATAGTACCAACCATTACTACATGGATTTGGACTTATTCTCGGGGAGGCAAATCTGGCCCAATACAAATTGCAAGCTCCTACACCCAGATTAATTTCTTTTTTATCTTTATACTTCTCAGTGCCTAGCATAGGTCAGTGTATATAATAAGTTAATAATTAGTTGACAGAGTGCTGTACTTAAAGTCATAAAGACTTGAGCTCAAATCCTGACTCAGTTATTTCCTAGCCATGTGACCCATTTGTAAGGGCAAATCTCTTAAAATTTCTCTGTCTTCAGTTTCCTCATCTATAAATTGCAGATAAAAAAAACAGGACCTACTTTCCAGGACACTGTGTAGTCCAAATGAGATAATATCTGTAGAGTTGGCATGTATAAAGCTTTAAGCAAATATCATCTCATTTGGTCCTCACAACAACGCTGGAACACAGGCACTATTATGTAAAAGCACTTTCCAAACCTTACGTGCTAAAGAAATATTAATAGTAACCATTATTGTTAAAAAAGACCAATATAACTAGTTGAAAACAGGGGTCTGCCAGCTGTGACAGATCTGTTTTTGTATGGCCCCAATTAAGAATGGTTTTCATGAGGGTGGCTAGGTGGCACAGTGAATAGAGCACAGGCCCTGGAGTCAGGAGGACCTGAGTTAAAATGTGACCTCAGACACTTAACACTTACTAGCCTTAAGTGACCTCAGGCAAGTCACAACCCCAATAGCCCTGCCTTCCCCCCTGCAAAAGAAAAAAAAGGAATGGTTTTCATATTTTTAAACAGTTTTATTATATTTTAAAATGTAAAAAACCATTCCTGGCTAACCACAAAAGCAGGCCAATATATGTCTCCTTTTGGTCCATAATAATAGTAACTGTCATTTCTAATTCCCTGCTAGTTTCTAAATTCTATTCACCTCAGCTCCTGTTGGGGAAAGAGCTTAGGTGCACAGAGCTAGAGAAGAACCCTGGATTGGCCACTTACTGGGTAACCTTGGACAAGTCACCTGATGCCTCCATTTCTTCATCTGTAAGATGAGTTGGAGGAAAGATGACCTGTAGGTTATGATGAAACGAGATAATAACAAGGGCAGAGTTTTGCAAACTTTCAAGCAAGTCTACAAATGCCAGTATCATCTGTGATCTCAGGAACATTTGCTTTAAGATTCAAAAAACACTTTATATATGTCCTCCCATTTACTTCCTAAAATATCAGGGATTCCACTGTAGGTAAAAATCATAAATGAGAAAATTTATAAAGTGAGCAATTAATTAGCTGCCTAACCAATACTGCTCCAGATTTTATAACACTTTTCATCCAAATAAGTCATAGGATCGTAGGGCACGAGCTGGAGGAGACCCCCCCCCCAGATTTGGCCCAAGTGCCCCACTTTACAGATAAGAATACTGAGGCCCAGATAGAGCAACTTGCCCTCAGTCCTGTCACACAAAATGTCAAAGAGGCAAGACATGGACAGCTGCTAACTTGGTTACAGCAACGATAAATAGGTACCAAAGTGATTTTTTTAAAGCACTGATCTAAGACAACGCTCCCCTAATCATTATTAAATTCCAGTGATGGCCTGTACAACCTTCACTGGTTAGCACTGAAAGTCCTCAGACCCTTGGGGCTCCTTATACATCACTCTCCCGAGGAGATGGACATGCCAGTCAATTGGCCCGCTGGCTGCTCTGCCACAAGACCTTCCATTTCCAGCCCTGAAATGGAGCCCCCTCCTCACCCACACCCTCTAAGACCTTCCAGTTTCCTCCAAAGCAACCTGCTCCACAAGTTTCCAAATCCTGCCAGCAGCAAGTGCCCTCCCTACCCTCAAAAAGAATGACCATGTATTTAGAGGGCATATACTTGCATACTTTCAAGTGGTCTCCCTTCCCGCTCTGAATGGAAATCCTTCGAGGGCAAGGGGGCAGTTTCACTGCTGTCTTTATAGCCCTAGCACACAGCTGGCATGCAGGAGACTTGCTCGTTTATTGAAAATGAACACAAAAAGAGAAAATTAATTTTTCAGAGAAATCCTCTTCTTTAAATGCTTGTCACTGCCAAGAAATATCCACAGTAGCTGCCACAAAGACAGCCAGGTGGCGCCAAGCCTGGGGTCAGGAACAACTGGGTTCAAATCTGGTCTCAGACACCAGCTATGTGACCCTGGGCAATTCACCTCACATGTTTGCCTCAGTTTCCTCAACTGTAAAGTGGGTAATAGAGGACCTACCTCACAGGGGAACTATGAGGATCAAATGAGATAATTTGTAAAATGATTAGGACATGCAGGTGCCATATAAACTACTTATTCCCTTCCCCCATTCCACTAACCCTCTGCTTTTAAAGGTGCTAAGTCAGACTCTACACAAACTTGCTTTGCATTAGAAAGTTCTGAACTGTATTAACTTCTAAGTTTTCCGAGGCATGCTCTCTTTTTCTGTGTAGTCTACTCTTTTAGCAGCTGGTTAAATTAACTAATCAATTTAGAGAACTTACCATCTAGCATTCCAATGTAAAGATCAAGATAATAGCTTTTGGGCTGATCAATACAGAGGTGTGGAGGGCTCTGGTCTCTGTAATTAGATATAGACATTCAAATGTGTCTTGCAGTATATTCACATTTTTCTCCTAGTACAAAGCAAGCTTTTGCTATTAGCCATACCATCATAATTTGGAACTATAGGAGGCAAAACCCACTCCATTTGCCACTCCAGAAACACAAAATACATTAAGTACCTGCTAATGTATCTGTTAGTGATCAGAGTTCAAGTTTCGGTGGAACCTTGGGGTAACTAGAAACAAGGCCCCACGTCTGTTGCTGAGGCTACAAAAATATAGCTCAGGCTGCCGAGTTTCCATTCCATGCTAAGATCTCTGCCTTGCTTCATCTCTTGTTTCTTCATCTCCTGTATTTCCCAATATAGCCTTTCCCCCTTCTCCTACCTAACCATCCCCTATAACAAAGATTTTAAGAAGAAAAGGTCAGTTGCCCCACACCAGGGGAGGCACTGGTCTATCTGATATGAGTCCAAAACTTAACACCCAGAGCCCCTCCCTTTGGTCAATTTAGGTCAATCTTCCGGACTCTTCTTGGGTCAACCTTGGACACAATTTTCATAAAGCATTGAGCTTTCCTTCCTTGCCCAAGTTGTGAAAATAACATAGTCTCTAGTCCATTGGAAGTAACCACAACAAAATTTCAGATGTGCCTCCTATTTCCTTCTACCTGTGAAATCAAGGAGAAAAGTCTCAATTGTCAAGCTTAAATCCTCTTTAAAAGCCACAAATGAGTGGCCTGGCTAGATTTACAATAAGGCAGACATTAAACAGTCAGCACTGCCTCCTTTTCCCTTGGGGTCCCTGCCATTACAGGGAACAGAGCCCTCTGAGCCCAGGCAGGGCATCTGAGGCAGCAGATGCCTCTAAGAACCCAGGACAAGCCTAACTTCTGCCTGGCAAGCTGCATACACCAAGGCATGTTTATTCATCACCTCATTACACTGGATGTTAAATAGAATCCAAAGCAATGGGAGTGGGAAAAAAACATGTGCAATGCACCAATTACATTCCCTGCTGAGAAGGCTGTTCCAGTAATGTTAACACCTCATTCTTTCTCAATGGCACACAGTTTTTGCTCAGAGCAGAATGCTCTGTTCAAGTGACTGAAGAAACAGAGAAAAGAATAAACTCGCTGTGGTTTGTACCCGTTTAGTTTAGGAGCCAAGGGCTCGGAGGACTGTCTTGCTTCATTCCCTGCTTCCCAAGCCTGAATGGGGCATAGAAATGGAAGGCCAGTCCTGCCCCACCCACGCCTGATCCCTGGGCAGCTACTACAACACCAACCCAAGGAGCAAATGCAGATCATCACCAGGACAGTGGACACTGGTGGGGACACCCAAAGATCCTGATCCCAGGCATGCAGTTTTCCAAGGTGGTGATAATTCTTTTAAAAAATCAAAGATAGGGTCCTTCTCGAGGGAAAGAAAGTCAAGTTACCTCTAGCTCCAGCCATAAGCAAGGTACCTTCCCCTACAATCCAACCTAAGGTGGTTCAAGAAGGGTTCGGAGACTATACAAGGGGGAGTGAAGAGAAGAGAGCACCTGGGCTTCCCCCCCACCCCCCCACCCCCGGCAGGCCCCTCCAGTGGGGGGAGGGTCTTCTCCCTCATTAGAATAGACGATCCCCGAGGGCAGGAAGTGTTTCCAGGAATGCGGCTGGAATGATAATAGCCAGAATTTGCTTAGTGCTTCTAAGTGTCAGGCAACCAACAACCATTCAACTCTTTCTAAGGGACAGGGCTTAACAAATGGGATAATGCAAAGAATAGCCCCAACCCCCCAAAGGAGCCAAGCCCAAACAAGCAGCAGACGGGGACAAACTGGGAGGATCCTAGGGGGGGAAGGCACCAGAAGAAGGCTTTACAAATGCTGGGCCACTGGACCGCTGGCCTGGTAGCCAGGTGGTGCAATGGGGAGCGTGCTGGGCATGGAGTAAGGAGATTCCTCTTGAGAGTTCAAATCTGGCCTCAGGAGCGGACTAGCTGTGTGACCCTGGACAAGTCCCTTCTCCCTGATGGCCTCAGTTTCCCCATCTGTGAAATGAGCTGGAGAGGACGTGGTAAACCGCTCCAGCTTCTTTGCCAAGAAAGCCCCAGTGGCTGCATCACTCAGAGGTGGACCTCGGAGGTCATGGAGGGACTAAGCAGAGCTCCCGCAAGGTCACACTGGGCCGGGTCCCAGGGCTCTCTGGGCTGCTCCACCAGGTGGCTGCCCGGGGGGGAGGGGGGCACACAGCGGGAGGCCTCGGGCGCTTCCTGGCGGGGCACCCCGGGCAGGGCCCTGCACTCTCCTGTGCCTCAGTGTCCCCTTCTACAAGACGGGGCCAGTAACGGTGCGATGGCCATTTAAGCGCTTGGCACAGGCCCGCACACAGTAGGCGCTATAGGAACGTTAGCTAGAACTACCCCCCAGGTCACATTTGACCACGGGAACCCAAAACATGGGAGGGTCTGCATGAGTCTGAGCTCAGGAGCGGCCTGGGGTCGAAACCCCAGTCCGAACCCGGCTATTGCAGCGAGGGTAAACTGAGGCAGGGCGCAGGCGAAAGACTTGGTCAAGGTCACTCCGGGAAGCGAGCAGCCCAAGCAGTTTCGACCCCGGCGGCCTCTCCAAGGGTCCGGGGCTCTCCTCACCGCCAACCTCCCCCCCCCCGGGGTCCCGCCCGCCTGGCGGGGGGTCGGGGGGGGGGGGGGGGGGGCGGGGCGGAAGAGGAGGTGGGGGAGGGGAGCGGGGCTGAGTGCGGGAGCGGAGCCCCCTCCCCCGGGTCCCCGCCTCACCTGCCACCGGCCCCCGCTCCGCCCGCGCGGAGGCGGGGGCCCAGCTTCCGCGTCCCGGCCGGGGAGGGAGTCGCTTCAAGCGCCGCGGCGGCGGCGGCGGCGGCGGCGTTGTCTCCGGGGCTGAGGGGCAGAGGGGGGCGGCCGCGACATCCTCCCGGGCGGCCCCAGGAAGTCTCCTCCCCGGGCACGGCGCGGCCCCGCCCCGCCGTGCACGCCCCGCCTCGCCGCTCAAGCCCCGCCCCGCCGTGCACGCCCCACTGCGCACGCCCCGCCCCTCCTCGAGCACTCCTCGCTCCTCCGGCTGGTGCCGCCCGCCGCCCCTGTTCTCCTGGGCAGCACCATAGAGCCTCGCGGGAAACTGGTAGCTAGAGGGACGCCACGGAGCGCGCGCTCCCCCTGGCGGCCAGAAGAGGGCCTGGGAAATCCAGGGGCACCGGGTTCGCGACTCTCCCAAGAAGCACAGATGCTTGGGAGGGGGGCCAAAACCCTGAAGGAGAAGGGTGGGCGTGCAATGAAGCAGGGCAGCCGCCGCACTGCTCGTCTTCGAGCCCCGGGGCCCAGGCAACGAGCATTTTTTGCAATGCCTGCCACATCGTGCGAAGCGCTATAGGAACGAAGAAAAGCTGCCTTCAAGGAGCTTACAGTCTCATGACCACCTACAAACAACTGCGTGCGATAAACTGGAGGGAGTCTAAGGTTAGGCAACAACCCACCTCAGTGAGATCCAGGATACGTCAAAGCTTGGAATCAGGGGCTAGGCTAGCCAACAGTGGCGCGGGCAGTCACCCCGGAGTGCTAAGAGGACAGAGGGAGGCAAACATACAGGTGGGAACAAGGAGAAACCTATGGGATCCAAGAGCAGAGAGACACTGGAGACATATGCATGAGGGTTAGTGGAGAGGGAGAGACCGACCCTTACTGCTTCTGTTAACCAAATAGCCTTGCCTTTGGTATCTCTGAAAGGATGAGGGTAGCACGCTCCCCAAACAACTTTTTCACTTTCTCCACCTCCACCACAGTAACATCACCCAGGAAATTAATGCCTTTAGCCCTGTAGCTTCTTCTTCCTCTGATGGCTGAGTTCCTTCCCCAAACCTCCATTTGAGGAAACGCATGCTCACTTAAAAGCCTAGCTCAGTCCATGAGTGGCTATATCCAGCTCCCTTTATGTGCAATCTCCTCCACCAGACTGTAAACTCCTGGAGGGCAAGTATCCCATCCCAATCACTTAGAACTTTGCTTGGAACATAAGTGCTTAATAAATATTTATCTGTCATCTATCTATCTGGTATAATTACACATGAGTATAATTATAGTTAAACTTATAAAGTACTTATTCATAATTACAACTATGCACTAAAAAGAGGAAATATGTACTTATAAAGCTAGGTGAGTCTACTCTCATGGCCTCTGCTTGGAAATTTCACCCTCCTCAACTCCACTTCCTGACTTCCATGATTTTCTTCAAGTCTTAGCTGAAGCCCCACCCACCGTAAAATGCCTTTCCCAGTCCTTTTTAATCTTAATCTTCCCTTCTGTTGATTATTTCCAATTTATCCCATCTATATCTAGTTTGTCCACAGTTCTTGCATGTTGCCTCCCCATTAGATGTGAGCCCCTTGAGGGGAGGGACTGTTCTTTGAAAGTCTCTTTTCTCTAGGTTTCCATGATACCACTCTATCCTGGTTCCTCCTCCCTGTCAAACTGATCCTTCTCAGTCCCCTCTGCTGGATCTTCAATGGGAGTCATGCTGTTCTGTCCTGGGTCCTCTTTTTGTTCTCCCTTTATACTATGTCACTTATTGATTTTCTCATCTCCCATTGACTCAAGTATCTTCTCTATTCTGCTGACTCTCAGATAAAATTAAGTAGCCCTAAACTCTCTTCCAACTATTGGATATTGGAGTTAAGAGAGAATTCTAATGGACATTTTGAATTACAAGTACCATAGATGTCTTAAACACAACTTATTTAAAACAGAACTTATCTTTCCCTAAAACCTCTCCCCTCTTCCTAATATCCCTATTACTGTCAAGCACATCACAATCCTCTTAGTTACCTAGGTTCAAAACCTAGAGGTTATTCTCAATTCTTCACTTTCTCTCCCCTCACCACCACCACCAATGTCCAACTTTCTCCAAATCCTATCAATTTTACTTTTGTGACATCTCTCAAATACACCCCTTCTCACCTCTAAGACTGCCCTTATCACCTCACATCTGGATTATTGTAATAACCTCTTGCTAGGTCTGCCTGCCTCAAGTCTCTCCCCACTCCAAGCCCTCTTCCACTCAGTTGTAGAATTGATCTTCCTAAAGCATCACCATGTCAGCCCCCCAGTGCATTCCAGTGCCTCCCTATTATCTCCCAAAGCACATATCAAATCCTCTGTTTGGAGGTCAAAGCTCTTCATAACCTGGTCCCCTTCTCCCTTTCCAGTCTCCTTCCATCTTACCCAATAGCACAAAGCAATCCAGTAATACTACCTTCTTTTGCTGTTCCTCAAAGAAGACTCCAACTCCAGGCCTTTTTGCTATCCCTCCTCATCTCTGCCTCCTGGTTTCCCTGACTTCCCCCAAGTCCCAGCTGAAATCCTACCTTTCTCAATCTCCCTTAATGCCGATGCCTTCATTCTATTGACTGAACCATCTTAAGCCTATATACATCTTGTTTGTACATAGTTGTTTCCATGGGGTTTTCCCCCCATTAGACTGTGAGCTCCTTTAAAGAAAGAACTATCTTTTGCCTTTCTCTGTACCCTAACATTTAGCACCTGACACATGGTAGGTGCTTAATAAATGCTTGTTGATTTGACTAGATACATATCCAATCCTCTTCTCTCTCCTGAGCCCTAATCCCACAGTACCCAAGAGCCACAACTGTCTTTGGACATTTCCATTTGGATGTCCTGTAGGCATCCCAAGCTCACAGGATCCAAAAGTGACCTCTGAAACCCATCTCCTTTCTGAACATTCCTATTTCTATCCATGGCACCGTCATTCTCTTAGGCACCTTGGTTCCCAATCTTAACTCCTCACTCTTCTTTGAAACCTTATCAAGACCTTCTTTTTTAGTTTCAGCTAATAAATACTCCTCAGGCTAAAGCCCCTTCCAAACTTACCTGAAGGAAACTTGATCAGTACTTAATCAAAATTATCAGGAAACCATGCCCTCCACTAAAATCCAGTTCCTCTTTTTCTTAAGCACATTCTCTTTCATTTAGGAACATGTATAAAACATCAATAATCAAAAATTAGGCACTCCTATCTCCTCCCTCAATGGATCAAAGGTGGTAACCACTGTTTGAAAAGGAAATATGGATACTTCTCTGGTTCAAGTCACAGCCTTGTCCATCATCATAAGGGATTGGAGTAATGACCTATGTAAAAGCAGATCTTTCTCTCCCCATTTCTGAAGGTATTAGAAGGAGGTCTTTTTTTATTACTTCAGTTCACCCTTGACTAACTTGGAGTAAAGAGCCAGAGGGAAGTGGTCCTAGAGGGAATGAAAAGTTTTAGGAAAATGACTTCATAAGGATGTATAGGAAAGATTAAGGAACAATTATACTGTTTAATGAAGCAAAATGTTAAATAGTACCTTCCCCTGAGGGTTGTGACTATGTTTCATCATAATGCAAATTTTCCTTGTTTGAGATTCCCATAAATGTTACTTTTTAAATGTATTGTGTTAATAAATAATAGCTAGTATTTATATAAGATTTACATGGTTTTTTTATGTAGGTTAACTCATTCAATCCCCACACCAGCTCCATGACATTAGTGCTATTATTATCCCCATTTTATAGATGATGAGATTGAGGCAAAGAGAAGTAACTCCTCGGGGCTCACACAGTTAGTAAATGTCCAATGCTGGATTTGAACTCAGGTCTTCCTGATCTCAAGTGCCAGCTAGCTGCCTTCTAACATACTTGTTTGGACAGATAGGTAGCACAGTGGATAGAGTGCCAGGTCTGGAGTCAGGAAAACCTGAGTTCAAATCCAACCTCAGACACTGGTTAGCCCTAGGCAAGTCATTTAACCCTTTGCCTCAGTTTCCTCATCTGTAAAATGGGCTGGAGAAGGGAATGGCAAACCATTCCATTATCTTTGCCAAGAAAACCCCAAATGGCATCACCAAGAGTCAGACAGGACTGAATAACAGCAACATGCCTGTTAGAGACATGTCCAAAGGCATGAGGGAACTCCACTGCGCCACCCAGCCACCCCCACTATTATGAACATTAAAGATAGAACAATTCTTGGAGTAGAACAATGATAAATTAATGAAAATTGTTTCTAGCAGGTTTGTAAGTGCGGAATTTTTGTCTTCTACCCTCCACATCCAATCAGGTGACAAGTTTCATCCATTTTACCTCCTCAACACCTCTCAAATCTTTCTATTTAGTGCTGCTACCACGCTCTAGTCCTCAATCACCTCTCCCCTGGGCCATTGGAATTCCCTCCTAATAAGCCTTCCTTTCTCAAATCTCAGTCTTTTCCAAATCATCATTCACAGAGCACACACCCAACCAAGCCACTCCCCTACTCAATAAGCTCCAGGGGCTCCCTATTAGTTCTACGATCAAATAATAAAAGAAAGACTCCTCTGCTTGGTATGTAAAGTCCTTCAAAACCAGACTCGGACCTCTCTATCTCTAGCCTTATTTATACATTACTCCCCTTCACTCATTCTACTTTCCAGTACATCTTGCTAGTTCTCACATTAAAAACTACACCTCCAGTCTCCATGCCTTTGTACAAGCTATCCCCCCACACTTGGGGTTTGCCACCTTTGCCTTTTAAAACTCCTAGCTTCCTTCCAAGTCCGGCTCACACACCCAACTGGTGGCGAGTCAGTCAGTCAACAATAAGCATTTATTAGACAGTATATGCCAGGCACTTTGCTAAGCCCTAGAGATCCAAAGAAAGGTAAAAGGCAGTTCCTACTCTTAAGGAACTCAGTCTCTAATAGATTAATTCTATTGCTTTCCCCTCAACAAAATTACTTTATACTTATGTATGCACAAGTTGTGTCCCCTGGTAGAATGTTAACTCCCTGAGGGTAGGGATCATCTTATTTTCTGTTTATATTCCCAGAGCCTATCATAGTTCCTGGCACATAGTAGGGACCTAATAATGGCTGGTTGGATGATTGATTAATTCCTAGGTACTCTATCTATAGACTTTTCTTTTTGTAGCTGCTTATCAGAAGTAGAGTTAATAATTATTTCATTGAAAACACCCATGTTCTGATCTTCATTCCGAAGCTGATACTACTGATCCCCCCACCACTGGATATGTACTTAGAAAAAAATGTCTCGATAATAGGAATGAGTTTGCATTAACCCACTGGGGCAGCTAGGTAGCATAGTGAATAGAGTGCTGGGCTTGGAGTCAGGAACACTCAACTTCCAACTTTAAATCTGGCCTGAAACACTGCCATGTGACCCTGGACAGGTCACTTAATCCTGCTTCTGTCAGTTTCCCCATCTGTAAAATGACCTGGAGAAGGAAATGGCAAATCACTCCAGTATTTTTGCCAAGAAAACCCTAAATGGGGTCACAACTGGAAAATGACTGAACATTATCGCTGCATTAACACGTACACATTCCTTTGTCTCCTATCCCTGAAAACCAACAATCATTCATTAAATATTCACTGATGCAAAGCATTGTAGAAGACTCAAAAAGAAATAAGCTACAGACCCTGCCTTCAGTTGGGGAGATGCCACGTACAAGAAATATAAACAGCAGGGAGAATGTGATCAGTGTCAATAATTACAAAATACTGTGCATTTCAGGGGAGGGAGAAATCAATCACCCCAAGCTTCATTGGAACAGAGAGGTGGCCACTGGACAATGAAGATGGGTTGTATTTCAAAAGCTAGAGCTGGGGTATAGGGCATCCCAAAGACATGTGAAATTTTCTGAACTAAGCAGAACCCTAACCATACATGCAGATGGCTACAAAACTGAACCTTCTGTTCTAGCTAGTAAATTTAATTTTCATGTTTCAGTTTACTCATCTCCACTGCCCAGAGTTATTCTGCGTTTAAAACTATTGGAAAGTTCAAATAATTAGTAAAGCAATAAATGATGATCTTCAAAGGGCACCTCACCGGAATTCCAAACATCCCACTTTCTCCGGCCTGGCTGTTTTTGTAATTGTGTCCCACCCACCCCTGGGGCAATCCCTGCCCCAATCAGCTCCCTTCTCTCAGAGTTGTAAGCATTTATTTTCTCTCCTCCCCACCCCCCTATCTTTAAGCCGCTTGTTTCTAAGATTCCAAACTCTCATTACAGAGATGTACTTTCATTCACACCAATCCAAAGAGAACAGGAAGCACCAATCTCCCTCCCCCTGAGTGTTACCTAAAATTCCAGAAAAATAACAGGTCCACTCTACTGGTGGGGCAGAAGACCAAGTCATCAGATGGTCTTTCCTGGAAGAAACAGTTTACCTAAGAACTGTGTGAGCACCTGATTTCTTTCCTAGAAAGGGTGTGCTCAACTCACCCATTGGACCCAATGAGTGTACTTTATTTAATGGTGCTATTCAGGGGAAATCATTAACTCTGCATTCTCTGACTACGTAGTAAGTAGCTAAATCACTGGAATGCATCTAAGTGATTTGCATATCACCTAGGCTGAGAGGTCTCAGAACTGCATTTCCCCAGACACCTTCCCTTCCCCAAGCTAGATGTAACTATCAATACTGTTTTCTTTTTTATTGGTGCCTTTCTTCAGAGGAACTCAATAATGCATCCACTCTGCAAGTAATCTGTAAACCTATCCAGTAAGGCAATAGGCATTTTGTGGTAATAAAAGCACTAATTCCTCTACCAAGTGACATATTTACAGCTGTTGTTTACTCTGACATATTTTTATTATTTCAACTCATTTACTAAATATTTCCCAATACATATTTATGAATCACCCGCTTTTCCCCACCAGTGGTGAAGCCATATAAATCACATCATTTTCCTCAAGAGAAACCCAGAGCCCTGAAGTCAGTAAACCCACATCACCCTAGCTTACTGGACCTCTTACATTCCACCCACTGTGGGGTGAGTGTTTGGAGTCAGGAAACCTAGCTCTGCCCTGCACCATAGAGCCCAAGAAAAGAATGAATAAATGAATGATGGAACCAAGGAACATGCGTTTATTAAACAACTTTTGTGCTGAGCATTACAAAAACAAGTCACTTAATCCTGCTTCCCTGCAGGCCCTGCCCTTAAGTAAGAAGATTGAACACATACAGGAGAAGAGAGTTAGGAAAAAGGGTTCTGGTCTGGAGGGTCACAGGGACTGTGAATGGAACCACAGAGGGACTGCCACTTTTTCCAATAGTGATGCTAGTATTGATTTGAATAGGAACAAGAGGTGGAAAGCTGGGTGTCAAACTCATTGTGCTCAAAACAGAACTTACTCTCTCCTCCGTCCCACCCCTACAAAGGCTCTCCTCTTCTGAACTTTATTAGTATTGGTGTGGAGGGCACCACCATCCATCCACTCAAGCACCCCGGCTCACAAAATCAGCATGTTCCTCATCAGCTCTCTCAAACTCACCCCATATGGCAAATCTATTGTCAAGTCTTGTCGACCATTACACTATTCCTCCTACTCTTGTCTAGTGCTGCCCCAGTAAAGCCCTCATACCAGGACCACCACAATGGCCTTCTAATTGTTCTCTGCCTCTTCTGGCCCCATCCCAATCCATCCTCCACTCAGATGCCAGAGTCATTTTTTCTAAAGCACAGATTTGACCAAGTCATTCCACCCGCTCAGAGATCTCCAATGGCTCCCTATTACCTCTGGGATAGAAAATCCCTGACATTTAAAGCTCTTTACATTCTGTTCCCTCCCCCCACCCCTTTTCAGTCTTTTTATATTTTACTCCCATTCACGTACTTAAAATCCAACAATACTGGCCTTCTTCTTGTATTTCAGACTCTAGTTTTTGCTCCCTGGGCTGGCTCTCCCCCACATCTGGAAGGATCACCAACCCAATCTTGGCCTCCAATCTTACCTTTAAAACTCACATCCAGCAGAAGACCTTTGGGTTGCCTCCAAAGCTAGCACCTTCTCTCAGAAATCACCTTCCTTCAGCTCCACACTGTAGTTATTTGCATATTTTCTTCCACATTAAATTGTGAGCCTCTTGAGGGAAGGGATTGTTTCTATCTCTGAATCCAGTGGCTTAGAACGTGGCCTAGCACACAGTGCTTAATTACTGCTTGTAGATCTGACTAAGCAGACTTTACTACCTCTCTTATCTCTGTCTCCTTATCTCTGTAAAAACTGGGGTAGTAAAAATGCCAAGACCTACCTTGAAGGGCTGCCTGGGGAAAAATGCTTGGTAAATCTCAAGGCTTTGTATCAGACTAAATTGCTATCATTATTGTTACTACAAAATGGAGACAGTAAATTCTTCTAGACAATTTAGGATCACCTAGTCAGCTGGCCTTTCCACCAAAAGAAAAGGCATACCAAGAACCAAAATGAAGAGGTAAGATCTTAGGTACAAACCATACTATCCATTTTCTCTTCTTAGTTCTCCTACCTTTATTGTCTGAAATTTCATTTGGATATTTTTGAAGAGAAAATAGTTTAAATGTAATTGCAAATTAATTTCCTAAAGTATAGATCTGACCAAGCCACTGCTCTGCTCAACAAACTCCAATGGCTTCCTCTGGCCTCTGGGATAAAATGCAAACCCTTTGGTTTGGCTTGTAAAGTCCTATGTTCCAGCCAAACTAGTTTGTTTGCTATTATGCCCCAGACTTCATCAATAAACTTGTACTCTTTTTCTATTGTTCTTGTTTCAGTCATTTCCCACTTGGGGCTTTCCTTGGCAGACATTGGAGTGCTTTGCCATTTCTTTCTCCAGCTCATTTGACAGATGAGGAAACTGAGGCAAATAGGGTTAAGTGACTTGTCCAGGGTCACACAGCAAGTGTCTGAGGCCATATTTGACCCCTGGAAGTCTTCAACATTTATCTTTTTCCTTTTTTGTCATCTTAGCCAATATGATAGGTATGAGGTGGTACCTCAGAGTTGTTTTAATTTGCATTTTTCTAATCAAAAATTATTTAGAGCGGGGCGGCTAGGTAGCGCAGTGAATAGAGCACTGGCTCTGGAGTCAGGAAGACCTGAGTTCAAATCCGGCCTCAGACACTTGACACAAAAACTAGCTGTGTGACCTTGGGCAAGTCACTTAACCCCAATTGCCTTCCAAAAAGCAAATATATATATATATACATATATATATATATATATATTTAGAGCACTTCTTTACATGCCTATTGATAGCTTTGATTTCCTTGTCTGAAAACTGCCTGTTCATATCCTTTGACCATTTATTAATTGGGGCATGGCTTATACTCTTATAAATTTGACTCACTTCTCTACATATTTGAGAAATGGGGCCTTTATCTGAAATACTTGCTATAAAGATTATTTCCCAGCTTTCTGCTTTCCTTCTAATCTTGATTACATTGGTTTTGTTTGTTCAAAAGCTATTAAATTTAATCAAAAGTATCTATTTTACATTTTGTAATGCTTTCTATCTCAATTGGTCATGAGCCAGTAACTTACTAACTTCCCTTTAAGAATTTGGATGCTAGGGGTGGCTAGGTGGTGCAGTTAATAGAGCATGGGCCCTGGAGTCAGGAGAACCTGAGTTCAAATCCAGCCTCAGACACTTGACACACAAAAACCTAGCCATGTGACTTTGGGCAAGTCCCTTAACCCCAATTGCCCTACCTTCCCCTCTCCAAAAAAAAAAAAAAAAAGAATTTGGATGCTATACCACTTGGTGCATATATATTTTATATTGATATGACTTCATTGCCTACAGTACCTTTTAGCAAGATGTAGTTTCCTTCCTTATCCCTTTTAATTTGGTCATTTTTTGATTGCCACCCCTACTTTTTTTTTTTTACTTCAGCTGACTTATAAGAGATTCTGCTCCAGCCCCTTCCCTTTACTCTGTGTGTCTCTCTGCTTCATATGTGTTTCTTGTCAACAACATATTTTTGATCCACTCTGCTGTACACTTCCATTTTATGGGAGAGTTCTTCCCATTCCCAGTTACGATTACTGTGTTATTTCTCTCCATCCTATTTTTTCTCATTTGTCCCCTCTCTCCTTTCACCCTTTCTCTCCTCAACAGTGTTTTGCTTCTGTATACTGCCTTCCTGGGGCTGCCCTCTCTTCTGTCAGTCTATCACTTCTCCACCCCGACTTTTACTTAATCTCTTCTCCCACCTACTTTCCAGTCAGATAAGGGAGATTTCTATATTCAACTGATTATGTATACCATTCCCTCTTTGAGCCAATACTGATGAGAGTAAGGTTCAAGCAATGCTCATTGCCCACCCTCCCATTTTTTGAGCCTCTTCATGTGAAATAATTTACCCCATCTACCTCTCCCTTCTGCACCCAGACTCCTCTTTCTCACCCCTTATTTTTTTTTTGTCATTCCCTCCAATTCACCTTATACCCCTACCCTCTGTCTATGTATCTTCCTTCTAGCTGTACTATTAATGGCACAATTTTTAAGAATCACAAGTACCCTCTTCCCATGTAGGGATGTAAACAGTTCAGCTCCATTGAATCCCTTATGTTTTCTTTTCCATTTTCACCTTTTTTAGGCTTCTCTTAGTTCTTGATATTGGAGATCAAATTTTTTGTTCAATTCTGGTATCCTTATGAAAGCTTAAAATCTTTCTATTTCATTTTCCCCCTTGAAGTGTTACGCTTTATTTCACTAGGTAGATGATTAACTATTTGTTGATTAACTGACTTATTAGTTGGTTGAAGTGTGGAGGAACTTGTGGAAGATAATATTGGAAAAAGTATTGGAGAATTTTTGAGCTAAGGAGTTAAGCATATATTTGGTTAGAAAAGAGGGAAATCACTATACACAATAACCACAATACTGTACAATGATCCGTTATGAAGGACTTAGCTATTCTCAGCAATACAATGATCCAAGACAATTCCAAAGGACTTATGATAAAAAAATGCCATCCACCTCCAGAGAAAAAACTGATGGGAGTCTGAATGCAGACTGAAGCATACTATTTTCACTTTCTTTCTTTTTTTTTGGTCTGTATTCTCTTTTGCAACATGGCTAATATGGAAATAGGTTTTACATGAATGCACATGTATAATATATATCAAATTGCTTGCCTTCTCAAAGAGAGAACTTGGAACTTAAAAATTATTTTTTAAAATTGGTTTTAGGTGTAATTGCTTAAAAAAAAAGAAAAGAGGGACGATAAGAGAGGCCAAAGGGAAAGGGAACATTAATGAAACAGTCCTGTGGATGGCAGAGAAGGGACAGATAGGACTGAGAGACAGAAGAGTCAAGCATTAGACACTCCTTCCTCGGCTTAAGAAAGAGATAGTAATAATAGTCACAAATGGATAACATTTTGAGGTTTACAAAGCAGTTTACACATTATTGTCTCACTTGACCCTCACGATAATCCTGTGGAATAGGTGCTATTATTACAATCTAGAGATGAGGAAATTGAGTCTGAGTCTGAGAAAGGTGAAATGACTTGCCCATGGTCACACAGCTACTAAACGTCTGAGGCTGGATTTGAACACAGGTCTACCTGATTCTAGTTCTCTTACACAGCACAACACCGAACTCCCTCTAAATTGTCCATAGCATGGCAAGGGCAGGCCAGCTGACTCTAGTGCCCTTTCAGCCCTCAGTTTGGTGAGTGGAAGACCGGAAGTAGGGAGATTTTGCTGTCCAGAGAGCTGGAAGAGGGAGGAAGCATGATGGAGAGGTGGAAAGAACATTGCATTTGAAACTATAGCATCTGGGACCAGGCTCCTAAAGTTGTTCTTTGGTACTTGTGTGACCTTGGGCCTCATTTTCTGCCTC
Organism: Petaurus breviceps papuanus; assembly: GCF_028583685.1. Classification (NCBI taxonomy): domain Eukaryota; kingdom Metazoa; phylum Chordata; class Mammalia; order Diprotodontia; family Petauridae; genus Petaurus; species Petaurus breviceps. The sequence goes on from NW_027185798.1 coordinate 28,664,719, forward strand.
TGTGAAATGGGTGGACTAGATGGCCTTCTGGTCCATTTGCTGGTCCATCCTGGTTCTTCCGGCATAAATCAAATCAGAAATTAAAGTCATCACCTCCAGAAATAACCTAAAGAGAAACCAAAGGGGCCTCAGGATTCTGGGAATGCAAAAAGAGGGGAAAGAGGAGCTTCTCATTTGCCCAGAGGGAGAGTGGTTTCCAAGCATTTCCTACTCTTGATTTCATCCATCCTTCCGACTAACCTGGAGGCTTTGGAAAACGCTGATCAAGTGGGATCTCTGTCCCAGAACCTTTTAATGTTAAGTCATGCTGAGAAGAGGCGGGAATGTGTTCTTGGTTGTTACAGGGGAGGGGGAGTGACATACGATCCTTAAACAAGCCCCTTAGAGATCCCGGGCTATTGTATTCCACTACTCATGGGGCCTTATCTAGGAGCCAGAGACTGTGTCTTAACCCAAGATCTCAGTGCATCCAAGGACAGACCCAGGATTCAGACCAGCCTCCTGCCGCCATCCAGACTAGAACACCATGTTGGCCTCTGCCGCCCTTCCTGGGCAGATAGGAAAGCCTTCTCTTATCTCAGGCCCAGCATGGAGCTAGGTGGGACAGTGACCAGTGGAGTCATCCAGATGGTTTTTTCTGACCTTCTGACCCTTCCTGCTAGCCACGTTCTGGACAAACCTGTACCCAACTGTTCCTAAAAAACAGTATTTCGTTGCTTGCACAGGTGACTGCCCCCTCCCTCTGGCTTTCCCAGCCCCCCTCATTTTCCTCTTCTAGAATAAAAAGCGATGTGTATGTAACTTTATGGTTTACAAAGCACTCAACATATTTTAAAACTCACATGATCCTCATGATAACCTTGTGAGCAATTATTATCCCCATTTTACAAATAAGAAAACTTGAGGCCAGAGGACTTCCTTGCCCAGTGTGTCACACACATATAGCACTTTGGGCAAGATTCAAGTATTTTTGTTGTTATTCAGTCATTTTAATCATGTCTCATTCTCTGTCACCCCTTTTGAGGTTTTCTTAGCAGAGGTACTGCAGTGATTTGCCATTTCCTTCTCCAGCTCATTTGATAGAGGAGGAAACTGAGGCAAATAGGGTTAAGTGACTTGCCCAGGGTCACACAGCTAGAAAGTGCCAGATTTGAACTCACAGAGGAGTCTTTCTGACTCCAAGCCCAACCATCTATCCACTGGGTCACTTGACTCCAAAATTTTTTTTTTTTTTGCCCTTTGGAGGGCAATTGAGGTTAAGTAACTTGCCCAAGGTTACACAGCTAGTTTTTGTGTGTGTGTGTGTGTGTGTGTGTGTGTGTGTGGGTATTAAGTGTCTGGGGCTGGAACCAAACTCAGGTCCTCCTGACTCCGGGGCCAACGCTTTACTCACTGTGCCACCTAGCCGCCCCTCCAAATTTTTTTTCTTTGCTTTTTGGAGGGGGGGAAGACAGGGCAGTAGGGGTTAAGTGACTTGCCCAAGCTCACATGGCTAGTGTTTAAGTGTCTGACGCCAAATTTGAACCCAGGTCCTCCTGACTCCAGGGCTGGTGCTCTACTCACTGTACCACCTAGCCTTGACTCGAAATTAACATTATTTTATCCATTATACCACCAAGGACTCTCAAAGGGTGAGTCTGAGGCCCATTCAGGGGGCCTGAGAAGTCAAAACTATTTTCATAATAATACTAAGACATTACCTGTCTATTCAAACATTTCTTCCTTTTCCTACTATCTGAGTATGAGACGTGATATTCTCCACTTACTTCAACCAAAACAACATCACAGCAGATTAAAGGCAAAAGCGGAGATAGGAGAATCCAGCTGTCTTTATTAAGCCAGACAAAATATGTAAAGTAATAATATTCTCATTAAATATTTTCTTGTTTTGGTAAATAGTTATTTTTCATTAAAATGTTACTTATGATAACATGTAATGGCTTTATTATTGTTATTATTTAAAAATGAAGAAATTTTTTAAAATTTGGTTTTAATTTCTAATTTGGTAAATGTTGATAAACATAGCCCACATTAAAAAAAAAAAACTTTTTGATGTCCTCAGTAATTTTTTTAAGACTATAAAGGGGTTCTGAGACCAAAAGCTTACACCTTCTGGCTACCTACCTCCTCCTAAAATTACTTTATATTTTATATTTATCTACATAAAGTCAGTAAAATCAACCAGGAATGCACTTATTTTTGTATAACACATGATAGCAACCTTCTCTTCTCCAAGTGGAAGAAATCCTTGAATCAACTTAAGTTGATTTTATCTTTTTCTCCCCTATACAGTACCCCCCCTCAGGTGGGTTGACAGGCCCCTAAAGCAGACATGTTAAAGTACAGTCCCATCCAGATTAAAATGCAACTGGAAAATGTTTCACAAAATAAATAAAAATACAACATAGATAATGTTCATTTGTGGTTTTCTGAAAGGATCTATTTCTATTTGAGTTTGATACTGCTATCCTAAAGGATAAACCATATGCTGCTTACCTGCAGAGATGTGACTCCTGATTGGCTGAGAGACTTCTGTTTCTGAAGCTTATAAGCTCCTTGAGGGCAGGATCTGTATTTTTGCCTGTTATTTTTCCACCTCTTGCACTTAACACACAGTAAGTGTATATAAAGGCTGACTGGCCATCCCATTCTATTCCTGAGCCTCTTGCCCCCATTTCCCCAATCCTTGCCATCCTTTCACCCCATACCCCCCACTCCTGGGGCTTTCTAACCAATATAGAGGATGACCCTCTATAAAGGATGCTGTCAGCAGAGAGATTCTCCCATTTGCCTTTTCTTTTCCCTTCTCTGTTATCCTGTGCTCCTTCCTTGGTTCCAGGTCTCAGACTGATGACCCTGATACTGGTGCCAGACAGAGGGGTGACTTCATACCCATAGGGCACAAGGCTGGGGTACAGCTGTCAAAAAGAGACATATAATTATAGTGCATCCCTGAGCTACAGGCAATGAATATCTGCATAAAGGACGAGATCGGTTATATATTATTTACACCAGCATCAATTTTCCCAGCTGGTTGTCTCAGGTGAACTCATCCTCCTCGTTTGCAGACACAGCCATGGTTTACCGCCTTTGGTTATTCTGAACTGGAAATGGGGGCACCCTAGGGTGCCATGTATATTAAACAGGTGGCTGGATTCACCAGCAGCAGATCACATCTATTCTCCTTGTTAAATTATATCCCTGGGACAACAGAGAACTAGGTTTCTCACCTGTGCCTTAGCGCAAGGACGCATGCAGGTGTGTGAAATCAAATCAGCCAGAAGAGGAGAAAGGAGGAAAGCAGTCTGGTTGGGACCTCACAGGGAGAAAAGGATACACATATCATTGAAGGGAAATTACATGGCTTTGAGTCAGAGCCGCTTACTAGATTTCTTTCTTGTTATTTAGGCCAGGGACAAAGGGAAGGAATTGTTTCCATCTGTAGCATTTAGAAGCAGCTCCTCTCTTGGTGGTGTGAAAGTCTTGGTTTACAGTCTGGGGAAACTGAGGCACAGTGGAGGTGATGTGGGATATAAACAATTGCTCGTGATCCTGGGTGGCCACCTTTCCCAGGGTGCCAAAGATGAGCTAATTTCTCCCAGAGAGAGAGAAAAATGACAGAATCCAATCAAGGCCAGGCTCAAGTACCAACTTCAGACTGTCTCACTCACCTGTGGCTCTAAGTTACCCACTATGAGGAATGATGCTGAGGTCTCACTGCAGCCCAGGGATGCCCTTCCCTTGGAGCCAAGTTAGGCTCTCCAGCCTCAGGAGGAGGCCACCTTTTACTCCAGGGGTTACATGGGGCATAGATCATAGACTGATAATGGGAAGGGACGTCACAGATCATCTAATCCAAGCCTGTCACATTACAGATGAGGAAACAGGCCCAGACAGGTGAAGCCCCTTGTCCACATTCACAGTATCAGAAGATTTGCACTTAGGTCTTCCCTCCTCGGACCCAGTCCAACACCTTATCCAGACTGTCCCATGGCTCCTCTGTCTTCTTTGTGATTGCTGCTTTCCTCTCTAGGAGCGGGATGGCCGGGAGCCTTCAAGCCCTCCTCATGTTCCAAAGAGGTGACATGACTACGGCTTGCTCCCTTCTAACGAAGAACTCTGTTCTGGAGTCCTACAGCTTCCGATTTCTACTACCTCCTGGATTCCTGTGGGCTGAAAGGGGACACATTTGAGGAGTTAACTCTTGGTCCAGGGAACCCAAGAATGCAGCCCCTTTCACTAGAAGCACTTCTCAGAGGCAGCTAGGTGGCTCGGTGGATAGAGTGCCAGGCCTAGATCAGGAAGATCTGTGTTCAAAATCCAGCCTTAGACACGCTAGCTGTGTGACCCTGGGCAAGTCACTACACTTCTATTTGCCTCAGTTTCCTTTTCTATAAAATGGGGATAATAACAGCACCTACCTCCCAGGGCTGTTGTGAGAATCAAATGAGATAATATTTATAAAGCTTGGCACGGTGCCTGGCACACAGTAAGTGTTAAATAAATGCTAGCTATTAATATTATCATCTCCAAACGCAGATGGGAGGGACAAGACAAATCTACCCAGCACCAAAGAATCATGGGGTTATTAAAGACTACAGATTTGGAAATGAAAGGGCTTGGGAATTAATTCATTAAAGTTCAATTTCAATTTTGACAGATGGGGATACTGAGGCCAAGAGGTTAAATGAATTGCTCAAATTCACATAGGGGAAGGTCTGAGACCTGAACCCTGGTTCTACCCCCCAAACCCAGTGCTCTCTCTACCTACAGAATAGGCCAGAGCCTAGAATGATACCCTCACAACTTCTTCTCCAGTCCTTCGACTTTTGTCCCCAGATATCAGTAGGAGTGAAGCAGCCATAGCTAAAGCTGATATAAATGTGAAGTGAGGGGCCCCATCTCCCTCCACCCACTCATGAATAATCCATAGAATATACAACAGTAAAAGGTGACAACACCTTTGTACTGGCCTTCAGTACAAAGTTTGCCTATAAATATAGGTAACTGTGGCGACTGGCTAAGTTGTGTTTATTGTAGAGAAGCGTGTTATCACTATGTGTTAGTTATGACAGAGAAGAATAAAAGTTATTAAGGAGAAGAACTGTACACACAGCTCTCCATAGTCTGGCTCCAGTCTACCCTTCCGGACTCATTCTGTGTTATTCACCTTTACCGATACTACATCCCAGACAAACTATGCTAGCATTTCATGTCCTGCCTTCAGGTTGTCTCCCGAGCCTAACATACTGTCATAGGATTGGAGATTTGGGATTGGAAGGGACCTTAGTGGCCACCAAATCCAACCCCCTCCTTTTAGTCAGGTAAGTGGTACATTGCATAGAGTGCTGGACTTGGAATCAGACAGACTTGAGTTCAAATCCCCAGGACAGTCACCTAACCTTTTTTCCCCTTCAATTTCTTTATCTGCAAAATGGGGATAATAGTACCTACTTTCCAGGGTTGTTGTAAGGATCACATATAAAGTATCATATAAATGCAATTTTATTATTATTATTAATTTTATAGATGAAGACACTGACGTCCATAGAGGTTAGGTCTTGAGCACACAGCTAGTTACGGTATGAAATAGGATATTAATCCAGGCCTGTCTAACTGCAAATCTGGTGTTCCAGCCACTGTTTTAAGGGATCTCCCACACAAATGTCACTTCCCGATTCCCCCCACTTCCACCCCTACACACACACACACACTCCCAGCTCCTTCTATGTCTTTAAATCATGGCAGATTTACTTATCTGTGCACAGACTGTGCCCTCCCACTAGAATGGAAGCTCCTTGAGGCCAGGTCTGTGTCATCTTTGCTTCTGTATTTCCTATACAATGTCTTGTATATTTCAAACTTTGTAAATATTTGTTCTCTCAGCAGCGCCTCTTAAACCCTATACGGGGTCATGACCCACAGTTTAAGAAGCGCTGAAGGGGTCATGAGTGGAAAAAGTTTGTTCTGCTCTAGATGAACCACAGCCTACCCAGGAGTTACTGGGGCAGGCCTTCCAAACCATGGTTAAGCAAACATGTCTCAATTAGACAAGGTGCCCCCCTGACAGTCAGGCCCTGATGAGTACAAAGAAAGCATCCCAAGAAGCAGATTATTCAAATGTGCACTGAGTATTTCCACTGGGCTAGAACCAACTTATTTTACATAATTATAACTTCAAATAGCACTAAAACAAATACACACAACCACTTCATGGAATTCACTATTTCCACTAATCAGGACTAAGCTGTAACTGCTGCTAATCAAATTCCATGAGAAATAGCTGGGGAGAAAATTCTTAAGAGAGGGTTCCATCTAGACCAGGAGAGCTTAACCTTTTTTGTATCATGGAGCCTTTTGTCAAAGTCTGGTAAAACCTATGGCATGCCCCTTCTTTGAATTCATGGTTTTAAATAATTGAAGGAAATCCTTTTCAGTTTTTCAGTCAAACTTACGTAAAAAAAAAGATGTAAGTATTTTCCCAACCAAATTCATAGACCCCCAATATCTATTCACAGGTTTAAGATTAGAAACTCCTGATCTAGAGGGAGTGAGATATGGCCACTATAAAGACAAATGGCATCCATACAACATTTTAATTAAAGGGGAAAAAATTTACCTTAGCACAGAAGTTTTTGACCTGGAGACCACACACTTTAAAAAAAATATTTTGACAATCATATTTTAACAGAAGTGCTTTCCTCTGTAATTCTATTTTATTTGATGCATTTAAAAACATGATTCTGAGGAGGGGTCCATAGGCTTCACCAGACTGGCCAAAGGGTCCAAGACACAAGAAAGGTGAAGAATCCCTTAGAGGAATGTCTTCCCTGGCGTGACAAAAAGGAGAACTGAGGCAATGGGCAGAGAAATGATGCAACTCCAACTTGTCTTTCCAGCTTTATTTTCTTACCTTCTCTCCCTTCATTCTCTCCCTAACTTGCATTTTCCTGAACACATCTCAATGTGCTTTTCAGCTTCCTATGCCTTTGTCAGGGAACAAGCATTTATTAGGTTCCTACTGTATGCCAGGCACTGGGCTTATGATGTGTCTTCTCCCTGGAATACCTTCTCTTCCATTATCAACTGCTGAAATTTTACTGATTGCTTTTCTTCCTTCATTTTTTTTTAAATTTTCCTAAAGTGACTGGGGGTTAGAAGGTCAAGGTAGAATAGACATTTTTGTTTTTCAGTCATTTCAGTCATGTCCAACTCTTCATAACCCCATTTGGGGTTTTCTTGGCAAAGATACTGGAGTGTTTTGCCATTTCCTTCTCCAGCTCATTTGACAGATGAGAAAACCGAGGCAAACAGGGTTAAGTGACTTGCTCAGGACCACACAGCTAGTAAGTATCTGAGGTTGAATTTGAACTTAGGTCCTCCTGACTACAGGGACAGCACTCTATTTATTGCACCACCTCGTATGTCCAAAAATAAATAAATAGAAAAAGGTCCTTGAGGAATATTTTTGCAAAATGTAGAGAAAAGAAGAGAGGGAAGGGCCAGAAAGAAGCCCAGACCAGCCGGACAGCTTTGAAAGTTTCAAGTGAAGCTTATTCCATACTCAAGTGGAAAAGTGAACTGCACAAAACGCAGACCTGCAGTTTCATGGGCCCTGCTCTTCTTTTATCTTCCTGCCTATAAGCGAATGTCCACTCTGTTTGGTATGTGTCATTCTAGGAATAAAAGTATTAAAAAAGAACCACCCATCCTTTGAGGCCCAGTCCAGATGCCACTCCTTCCACTGACCCCCTCCTCCAGCCTCCACCTTCCATTCTCCCTAGTCCATCTCTCCCCCTTCAGGGCTTTTGGCCTCCAGGACTCTGGCCCTCTTCTGCACACTGATCATCATCTATTTGTACTACAGCTTTTTATGCACAGCTTTCTTAACTTGATGGTAAATCTTTTGAGGGCAGGCACCGTAAAACGCTTCCATCTTTGTGTCCTCCTGATCTAGACCTAGCACAGAACCAGCACAGCATGGAAAATGCTCAATGGGGGCAGTTAGGTGGCGCGGTGAATAGAGTACCGGCCCTGGAGTCAGGAGGACCTGAGTTCAAATCCAGCCTGAGACACTTACTAGCCGTGTGACCTTGGGCAAGTCACTTAACCCCAAGTGCCCCTCCAAAAAATAAAAATTAAAAAAAAAAGACATATGTAATACTTTGGGGTGGCTAGTGAATACACAGTGAATGCACAGTGAATAGAACACCGGCACTGGAGTCAGGAGGAAAATGCTCAATGCTTAATGAAAAATGCTTCATAAATGAATGCTTGACAAATGAATGAATGAATGAATGAATAAGCAAGCACATGATGTCACAAAACACCAGGGAGAAGGGGAAGGGGGACGAGAATAAGAATTTATTAAGCACCTACTATGTGCTAGGCATTATCTAAGTGCTTTTTACAAATATTATCTCATTTGAACCTCACAAAAAATCCTGGGAAACAGGGACTATTATTGTTCCCATTTTACAAATGAGGAAACTGAGGCCAATAGCGGTTAAGTGGCATGCCCAGTTAAGAGGACCTCCCTCTGAAGTCACTGTTCTAACACCTGGCCTTCATACTCTGTCACCACGCTGAAAGCAAAGTGGGTCAGTGAGTCCAGAATGTTCCCTGAATCATCAGTATAGAAAAGAGAGGGGCACCAGGGGAAATGGAGAGGGTCACAAATTGCTTTTCTCTTCCAGTCCTGGGCTCCCAAAATGTGCCCCCTCACCTGTCGTGGAGACTTGGTCAGAGAGGCCACGCGGCAGCTGCCTGGGGCTCCTGCCCCTTGCCGGGCTTCCAGGAACACTCGGGTGCTGGGGACAAAACTCCAGGATCGTCCCAGGGCAGGTCTGAGCTTCCCACTCTCTAGATCCCTGGTCACGTGGTTCGTCACCTTTAACAGAAAAGATGCATCCTCATCCATCTAATCCGTGATTGTAGGGCACCCTGACATGTGCTAAGCACAGCGTAGGCTCGGCTAGTTGTCCTTAAAAGATGCTGAATCTTAACTCGTTTGGGGGACTAAGGCTTTCAGGTGGCCTAAGTAATAACAGCAATTTCCAATAATAGCTATTGCATACTGGTTTGAGGATTCCCAAGCACTTTAGACAAATTCTCTCATTTGACTGGTCAATCAATGACTACATCTGCTCAATTCTACCTCTGCCCACCCCCTTCCCATGTGTGCCCTTGTCTACATTCACCCAGCGGCCCCCCAAGCTCAGGCCCTCCATACCCTCTGGTCTAGTCTATTCCAACAGCCTCCTTGTGGGTCTCCCTGCCTCCAGCCTCTCCTCTCTCCGATTCTCTCCATGTGGCTGTCAACATATTTCCAAAGAGCAGGTCTGATCTGGTCGCTTCTCTGCATCATCAGCACCAACCACACCACCTCTGGCATTTATATGGCATTTTACATACTGTCATTTGATCCTCACAACAACTCTGAGGCAGGTGCTATTATTATCATCCCCATTTAACAGAGAAAGAAACTGGGGGAGAGGGTAAGTGACTTGCCCAGGGTCACACAGCTTGTAAGAATTTGAGGCTAGACTTGAACTCAAGCCTTCCCACTCCAGGCCCAGTGCTCCATCTATGTCCCTGAGGCACCTAGTGGCTCCCAATCCTAAGATCCTATCATTCTAACCCTGGCTTTCTTATGCAGTGGCTTGGCCTTCTTGACTGGTGCCCATAAGGTTTGGCACACATGGTACTCATGAGGAAAACAGTTTATTATTATTGTTTGAACCTGTCTTTAGGTGGCTAGAAACTGTCTAACCCACAGGGCCAGCACCCAGCACACCACCTCACTGCTTATGGTAAAGGTGTGGGTCCCCTCTGAGTCTTAGGAGGTTATGTTATATGGAATTCAGACGACATTTGTCTGACTGGCTGCATGCAGGCAGCAGGGCAATGTGAGATGTCAATCCAATCTGGGGAACCCAAAGTACCAGGTCTGGGCCTTTCTGTCCCCAGAACTTAGCACTGGTCCTGGCACACAGAGAGTGCTTAATAAATGGTTAGACCTATCTCAAAAGGCTATATAAACAGGAACCTATATTTCAGCCAGAAAACCAAATCCTGTCCCTCTGCAAAGGTGAGAAAAGCCAGAGGGAATTAGGGCCCACCAGTCCCTGACTACTGCTTCAACTCACCAAGATGGCTATTCCCAGTTCCCGGGCCAGGGTCTTGAGCTCTCGGGCAAGATGCATCATTAAGGCCAAACCTTGGAAGGAAAAGATGGTTTGGGGGGTGGGAAGTGGAAGGGGGTGTTAAGGATTAGAAGGACAAAGACCCCCCCAGCTTCCCCAACGGTCTGGGTAGGATGCCATTTTCTTCTAGCCACTACTTACCCTCACTGTGCTGGCCCCCCAGAAGAGGGGAGACAACTGCAGACACTGAATCTACCACCACTATCTTTACCGGCCCCGAAGCACTGGTCACCTGGAGAAGGGAAAGAGAGAACAAATGGCTCTATGCTCCTCCTCCTTTCCTCAGTAGCCTCCATGGTGGGGGATGAGTTTTACAGGATAGAGAAAAAAGAAGGGGAGACATGTCCCTACCTCACACCTACAGCCCCAGACACCCTAGGAAACCAGGCTTCCTGGGCTGCTGACTTTCACGAAAAACGCACCTTCATTCTTGCTATCTGTAGGCTACTCCTGTCGGATTTTTCCTACCTCCCACCTTCCCTAGCACTCTCCACACCACACCTGGACCTCCCAAATTGATGACCCTAGACCCTGGGGAAGAGAATCCATTGAGCTGATAGGTGACCCAGTGAGTGCGAGCTAGCCCGCCATACTGACTAAGCTGAGTCCATGGACCAGACCCAGACTGACCTTCACATCCTGTCTAGCTGTCCACCCAGGACATCTTGCTGCACACCTACAGCCATAGGCATACCCCTCTCCTCCACAATTCTCTCCCGTTTGCTTCCTTGGTTTAGGGTAAGGGGATGTCATTTGACTGGCTCATATATCAGCCCAACACTAGCCCGATTCTTCAGACCAAAACCCCTCCCAAGGCCACCACTCCTCGAGGTGTGCAGTCTCCTCTGTTGGAATGTAAACTTCCTGAGGGCTGGGACTGTCTTTTGCATTTGCATCCCCAATGCATTGTATATTACTGCAAGGTGGTACAAAGGACTGAGACCCGGAATGGAGTTCAGAAGATGGGCGTCTGTACTACCCGGTCTTCCTGAGACCAGGTGCAACTACTACTTGCTAAGAATATAAATACATAAGCAGGTAAGACAGTCCCTGCCCTCAAGAAGTTTATATTCTGATAGGCGAAGGCAACACACATAGGGGGCAGGTGGCAGATCCTTCCTTCTCTCTGAAGGTCTTTAAACAAAGCCTAGATGATGACAATATACTCAGGTATATTGCAGAGGATTCTTGGTCAGATTCGAGTTGGACTAGCTGGCCCCCTGGGGCCCCCAGTGATTATGAGTTCAAAGGGCTGGGTATTAGTCCGAGCTCTGCTTCTGAGTTGCTGTGTGAGCCTAGGCAAGTTCCATCCTCCTTCTGGACCTCCACAGGACTAGCACGCCCTCTATAAAAGCTTCTGGCTTTAAAACTCTAGGATTCTACAATGCCCATCCTGGAAGCACAGATGGTCATTTCAGAGGGTGACCTGTCATTGAACAATCACCTACACAAAATGATAAGGGGCTCTGCCCATGCTTCTCAGGGGAACCACTGATGGGGGCTCACCTGCTGGGAGATACTACCCCGGAGATCCTGTAAGGTGTCCAGCATTTGGAAGATGTCAAACACCCGTACCACGTGGATCCTCTGCAGCGCCCCTGCCTGGTAAGAAGGAGAAACACGGGCATCAGTGTCCCAAAGTCCCTGCTTCAGGGGCACAGGAGAGCTGGCACAGACTTAATGATTTACAATTGGCTGAGCACTTTACACACATTCTCTTATTGATCCTAACGGCAGCTCTGTAAGGGGCAGCCAGTATTATTATCCCTGTTTTACAGATGAGGAAACTGAGGCAGCCAAAGGTTAAATGACTTGCCCAGGATCACACAGCTAGTAAATTCTATAATAAGAGCAGATATATATGAGATAGTAACTATAAAGCATTTAGCACAGCGCCTCCGATAAAGTGAGCACTACAGATATAGCGTATATATAGTATATATGTATGTATTTTACAGTATATTTTTATACATATACATACATACATATACACATATATGTGTGTATATATATATATTGTACAAATATAAAGAGAGAGAGTGCTTACTTTATGGAGCTTTACAGTTACTATCTCATTTGATGCTGATAATCCTGCGAGGTGCTATTATTATTATCCCCGTTTTACAGATGAGGAAATTGAGGCAAGCAGAGGTTAAATGACTTGCCCAAGGTCACACAGTCAATAAGTGACTGAGGCAGGATTTGGAGCCAGGCTTCCAGACGCCAAGTACACCACTCAATCCACCGCAGCACCGGCCAGCCACCTCTAAGGCCTCTAGAGGGAACTTACATGAAAACTCCACCAGGCCCTGAAAGCAAGGTTTAGGGTCTCCAGGGAAAACGCTAAAGGCCTTCAGGAAGAAATGACAGGGGAATGTATCTGAGTTTTGGGGCACGAATCCACACAGAGGCCTAGAGCAATGGAAGGACCGGTGCCATGTAGGGCTAGAGACAGACTGCAGGTCTGAAAGTATGGGAGTGAGACTATGGTTCTTTTGGGGGAAGCTTAAATCTCCAGGTAGAGCAGTGTTCGTACTGCGGAGACATTCTTCCCACTCTGACCTGCTCCCCTTCATCCTCCGTCCTGGCCTGAAGCAGCTGGAGGAGGCGTGAGGCCGTCAGGCCTCCAGTGGAGTCAATGTACAGCACATTCTGACCCAGGCTGTAGGCCACATTGGCAGCTGTGCAGAGGCACACCTGGGCAGAGGAAAGAAACGAGGTGAGCTCAGGCCTCCTGAGAATCTGTCCAGCCCTCCCCAGACTCCCTGGTCCTTTCTGTGCAGCCAGGCTGACTGCGCACAGAGCTGCGTGAGACCTCAAGCAATCCATGCAGCCTCTGGAGCTACTGCCCGTGGCAAAACCCAGGTCTGTTCCCTGATCTGCAGGACCCCTGTAGCCTTGCCTAACAAACTGTTGGTACCTGCTCAATTAACTATCAGTCAATAAGCACTTATTAAGCCCCAACTATATACCAGGCACAGTATAATGGGATGGAGATACAAAGAGAGAAGCAAAACAATCCCTGCTTTCAAAGTGCCTACATGATATCAGGTCTGCTTGTCAACACACCTGTCCCCTGCCTCCCATTAACTCCCTAGGTTAATGGGGCTATAACCAGCAGACACTGGGCCTGGGAGAAATTCGGCTGTTAGGGTGAGGAAAGGTGGCCCAGAGGACAGCGATGGCACAATGGGAAGGGGGCGGCCAGAGTCCTACATGGGCAGTTGCAACTCACTCTCTGATGGCAAAGTTTGGGATGAGGATTCTAGAACCAGAAGGATGGAAATATGCCTTCCCAGAGAAGGAACAAACCAACACGCCCCCCTCACCCCCACCCACAGGAAGAAGCATGACTGTCTCTGCAATGTTGGTGCCTGGGACAGAACCCTGCTGGCCCCATGCCAGTTAAAGCTCTGACATCATACCTGGGTTTTGCCACTGGCTGGGGCTCCAGTGATTTCCGTGACTTCTCCAGTGTAGAGGCCAGAGTCCAGCAGCTTATCCAGGCTATCATCAGCAGGAAAGAAAGGGAAAGAATTATCTTCCCAGGAAGTGGGATGGAAAAAAAGAAAGAAAGAATCCCCTCTCACCTCCTTCCTCAAGACCACAGTTTAATACTAGAAGGTAATCCAGACACCATGAGTAAACTCTGCGTTTTGCAGATGAGGAAATAGGGTCACACAGAGTAATAACACAGGATGTGAGCCCAGGTTTTCTTGACTCCAAGCCCAGCACCCATTCAGAATATCACAAGGGGGTGGGTAGGTGGTGCAGTGAATAGAGCATCAGCCCTGAAGTCAGGAGGACCTGAGTTCAAATCCGGCCTCAGACACTTAACAGTTACTAGCCGTGTGATCTTGGGTAAGTCACTGAACCCCAATTGCCCTCAAAAAAAAAAAAAGCAGACTATCACAGAAGCCAGAAGTGACTTCTTTATCATCAAATCCAATAGTTTTTTCTTAGTTTTCATCCTACAAAGTCTCTCTAAGGGACTGGAGATTGTCTAACACTATTCCTTAAAATTCTCCCTTTCTGTGGCTTCTGTGACCCTGACACCCTGGTCCTCTCATCCTAAAACCGATTACCTGCTTCCACAACTATCTCCAAAGACTCTGACTTGACTTTTCTGTTCTCTTCTGAGTACAAACACTCACTAGTCTGCTCTCTAAGGCAGGAAGGGAATGTAGAAGTTTCTCTCCCCTAGGCTCCAGAACTGAGAGTCCATGGTTAAATTTTCAGGGTGAGCATTTTACGCCTCTGAAATAAGCAAATGCTGCAAATCAGGATTATTGTTCGGTTGTCTAGACTTAAGAAAGTGATGGAGAAACTGTTAATATGTTCTTGTCCAGAAAATGTCTATTCATTTCAGTCATATCCAACTCTCTGACCCCATTTCTTGGCAGTGGTCTGCCATTTCCTTCTCCAACTCATTTTACAGATGAGGAAACTGAGGCAAACAGTTGTCCAGGGTCACATAGCTAGTCAGTGTCTAAGGCCACATTTGAACTCAGGTCTTCCTGACTCCAGGCCTGGCTGCACTACCCAGACATAAAATAACACATATTGAATGTTAAAGTGTTGTTTGTACTTTCTTTTTTCCTGGAGAATAGGTTGTTAAACATTTACCAGCCTCATATTTCCATCTGCTTAAAAAACACCCAGAGAATTATGTCATGTTGTCATCTCAAACTCAGTATGTCTAAAACTGAACTAATCATCAACCCCTTCAGACCAGCTTCCCTTCTGTTTTTTAAAAAGAAATGCTTTTTTGTCATAAACTTGACAAATATCAACAAGCACGAACACTTCCTTATCTACACCATGAGGAAGGATTTCTTAGTGCTATTTTATAGATGAGGTGAGCCTAGAGAAAAAAAAAATACACCAAGACATCTCCTTACAAAAACAATGAAAAAGATTATGTAGGACACTATGAACCTCTATTTTGTTTGGCTTATTTTTACATATACTGTTAAATTTCACATGGTGATTTGGCATGAATCCCTCTCCTCTCCACATTCTTCCCCACCCCTACCGTCTACCTTCCTCCCCTACCCCTACTTTCACCACCTACCCAAGAACAAATAAGGACATAGTTTCAGCTCTGGATTTAACTTTATTTATTCTCTAAGACATGCCCATGAATTGAGAAATTGGGGGCAGGGATTATTCTCCTTAAAATTTATTTTCATTCAAAGTCACTAGACTGCAATTCAATGTGGCAAAGACAAATAAAAGCTAGGCCCTGCCCTCCAGAAGGTTTGCAGGAGAAACACAGAAACAGCAGAACAATGACTGGCCTGTCTAATGTCATACCTTGTGGGAGGAAGAAGCAGAAGTCTACCTCCTCCTCCACTCCCAGACCACAGAGCCCCTCTATGAAAACAGACTCATGTCTCAAAAGTTAAGCCTGGGGAGCCAGTCGCTTTCCCAGAACACACCTGGCAATGCCTGTAGCCAAGATAGCAGTGGAGGTCTTGAGTTCTTCATAGAGATCAGCACCATTGAAGGGGAAAGATGAGAACTGAGCCAGCAATACCCTCCTCACAGCAACTAAGGCCTGCCTCCAACACAGCACAGAAGGGGGTGGGTTCAGAAATAGAAGACATTTTATTTTTTAAAATTTTATCTTATTTTTATTGCTATTTTCCATTTTCATATCACATTCATGTCCAAAAATAGATTCACCCTCCCTCCAACTCCCTATACCCAGAAAGCTGGCCTGTATAACAACAGTTAAAAAAAGAAAAAAGTGGTTCAACAGAACTATCACACACATCAACCCTATCTGGTGGTATATGTGACATTCTGTGCCCATAGCCCCCCACCTTTGAAAAGAGAGGGAGGTAAACTTTCTAAGTTCTGAAAGAGAAATATGCTTGTAAAAGCTCTGAAAATATGCAAAGATAAAGGGGATCAGCCCTTCTTTATTCTTTCTGCTCAGGCTTCTTACTACTAAAGGATTCCATGATCTCCCTTTAGGCAGGCAGGGGTTGGGACACTCCAAGACCCAGGAGCTCAGCTCCAGAGAAAGAGGCCCTCTTGCCCTCACCTTATAAGACAAGGAACATTTCCGAGACACTTCTTCCAGGTCTGCAGAGACAAGGTCCACCACTGAAAGGAGATAAAAAATGGAGGAAGTGAAGCTCCCCCTACCCACCCACCCACCTCGTCAACCCCAGCATCCTCCCCTGAGATAAGGACAGGTAACCCAACAGAAAACTCACAGACCTGCTCTCCTCCTTGGTGGTTTGGCCGCTCCCCACACTGATTGATTCAAGTCAATTCAACAGCTTATTAGGGTTTATAATTATCCAACAATTATTGAACAATTTATTAGGGCTGGGTATATCTTCCTGGAATCAGGAAGACCTGAGTTCAAATCTTGCCTCAGATACTGACTAGCTGTTTGACCTTGGGCAAGTAACTTAACCCTGTTTGCCTCAGTTTCTTCATCTGCCAAATGAGCTGGAGAAGGAAATGGCACCTAGCTGCCTCAGAAAGGTCGGATTTTAACCTAGCCTTGAAGGAAGCCAGGGAAGCCAGAAGGCAGACATGAGGAAGGAGGGCATTCCAGGTGAATGTGACATAAAAACAAAAATTATCAATAAATTTTTTTTAAAATGAAATGAAATGGATAAAAATAAATTTAACTAGAATTCAACTAAAACCTCTCCCAGGGGCCAGTGAAGTCCATTGGGGGAGATGAACATGGAAGAAGTCTTTTGGTTTGCAGGTTTACACTGGGAGACAGTGGGTTGGGGGGTATTCTGAGGGCCTGCCAGTTCTGCCTCCAAACAACACAGAACAGGTCAGCATATATAATAAAAATTGTTCCTAGTTAGTCTTAGATAGTTTGATATCATAGTTAGAACACTGGATTTGGCTTCAAGAAGATCTGAGTTCTGGGGCGGCTAGGTGGCGCAGTGACTAGAACACTGGCCCTGGAGTCAGGAAGACCTGAGTTCAAATCCAGCCTCAGACACTTAACACTTACTAGCCCTGTGACCTTGGGCAAGTCACTTAACCCCAATTGCCCTGCCCTCCCCCCTCCAAAAAGCAAAAAAAAAAAAAAAAGAATATCTGGGTTTGAATCTTACCTGAGATACTAGGTATGTAAGAGTCATTTAAATTTTCTGAGTCTATCCATAAAATGGGGGTAATAATAGCACTTACTTCACAGGGCTGGCCAGAATAAAAGGAGATAACATACATGTAGCACTTGGGAAACCTGGGATTGTTGTATAAATGTGAGCCATTATTATTTACGGTTTATAAACATTTTTTTTAAAAACCCACTTTCCTCATGACTCTATTAGGTAAGTAATGCAAATGTCACCCATTTTACAGAGTTCTGGGCCTGGAGTCTGGAAGACCTGAATTCAAATTTGGCCTCAGCCACTTACTGTGTGACTCTGGCAAGTCATTGAAACCTGTTTGCCTCAGTTTCCTCATCTGTCAAATGAACCGGAGAAGGAAATGGCAAAGCTCTCCAGTATCTCTGCCAAGAAAAACCCAAATGGGGTCCCAAAGAGTCAGATAAGTCTGAAACAAATGAACAACAGCAAAACCGGATCCACTGTATTAGAATAATAATGAACACTTATATAGGACTTTAAAGTTTGCAAAGCACTTTACAAACTCATTAGATCCATGACCCTGCAAGGTATTATTTTACAGATGCAGAAATTGACGCGGAGAAAGGTGAAGTGAAAACGACAGAGCATACATAGGGAGCTTTCTGCTTCAAAACAACCCTGCAAGGGGTGCTATTATCATGCCCATTTTACAGATAAAGAGGCTGAGAGGTTAAGTAATGATAATAAATACAGCAGCTACCATTTATATGGTGCTTTCTGGTTTGCACAGCTCTACAAGGAAGGTGGTGCTATTATCCCCACGTTACAGATGAGGAAGCTGAGGCCCAGGGTCACAGCACCAGTAAGCGTCAGAAGCAGAATCTGAATTCAGGCCATGACTCCAGGGCTAGGCACGCTCTCCCCTGTAGCCCCTAGCCATCTGGAAGTGTCAGGGGCAGGATTTGCACCCAGGCTTCATGCCCCCACTCGCGGCACCTGCATGAATGCTTGTAGTCTCGTGCCCCTTTACCTGTCTTGATGCCGACGCCCCTCAGCAGCTGGATCATCTCCTGGGTGAGACCCGGGCAAAGCCCCTCCCGGAGCACCCCCATGCTCGGGGCCGGAGGCGAGCCGGGGCGCGCTAGATCCGCACGCCTCAGAGTCTGGGAGGGAGAAGAGCGGCCCATCAATCACCCCTAGCAGCCCCGGACTGACCCCCGAGAACCCCGGGGCTGAGGTGGACGTCGTCCTGTTAGCGGCCTGCCTGGGGCGGGCCGGGGGAAGCAGGGGATTCCGAACCATCCAGGAAGCCGGAAGAGTGCGCACCGAGAGGAGCGCCCCTCCCCCCAGCCGGGCCTCGCCAACCCCGCCCCCACCAGCTGGCAACCCGCGGAAGTCCCAGGCTTTACGGTCCCCCGGGGGCGGCTGGGAGGGGGCCGGCGCTGCCCGCCCCGCCGGGACCTCGCCCCACACTCCCATCTGCCGGCAGCACGTGGAGGTGCAGCGGCCGCAGAGGAGGGGAGCCGGGGACCACGTGGCCCCGGAGGGGTCCGGGAGAAGGATCGCGGCGGAGGGAGGCCGGTCCAAGCGCTTTGTTTTACAGATCAGGGCAAAAACCCTCAAAAGGCTCGAAGACTTCTTTCCCCGAGGTCACGCTGGTAGAAGTTGAAGACAAATTGGAACCCAGCTCCTCTGACTGCGTCTAGGTTTTTGTCTACCAAACCAGAGAAGCCTGGGTCTCTTTGATCCCTTGATCACACAGCTTCATTCTTCCTTTGTCCCTCTCCTTTCCTTCCTCCCTCTTTCTCTCCTTTCTTCTCCCCTCATTCTTTCCCTCTTCTCTCCTTTAACTTCCCCGTTTCCTCCCTTCCATGTTTTTTCCCTGTCTTCCTTACCTCTTTTCTTCCTGTTCTTCCCTTCTCTTGTTTTCTTCTCTTAACTTCTCTTCCTCCCCTCTCCTTTCTTTTTCTTTCCTCCCTCTTTTCCTTCCTTATATTTCACTTTCTTTCCCCCAGTCTTCATTTCCCTGTAGTATCTTTTCCCTGTACATGATGTCCCTTTGGATTATCTAGGGGCTTTCCAGTATCTGCCCTTCCTTCCTCTTCTAGCCCCACATGCAGACCCCCAATCCCCCCCCAGCCCCCCAACACATACTCTTTTATCCAGTTTTGTTCACCAAAAGTCAAGAGATAGGGGTTCATACACATATTAGGTCCTGTGACCCAAGCTGGGCAAGTCATTATAACTTTTCATGCTTGAGGGGCCCCTGAAGCTTCTGAATTGCTCAGCAAGTGACTGGTAGATGGTCCCTCTTCAGGAATTTTCTACCCCAGTGATGGTTCTATCTAGATTCCAGAATAGGGGTGGGGAACCTTCGACTTCGAGGCCACATGTGGCCCTCTAGATCCTCAAGTGAAGCCCTTTGAATCCAAACTTCACAAAACAAATTCCCTTAATAAAAGGATTTATTCTGTAAAACTTGGACTCAGTCAAAGGGCTGCACTTGAAGACCTAGAGGGTCACATGTGACCTCAAAGCTGCAGGTTCCCCACCCCTACTCTAGAACAACAACTTAGAGATCATCTCTTGAGTCCAGTGGTCCTCAAACATTTTTTGCTCACAAATTTTCTGGTTTTTCCTGGAAAGACTTACATGAACTGATGCTGGGTGAAATGAGCAGAACCAAGAGAACATTGTACACAGTATCAACCACATTGTGCGATGACTGACTTTGATAGACTTGGCTCTTCTCAGCAGTGCAAGGATCCAAGACTACTCCAAAAGACTCACAATGGAAAATGCTATCCACATCCAGAGAAAGAAATGCGGAGTCTGAATGCAGATGGGAGCAGACTGTTTGCTCTCCTTTTCTTTTGTTGTTTTGTTATTTCTTTCTTGTGGCTCCTCCCCTTAGTTCTAATTCTTCTTTACATCATGTGAAAATGTGTGAATGTGTGAAATGTGAAATATTTGAAAATGTGAAAACATGTCTAATATGAATGTATAAGTAGAGCCTATATCAGATTGCACGACATCTTGGGGAGGGGGAGGAGAAGGAGGGTGAAAAATTTAAAACTCAAAACCTTATGAAAGTGAATGTTGAAAACTAAAAATAAATAATTTTTAAAAATAAATATTTTGGTATATAAAAACAGGGAAATCAAGTTGTACGTAACAGATTTGCAGTTTCATATGCAATCCCCTTTTTTCTATTCTAACTTCATTATAGAAATGCTTGTTTAATTTTTTAAGTTCATAATAAAAATTAAAACTAAATTTTAAAAAATGTTCTGTTTTTATCACTCTGCTGTGAGTAATTGGGGAGTGAGGCACTGCACCACACCAAGGAAAGTTTGGCACCCAATCTTTGAGAAGTACTGATATAGTCTGGTTCCCTCATTTTACAGATGAGGGAACAAAGGCCCAGAGAATGGGAGGGATTTAAAGACCCAAGGTCATGTTACAGGTGACTAGCAGGGCCAGCAAGCACTAAACCCAGCCAGGTCATCTGCCTCCATATATACCTCTGCCAGAATGAATGAATGAATGAAAACTAGTTACTAGCCTTCAGAGTCCTTGTGGATTATCTGAGGATTTTTTCTGCCACCCAGCTTCTCTCTCTTATCATCACAAGAAATAAAAGGTTTGCTATGGAATCCTCAGGATTCCAGGATGTGAGAGACCAACAGGTTCTGTTCTCCTATTCTGACAGAGAGGGGCTTGCTCCTTCCCAAGCCTTTATCATCCCTCTCCATAAATCAGGACAGCTATCCCCACCCCACCAGAATAGCTCTATGAATTGCTTGGAGATCTCCAGAAAAAAGCCTGAGTGGCTTCTGCACATAGGCAGAGGTTATGAACTTTTATTGAATGGCTGTCTCAGTGTACCTTAGCAATCCTCTAGTCCAGAGACATTTAACTTCTGTGGTGTCCTGGACTCACTGGGCACAGTTTAAAACAAAATCATGTTTTAAATACATAAACTAAAATACATTGGATTACAAGGTAAACCAATTTTATTGAAATAGTTATCAAAAGGTGAAGGACCCCTTGATCTACGTCCAGTTGTTTCATTGGAGACATGAGAGGGGGCAGCTAGGTAGAGCAGTGGATAGGGCATTGGGCCTGGAGTCAGAAAGACCTGAGTTCAAATTCAGTCTAGGACACTTACGTCCTAGCTATGTGACTCTGGGCAAGTCTCCTAACCCTATTTGCCTCAGTTTCCCCATCTGTAAGATGGGGATAAGAACACCCACCTCCCAGGGTTGTTGTGAAGATCAAATGAAATAATGATTGGAAAGTGCTTAGCACAGCGGCTGGCACATGGTAAGTCCTATATAGATGTTAACAATGATGACATAGGTGATGATGATAATGATGAAACGGGCCCAGGGAGAAGTAACTTGTCTAAGGTTCCACAGCTAGTAACAATAAAAATTAAAAGTCAGGTCTTCTGACTCCTAGATCAGAACTTCTTCCCCCGTATCGTCAACGTGAATCAACACATCTCCCTGTTCCCCCAAAAAAGTGCATTGCATGAGGAAAATCCATAGATTTTAGAGAAAGTCCAGGGTTTCTCTGTTTTAAACATGAACTGCCCCAGCCCCAACATCCCCATCCACCCACATTTATCCCCACTCTCCTCCCCATGTCCTCTGATTTCTCTCCCTTCCATCTAGCCCTGGTCCCAGCTATCTACAGTGACATCACGGCAGTAGCCACCAATCAGGGAGCAGGGAAAACCTAATTGTTACAGTTTGCTATTATGGTGACATCACCCCTAGTCACCCCCCAAATCAAAGTGTGCAGAGGCCCCACTCACAGTTTGTATCTATTCCCAGCTCTCTCAGTTACTGAGTCTCTTGGTCTGACTTTGTGAAGGTAGATGGCATCCTCAATCCTCTGGAAAGTGGAAGAGGAAGATGAGGAGTATTTGGAGGAAGACTTTTCCAACACGAAGGTTCCATTCAGACAATTTAAGAAGTCTTTCCCCATTCATAGGCCTGTGGATCGGAGGTTCTCTGTCCAGGGATTTGCTCTCTCCCCAAGATGCACCAAGCCCATCCTTGTTGAGGAAGGAGATTCAGAAGAGATGTAAGGACCAGCATCTTCCCTCCTTTCCTTCTTTATAAGAATAAGACTTAGACATACTAACCGTGTGACCTTGGGCAAGTCACTTAACCCCAATTGCCCTGCCCTCCCCCCACCATAAAGCAAAAAAACAAAAACAAACAACAAGGCTTAGGAATAGGCAGGGCAGCTTTTAGAGAAGGAAGCAATTCCTTTGACCCATGAACAATCAGTTCCCTGGATTCTTGGGACAATGAGGAGGGAAATGTTTGTATTCATATGAGATTGGGTTGATATATTTTCCTGAACATCCCCCCACTTTCCACCACCATGTTGTTCCACCACCACCTTCTTCCATCTAGTTGGTCTCATCTCCCTTCTGGTGTCAGTTGTTTTTGGAAGGACAGATTCTCCCCACCCCCATAACTATCCCCAAACTCTGCCAAAGCCTTATAGCTGGGAGGGGAGGAGAAAAATGGATCCGATCCTCACAGGATACAGAATGAGAAACAGACCATGGTTTTCTCCAACGACTTCCGTCCAACAGCACCTACTGGATGTCTTGCTTGATGCATCTCACCATTTTAGAGCCTACTAGATAATACTAAAGCATGATAAAGCATAGCTCTGACCTCATCCCTCCTTTTCAAGAAGGTTCAGTAGCTTCCTATGGCCTCTAAGATAAAGTAGTTTGGCATTTAAAGCCCATTGCAATCTGCCTGCAACTTATCTATTTCCAGATAGGTCTTGAAATGTAAACCCACTTAAGGACAAGGGACTATATTTGGTTTTGTCTCCGTATTTACTGTGCCTAGTTAGTATATATAGTACCTGGCACTTAGTAGACAATTGGTTAATGCTTGCTGAATTGAATCAAATTCAGCACCTAAAGGCAGGAAGGGAACGGAGGAGAAGGAAAGGAATAAATATGCATAGAGTACCTACTGTGGGCGGTTAAGCACTTTATATACCTCTTGTGAGGGGATTTGAGCTGTGGTGCACAGTGATCCCTGGAGTGATCTCTGTGGACCAAGCACAGGATGGACCAGGGTGGTCCCAGCTGTCACCTTTTCAGCACAATGGGTTCTTCTTGCTCTCCCTAGCAAGCCCTTCGAGTTTGAAGAGTCTAGTTTTGAAGACAGCTGCACCTCCCCCACTCCCACCAGCAGGCAGAGCCCATTCAAATTTTCCCTGAGCCAGCCCAGCATCAACATCTTCTCAGAATTTCTGGAAAGACAGCTGACGAAGCTCAGCTTGGCCTCCTTGGCCAAAGGCAATGAGATGGGGGACCAGAACATCTGTTCCAGCCATTCCAAGCCCCTAATGCCGAGCTCCATCCCCCTGGATCTGGACAACCCTGGGATGGATGCAGACACCACCTCGACTCCCTCAGAGTCTTCTGTGGTTGTGGACGTGCCTGAAGCCCCCTTCATCAGTGAGCACACTGTCAGTGACTCCACAGCTGTGGTAGGTGATGCTGCCTGAATGGGGGAGGGGAGGGAAAAATTCAGACATACATAGATGTATGAAGGAAGGGTGAATGAGTGAATAAGTAAGTGAATGAATAAATGAAATAATGAGTGAATAAGTGAATGAATGAAATGAGTGAATGAATAAGGGAAAGAATGAATGAGTAAATGAATAAGTGAGAATGCATGAGTGAATGAATTAAATGAGTAAGTGAATGAATGAATAAGTGAAAGAATAAGTGAATGAGTAAATGAACGAATGAAATGAACGAATAAGTGAATGAATGATGAGTGAGTGAATGAATGAATGAAGAATGAATAAGTAAAAGAATGAGTAAGTGAATAAATGAGTGCATGAGATAAGGAGGCCTTGGAGGCCTTTTGGTTCCCAATCTAAAGAAATAAGGGAATAGGTTTCACATTGACTAGGCAACTAATGAATAAACATGAGTGAATGAATAGGGGAAGGAATGAATGAAATACAAGTCCCCCACACACCAGAATGGAAGAGATGGAGCCATGGTGCAAATCAGACTGGATGGGGATTAATCTTTTAAAAATTATTATTGAAAACGTAGTAATGCTCAAAAGAAAACAAGCCAAATGTGGAGTTGGTCATCAAATAAAAACCCCGAAATTTGAACGGATATTTTCCTTGGAAAAAATACTAATGTAAATATGAACAAAGTAATAACACCAAATGAATCATTCTCGGTTCCCTCCTTCCAAGTAGGTCTTTGTGTTCTTGCTTGTGAAGTTCCCTTTGTCTGCCGCAGTCCATGGAACAGTTTGATTGTTCACCTGGCATTACTCTTGGATGATCCTTCCCTTGTTTCTCAATATTCTCCACATGTTATTTTTATATAACTCAATAGGATTCATTATATTAACACATACCCTGGTTTATAGAACTGTTCTCCAATGTTATTGGTATTCTAGGTTGCTTTCTTCCCCTCCAGTTTTTTGCTATTACAAATAAAATAATTATGCATGAATAGTTTTGTGCAGCATTATAATAATGGTCCTGTTTTCCTTTTAATGACATCCTCAGAATTGTAGCCTCAGTGATAAGACCCAGAGCGTGGCTGCTACAGTGGGAAAGAGTTGGATTTGGGATCTGAGTACCTGGGCTTCAAATCCTAACTCTGTTTTTTTCCTACCTGCGTGACCTTGAGCAAAGTCACAAAACCTTTCTGGGCCTCAAATTTCCCACGTTGGTAAAATTAATAAGAATAGATTCAATCAATTGACCTCAGAGTTTGCTTTCATTTCTAGATCTATCTATGATCATTTGCACTCAAGTTCAAGGGTGCAATGAGTCTTGTGACTCATGACATACTAAGAGTTGTAGTTTCAAACTGGAAAGATTCCTGGCTCTGGAGTTATAGAGGATCTAAGTTCAAATCTTGCCTCTGATATTTACTGTGTGACTATAGGCAAGTCATTTAACCTCCTCTGAGTTTCCTTACCTTTATTTTATTTATTTGTGTGTTTATTTTGAGGAAAGGGATTCTGGTTTAAGTGACTTTCCCAGAGTCACTCAGCTAGTAAGTGTCTGAGGCTGAATTTGAACTCAGGTCCTCCTAACTAGTATCAGTGCTCTCTATCCACTGCTTCTCCTCATCTTTAAAATGAGGCTGGCCTAGATGACCTCTGTGGTCTCTCCTAGCTCCTAAGAGGTAGGGAGATCTCATCAGTCATTTCACTCCCTTAGACCTCAG
Organism: Petaurus breviceps papuanus; assembly: GCF_028583685.1. NCBI lineage: Eukaryota > Metazoa > Chordata > Mammalia > Diprotodontia > Petauridae > Petaurus > Petaurus breviceps. The sequence continues at coordinate 28,690,263 of NW_027185798.1, forward strand.
TTTCCTCATCTGTAACTTGAGGGGGTTAGACTATAGATGGTCTTTGAGGTTCCTTCTAGCCGTAGAATCCCATGATTCCATGTGTTTTTCCCCCTGTGGAGCCACAAGCATTTCTTAAACACTTATGTCAGGCACTGTGAACGGGCTGGGTACAAGGAAGACCTTGTGGGTTCTCTCTTCCCCCAGATCTCCTGGAACAGGAGCCAGGGCAAGCAGCGGGTAAGCCTCTACCAGGTTCTCCTGCAAGAGATAGAGCTAAAGAGAGAGAGGCTGAAGAATGAGATGCCCAAGGAAAAACTCCACCCTTGGATCTTCAACCAAATCTTAGGCACAACGGTCAAGCTCATGGAACTGAAACCGAACACCAAGTACTACATTAGAGTGCGAGCTGCCAACCCAGCAGGACCAGGGAAGTGGTGCAAGCCCTACAAAGTGAGCCCAGGACCCTCGTCCCTGGAGAGGAGGGGGAGAGTGGAAGGGAGCAGGGAAAATCCAACTGCAGAGTGGCACACAGACACACAAAAAGATATTCCAATCTGGAATAATAGATTTACACATAGCCCTTTAAAGTTTACAAAGCATTTCACAAATATCTCATTTCATCTTCACAATTACCCTGGGAGGAAGGGGTAATGTATTATTTTTCCATTTTATAAATAAGGAAACTGAGGCAGGCAGAGGTTAAGTGACTTTCTCAGAGTCACACAGTTAGTAAAGTGTCCAAGGTCAGATTTGAACTCCAAGCCCCAAAACCTCATCTGTGCCACCTAACTGCCCCCAATCCCATACAAAATCTTTCCATTTCTTATTTTTGCTGTTACTCTAAGCCAGGTAAAGAGTATGGGATTTGGATTCTCAAGACCCAGACTTAGCTTTGGGTGTACTATTTGGGCTCCCTACTATTTCTTCGACCCCAGGCAGGTTCACTTAAGGTCTCTCCTTTTCAGCTTCCTCCTCCCTGAAATGAGGGGATTGGTACTAAATTAATTTCTAAGGTCCCTTTTAGGTATCAAAAAATCTATCATCCTACCAGATCTATACATTGACAATTAAGCTTTCAAACCCAGGGCTTTGGGGATCCACATAACGACTGTGTACACACACACACACACACACACACACACACACACACACACACACCTTAGCAAGTACAGATAATTAAGAACCAATGCTCTAGGCTACTTGTGCAGATACTGGGAAATTGAATAGATTGCTATTCAATCAATACTTTCTAAATGCCTACCAAGTGCCAGGCCTGGAGTCAGTAAGACTGATCCTTCCTGAGTTCTAATCTGACCTCAAACACTTACTAGCTGTGTGACCTTGGACATGTCACTTCATCCCATTTGCCTCAGTTTCCTCACCTGCAAAATTAGAAGAAGGAAATGGCAAACCACTCCAGTATCTTTGGCAAAAAAATCCCCCCAAAATTCCAGAAAAATCACAGTCAGATGAGACTGAAAAGACTGAACAATAAGAATTAGGTGCCAGGCATTGCTAAGTCCAGGGACAACATGCTCCCTCCCTTCTAAAGAGCACGCACAGATCTCCCCTCCTAGAATGCAAGCTTCTTGAGGACAGGAACTGGTTCACTTTTTTATGTCTCCCTGACACATAGTAGGCATTTAATGTTTTATAGAATAATCGATTGTTGGGGCAGGGAGGGGGGAAATTTTGAGGGAAGAAAATAGGTGGATGGGGGAACAAGGAAGAGGGTCCAGGGAAGAACGTGGAAATCTGAGGGGGGAGTATATTGGGGACAAGAGGTACAGCAACAGAATTAGGGTGTAAGGTCCTTGGGAAATGAAAAATGGGAATTCAGAAAGGGAGGGAAATTAGCATCACTTTCTTTCCTCTCTGACTCAGTTTTCCACGGTGGCCGCTGATGTGAATGGCTTCCCCAAGGAGATCCCCATCAAAATCACTGTGCTTCGTCGGGAACCTCAGAGGAAGACAGTGTATGTTGGAATCAAAGAGTTAAGGAGACTGGAGGACCTGGAGTTCATTTTTCCTCAATAAGAGGGGCCCCAAGCCCCAGCCATTCACATATTTATTCAGCCCCTGCTCAGGCACCTCAGGAACCACGGTCTAGCACGAACACAGAGTACAGCACTGATGAGCCCCCCCACCTCTGCTCTGGCTTCCCTGCCTCTCAGCCCCCTGGCAGGGAGTTGGCTCAGCTGGGACCCCTGCTTCTCTGGACATGGGCAGCCTCAAGCTGGCCAGCAGCCAGGCCGAGCCACTGACCATAGCCTCTGGCAGGCTCCTTCCTTCCCACTCAGAGCTGGGATCACAGCATGTCCTCATTAAAGAACTATAAATACCTTTGGGCCCTCAGGGTGCTTGACTTGACATGAAGGGGGTCATCCCAGAATCAAAGAGGAACTGGAATGTTTGTAGAGTCCCAGGAGCTGGGTTCAGAGTCTGGCTCTCCCCAGCTGTATGACTTTGGAGACAAGTCACTTAACCTGTTTGCCTCAGTTTCCTCATCCGTAAATTGGGGGGGGTGTATTGTGAGGATCAAATGAATTAACCCATGTAAAGAACTTTTGAAAAATTCTTGATTATCATCATCATCACCACCATCCTTATAAACCTCAAGGATTTTAAAATCCAGGTTCTTCCTATTGAAGTGACTTTGGATAAGTTTAATTTCTCTGTGCCCCATTTTTTTCACCTGCAAAATGAAAGGGTTCATTGAGGGGAGGGAAATACAAGATGCAAAATCTAGCTGGAATCAACAGCCTAATTTTTACAGACAAGGAAACTGTCTCAGATTCTAATGATGGCCCAAAGGTTATGTGACTTAGGGTCACTCCCACATTTACAGGACCTTAGAAATGTCATCTAAGTCCAATCCTCTAAATTTACTGATAGGGAAACTGAGGCCCAGAGGCTATATTATAGAGTTAGGGCTATAACCAGAGAGTTAGAGCTGGAAAGGGACATTAGAAAGGTCATCTTGGTCATCATTCCCCTATTTTGACTGATAAGGAAACTGAGGCCTAGAGGTTATGCCACTCAGAATCACAACCAGAGATTTAGAGCTGGTGAAAGACCTCACTATAGAGACGAAGAAACTGAAGCCTGGTCACTTGGTGACTTGGTGCAGGTCACAGGGGAGGAGGGGACAGCCACGCCAGGTGTGCAGACTCGTTTTTTAACTAAGGCATAACCCACTTTGGACTCAGGCTCCAGGCAGTGAGAACATCTGGGTTAAGACACAGATTCCAGATTTCCTTCCAAGGAGATGTAATGCGAATGTAAATTTTAAAGATCTTCCCTGCCCCTAGGCTAAAGTGCACCAGAAGCCTGGGGAGGGAGGCTTGTTTTTCAGTAGATACTTTTTGATTGGCCAGTGGGTCAATAAGGTTGTTACATTCTCTGAGCCAGGAGAAGGCTATATAAGCCCTGATGTGTAGCTTTGTTTTGGGACTCACTTTGAGAAGTGTTCTGTGATTTGATCTGAATTCTGGGAAGCCGTTGTTGAGAGTCCCCCGGCTTTGAAAAACCCAGAATGTGGAAACCCAGATGTTGACTGGGTATGGATGTAATGGTTGGACAGTTTGGAAAGCTGTCTACTTGATCTGTTAATGTCTTGATAATTATGCCTGTATACTTTGAGGTTCAGGGTGCTGCTGACCTTTTCTTCTGAACAAGGTAAACGATATATGTCTGACTGATTAAAGTAAGCTTGTTGACCCATTTTGACTTGCTTTCCTTTAACAAAGCAGATCCAAGAACCTGTGGTAGCTGCAAACCCTGAGGACGCTTGGGGTGCTTGCTGCTGCAGGAGATAGTCCATCAATCAATTTTTTAAAAAAGCATTCATGCATCAGGTACCTGCTGTGTTCTGGGGAAGTTGTGCTAAGAGATCCTGAGGATACAAATAAAATATATATTTTTATTATTGAATTTTTATTATTTTAAATTATATTAAAATTGAATATTATTATTGAACCTCCTCACAAGGGGTTTCATCCTATCATAAGTCACACACACACACACACACACCACACTCTCCCAAGTCTTGGTGCAGTTTCTAAGACTTAAGAGTTAAATCACAGAAAAGCAGAAAGGGCTACTGACCAGAGCCCCAGAGCAGCTCACACGAGGGTCACTCTGGAATTCAAACAATGGGCCAGGTGTGCTCCTCTGGACTGCCCTACCAAGGGTATAAGGACATCTGGGAAAGGAATGTGGCCCTATTTCCCGGCTTAGAGGTCTCAGAGACGGTAGCAGCAGCATTGATAACAAGGCATCTTCATCTCCACAAAGCATTTTATATGCCTGATCTCACTGAAGCATCACAGCTGGGTGAGATGATTATCAGACCTGGGAGGTCACGTGGTGTCTGACCCCTCAGGAAGAGGGGTGGAGTGGAGGAAGGAAGACCTGAGTTCAAGTTCTGCCTCAGGCTCTTATGAGTGAGGATGGGAGGGGCCAGATGAAACCCTAAATCTAGGAGTTCCTTTTGGTTCCTGTCTGAGCTTTAAAAACTCTGGTGGCCTTTTATTTCCTGTCCTGGGCAGGGGAGAGAGACGGACTGGGGAAGGCTGATATAGGGAAGGAAATCAGTCAACAAGCATTTATTAATCACCTACTATATGCCAAGCCCTGGGAGAGAAAAGCCAAGAATTGAACCTTTCCTGCCTTTACGGAGTTTATATTCTATTTAGGGAGACAAAGCACACACTTTCAACTATACAAAGTACATTTTTTTAAAAAACATGAGGCAGGATCAGGAAAGGACTTAGTAAAACACTTCTGTAAACCTTCAATGACTGTGGATGCTTCATCAGATTCTCTGTATGTCACCTTCTTCATCAGTAAGACGAAGGGGTGGCCCCTGGATGATGTCTCAGGTCCCTTCTTAGCTCTAAATCTAGGATTCTAAGATCCTGAGCTGAGTTTTGTTTGTTTGTTTGTTTGTTTGTTTGTTTGTTTTTTTGCTTTTTGGAAGGTAATTGGGGTTAAGTAACTTGCTCAAGGTCACACAGCTAGGTTTTTGTGTGTTAAGTGTCTGAGGCCAGATCTGAACTCAGGTCCTCCTGACTCCAGGGCTGGTGCTCTATTCACTGAGCCACCTAGCTGCCCCTTGAGCTGAGTTTTGAAAGGAGGGCATACTGGGCATCGGGCACAGCTTGGGCATAGGTGCAGAGATAGAATATTAGATGTGAAGCAACAGGAAGGCTGGCTGGGCTGGGCCAAAGAACGAGGGAAGGAGGATGAAAAAGAGGTCACAAAGCTCAGGAAAGAGTCAAGGGCTGGAAGATTTTCTGTGTCAGACTCTTGGTGTTGCCTTGCCCAAAGGGGGCGCTTGACAAGGGAACTGTAGGATGACTTTGCCAAATCCCAGGATTCAATAACAATAAACTAGAGAAAAATAACTTATTTATTTGACAAAAAGAGAGGCATCCTACTCTGTAGAAAGTCGACATTTAGAAGGGAATAAAAAGCTGCAGGTGTGGAGGCCTGCCCTCCTGGTCTTATCTGGCTCCAGATAGGGGTCCAAGGTCACTGCCACCTGCCCCGCTGGGCCTGCTTCCATCTGCATCATACGCCTTCGAGGGTCACACTAACCTCCTTTCAGTTACTGCAGGGCCATGGCTGACTGTAGAATTCCTGTGCCAGCCTGCCTGTAGCCCCCAAGACAGCTAATGATGGTACAGATGGTGTGAGGGGGAAGGGGTGGGAAGGCTCCTTGGATCTCACCTCCTCCATCTGTGGACAAAGAAAGTATCAGGGCAGGATTCTCAGCCAAAAAGGGTTCTTCATTTGAAAAGGCCTGAGAAGGGACCTGGACAACCCAGCGACGTCTGTGCCTCCCCCACCCGACCCCCAGGATGAGAGTCTGGATGTCTAAGGCTCTCAGGGGAGTGACCTGACATTCTTTTCCAACTCCCCTCTCTAGCACCCAACAAGGCTCAATGATGCAGGCTGGGGGTGACTCTCCTGTAGGACCTCTCTGCTTCACATAGGGCACCCAGCTCAAGCTTGTCATTCCCCTCTCCCAGTCAAAGGCTCACTGAATTTAGATCTAGAAGGAGCCTTAGGAGCCATCCAGGACAATGCCCCTCATTTTACAGATGAGGACACTGAGACACAGAGAGGCTAAGTGACTTTGCCTAGCGTCACCCAGCTAGGAAGCGTCTGAGGAAGGCCTGGAACTGTGCCACCCTGCCACCTCCTGCTCCTCTTCTTCCATCCCAATCCCCCAGCTGCCATGTGAGAGATCTTAGATCAGTGCTCTATTTAAGGACAGATTCAGAAAAGCATCGGGCTGAGGGGCCCAAGAGTTGGTCTAAGTACTTTAAAAAGGAAACCAGGATTCTGGATTTTGGTGGGAAAGACCTTGAACCTGCCCAGGGGCCATGTGCAGGGAAAGGGAGGGGGGAGGTTTGTAGCCACAGCCCAGCCTTCAAGAGTCAGCTGATCCCTCAGAGTCCCTGGCCTAAGTCAATTCCCCAGACTCACATGCGGAGACATTTGTCCTTCCCACCGCTTGCTACCCGCTGGCCATCAGGACTCCAGTCTACAGCAAACACCTGAACCCAGAGGAAGGCACTTTAAGGCAAAGCCAAGCCACATGAAGCAGCAGCAGCCCACACTCTTGCCCTGCCCTCCTTCCCTCCCTCCCTCCAGATCCTGGGGTGAAACTACCTCATCAGCATGACCAGGGAGGTCCATGGTCAGCTTTCGTGTCTTCACGTCCCACACCTTGAGAGTACTGTCGCTGCTCCCGCTCACTAGGAGACGACTGTCTGCAGACCAAGCGATCTGGTACACGGCTGCCACGTGACCTCGGAGGGAGGCCAGATACCTGGGGCAGAAGCCGAGGTGGTGGTCTCTCCTTTGCTCAAGAGCTTGCTGTGATTTCCTACCCAGCTTTTAAGACCCTTCGCCATATTTTTCTTCTAATTTCTTGATTTTGTTACTCATCAAAGCTTTAAGCTATAGCTCGTTTTTTTCTCTTTTCCAAAAGGCATTTTCTTCTATCTGGAATCCTCTCTTCTACCTTAAAATTAACCTACTCCAGGACACCTTTCCTCATTAGCCTTCAGGATGCTGTTTTGAGGTCAGTGGGAGACATCAGGGTTAACAGTGAAAGAGCGCTAATCTTGGAGTCCAAGGATCTGGGTTCAAATCCTGCCCCTGACAGTTGGGATTCAATTTCTTCATTTGTACAATGAAGGAGGGGGGTTAGATTAAATGAACTCCCAAGTCCTTTCTAGTTCTAAATCTTTCCACCTATGATTCTTCAGTCACAGTTCTGGGAACAAACAGATTAGTGGAGAATAAGAGGGAGGGGGTAGGCAGAAAGGACCCCAGCAGAGGTGTGGCTCAACAGGCAGAAGAAGTTGGTTGGTAATGCCTGTACATACTACGGGCACAGCCCCATTCACCCCATCCTAGTCTGGGTACTTTATAGCCTGATGTAGCAGGATGAACTAAAGGTCTGATTTTATCTTTATCTGCTCAGGGCTTGGCACATAGTAGGGGACTAATAAATGCTTAATGACTACTTGGTTTCCCTCCCTCTATCTCTTCAAATCTAATGTATACAGGTGAGACTCTGCTAGACTTGCTTCTCAGTGCCTAATACTTGTTTGCTATGCATGTGTCCTAAGGGACACATATGCCCCCTCTTAAAAGACCAGATTTGGAGAGGAAGGACCTTAGAGGTCAGGGAGAAAGACCCCTTCATTTTACAGACGAGGAAACTGAGGCTCCGACATGCAGTGATAGCTGGGCCTCGGTCTCAGAGTGGGGTGCACTAAGCCACATGACACCCTTCCCCACAGCTCCCAGTCTCCCCGCCCCCCACCGTCCTCCTCCCCCTGCAGACTCACTTGCCGGTCTTCCCTTCCCACAACTTGACAGACTTGTCGAAGGAGGCGCTAGCGATGATGCGAGCGTCAGGGGAGAAGAGCACCTGATTGATGAGGGCCTGGTGCCCCAGCATCCGCTGCAGGGGCTTCTTGTCCTCTGACGGGGACCACAGGAAGAGTGTGAAGTCATCGGAACCCGAGACCAGCCTCTCTGGGCCCAGACCCTGGGGGGATGAGAACACATGCTCACACTGACACAGCCTGGTCCGGTCCAGCCCTGCTCAGGAGGCCTACAAGCCGAGGCCCATCTCAGAGGAGATGTTGCCAAGGGCAACAGCAAGGAACGCGTGCCATGCCCAGACACCCCACCAGGTGGTGCAGAGGAGCCAAGAAGGACCAGGACCAAGGAAAGGCCCTCAGAGCTCCAGCCAAGAGGACCATGGGGGGCCATGGAAAGAGGGTGAAGCCTCTTTCTGTCTTTGGAACCCCAGGAGCTGGCAGCAGGACCCAGGAAGCACTTCATAAGTGTCTGTTCAATCAAACAGGGTCAATTGTGCAGCCCTACATAGAAGTTACAAGGCTGGGATTGAAGGCAGGAAGAGCCGAGTTCTAAAACTGCTGTTAACCCTGGCCAAGTGACAACCTCTCTGTGCTTTGGTCTCCTCACCTGTAAAAAGAGGTGGGTTGGGATGGATGGCCAATAAGGTCCCCCCAGATCTAAAATCGAGAGGCAGCTGAGTGGTTACAGTGCTAGGCTTGGAGTCAGGAGGACCCGAGTGCGAATCTTGGGCAAGTCACTAAATAGCCACAACTCCCCTTTAGGAAGTGCTTTTAAGGTGTTCTAAGAACTTTACAGTTAGCACCTCTGGGAAGGAAGTGCCATTATCATCCCCATCTCACAGGTGAGAACATTGAGGCAGGCGGAGCTGGAGAGACCTACGTAGAATCAGATAACTAGTGTCTGAGGCCCATTCTGAACTCAGCTCTAACCCCTCTGCCACCTCAGCTTCCTCTTCTCTTGAATAATCGGCCTTTATCATTCCTTCCTATGCTAAATTTACACTCCTATTAATTAAACACCCACCTACAGAGAAACAAGAATACTGCATTGGCAAACAGAAGACCTGAGTTTAAATCCCAGCTGTGCCACTAACCTGCCCCTTTCCCAGCCTCAGTTTACTCCTCTAAGACCCCTTCAAAGCCCAATGTTTTATGGTTTCTTATTCTCAGTGTTCTAGGCATTATCAGTATGATGGAGCTCACCAGGGGAGGCTGCCTGGAAGAGGTGAGGTCTGGAGAGAAGGGCTTCCCATGGCCTGGAGGAGTTAAATGACCACACAACCCCCCCTGAGCCAGGCTGGTTTAGTGGCCACACACTCACCCTAAGTTGGTTGTAACGGTCCAGCGCTCTCTCTTTCAGCTCCTGCACTGTGTCCATCATGGGAGAGAAGAAAAGATCAGGAAAAGGATGAAGCCAGAAAACAATGGGAAATAAAGGGCCCAGAGGTTGCTGTTAACCTCATTCTCTCCCACAGTCCTTCCACTCCACTCACAGGAGCCTTGGACGTCCTGGGGGTTAACAGAGGCCTCTGCCGGCTCAAAGGCACCGGTTCGAAGGATGTAGTCAGTGCTGAGTGCCATGGTGTTCACCCAGTGGGCGTGCCCCTGTAGCGTCCTACAGAGCACCCCCTGGAAAAGTAGGGAGACGGGAGATGAGAATAAGAAAACACAACAGGTGCAAGAGGATGTGTGTGTGCGTGTGCACATGTGTGTATTACAATGTATTTAGCCATTTTTCATTCGTGTACAGCTCTTCATGACCCATTTGGGGTTTTCTTGGCAGAGATATTGGAGCGGTTTGCCATTTCCTTCTCCAGCTCATTTGACGGATGAGGAAACTGAGGTAAACAGGATTAAGTGACTTGCCCAGGGTCACACAGCTAGTAAGTGTCTGAGGCTGGATTTGAACTCACAAAGATGTGTCTTCCTGGCTCCAGGCCCAGAACTCTATGCACTACAGCGTCACCTAGCATCTATTATAGGGAAGACAACAAGTGTGCATACAGGACACTTGTGCTACAAAGGAAGAGACTCTGAGGTCAGAGAACAGGGATTAAAACCCTCCCTCTGGTGCTCACTGTCTACAACCTCCCTGAGCCTCAGTCTCTTCACCTGTAAAATGGAGGAAGGCCAGACTAGAGTGTCTCTCAGGCTCCCCCCCACCCCAAGCTCTAACTCCTTCTTACATCATGAGCCCGCCAAACTTTGATGGTTCGGTCTTGGGAGGCCGAGTAGAGAAGGCCGTCACCTCCCCATCTGATACAGGTGACCGACTGGGTGTGTCCAGTGAGGATGCGGTCGCAGCGGCCAACGGTTGTGTCCCAGACCCGGACGCTGCCATCCTTGGAGCTACTGGCCACGTAGCGGCACTCGGGGTTCCTGGACAAGAGAAGGTTGTGATCCTCCTGCTGGCATAACACCTCCAGAGTCCCTCCCCATTCCTCCCTTGGTCAAGTCCAAAGGGATCTCCTCTAATTAAGTCCCTCGGTGACTTCTAGGAAAAGCAAAGCTGCTAGGAGAGCCCAGGATGGCAGGCAAGGCCCCCTCCCCAGGCATTCACACGGGAGCCTCTGGGGATGGACCATCTAGAAGCTGAAGGGCTGCCCTCCTTACCCCCATGCATCCTTTGGTGGGACTGAGAAGGCACCACCACTCCCACTCACGTGTGCAATGGCTCCCAGCTCAGTCCTGTGATCCACTTGCTATGTCCAGCAAGGGCCCTGCCCAACTGCTTCCCCGTGTTTGGGTCCCACAGGAGAATCTGAGGGAAAGGAGCCTTTAGAGTCCCCCCAAACCCCAACCCAGCCTTACCCTTCTCCTTCCAGAATCAGTCAGGATCAGAGCCAGGGAGCTTAATTCACTGGTCTGTGGGCCTCCAACCCTGGGGCAGAGCCATCCTCACTGGCAAACGCCATCTCCCATGGCTGACTCGACCTAGGTCACGCCAGACCATTCCCATGGCTTCCCAGAGCCCTACCCTCCCAGAATAGGTGCTGTCTTCTGCTTTCAGAGTGTCAGCTCCTTGAGAGCAGGGACTGTCTGGCATTTGTATCTGTATCCTGCCCCCCTTTTCCCCACCCCCAATGCTTAGTACAGTACTAAGTGCACAATAAGAACTCAATAAACATTTCATTCATTCGTTCATTGTATTCATTCACTCTCTGTAGATAGGGTGGAAAAAGACAACTGAAACACATCCTCCATATGGCCCTTCTCTGGAGACACAGAACTCTAGAGTTCTCCAGCTCCGTGGGGGAGAAGACCTCAGATACCCTGCATGGTCATTGGGGTAAGCCACTCACTTGACCATTCTTACAGCCCGAGGCAAGTTTCTTGCCATCTGGAGACCAGGCGATGCTGAGGACCCAATGCCTGTGACCTAAGACAGCAAGGGACAGGAAGAGGAGGCTGTAAGGGGAGGGACCAGGCAGCCCCTGGTACCAGAAGATGCCCCCCTCCAATTTCCCAAAAAATCAGGCTGTGGACTGCGTTATCCATCTAGGAGCAGGGACGGGTGTGAAGGGCTATATCCTCCCTTTCATCCCATCTCTCATTCACGAGAAGGCTGGGCCTGGGAAGGGATGCAATCATGACTGTAGGTGGGAGGGATGCTACCTAGGTCTCACAAGTCAGTGTAGGTTTAAATCTGGACCTCCTTAGTACCCAGTCTTCCCCAAGGCATCCTGTTAGGTCATTCTTCCCCACTCTGGAGAAAGGCTTTGAGAGCTTTGTGGTCTCTCTGCTCACCTGCCCCCATACTGACCCCTGGATGTGAAGTGGGGAGTTTCTGTATTGAGATCCCAGAAGCGCACAGTGGTGTCTCCGGAGCCGCTGGCGAGATACCTGAGGGAATCAGAGAATGGCACCCCTGAACTTTACACAAGGGAGTCCCTTGGGTCCCAAAGGCCATGTACTCCAGTAGACATTCATTCCCTCATAACCAGAATCCATTTGGATTTCCTTTTTTTTTTTTAAAGGGTTAAAACAAAAAAGTCATCTTAAAAAATAATCTTATCTGCCTAATCAGAAGCAAATACCTTTCCAACAGAGGGGCGGACCACACCCCCAGAATGTGGCTCAGACTCAGCTCCTCTCTACCCTTGGAATGAGGACGATCAAGACAGATTCTGGGAAATGTGCCCCAGTGTCTGATGGCTCTGTCTGAGATGACCCCGCTCTTTCACCAAGCCCTGCCTCAGAGGATCATGTCTCTCACCAAACACCCCAAGTGTGACTCCCTCCTTACTTCCCAGTGGGGCTGAAGGCCACAGAGATGACAGCCTCAGTGTGACCCTCTAGGGAGCTGGTACAGCGGGTGACAGCTCGGACCCGGAACACAGCTTGTGGCTGGTAAATGATGTCAAGGACTTTCTCAGTCTCCACCGACTTGGATTCAAGTGTCTTTTCCAATGAAGTGATGATCTCTGAATCGTGGACATAAAAGGCCAAGGGGAGGGGGTCCTCCTGGAGAGGAAGAAGAATGAAGTGAACCCTCATCAAAGAGCAAGTGATGGCCCCCTTTTCAGTGAAGACTCCCTGGACTGATCCAAGGAGAGTCCGCTTGGGCCTCAGTTTCCTCCTCTGTAAAATGAGTACCACGGAGCAGATGATTATTCTGTGACCCTGTCATCCAGGGAATGGCTTTGCCCTCACTGCCAGCAAGACAACATGAAGAGCATTTCTGATGGAGTGGAGAGTGACACCCTGACTCCAGCAGGCAAGGCTGCGCAGCTTCCCACTGTCAGACATGCCTTCACTGATGCCAATCACAAATGACTTAGCAGCCGGCTTCTGGGTCTGAGTCCTGCCTGTCTCACTGCTCCCTGCCCCCCCAGGCTCTGTCCTGGACCCTCTTTTCTTTCTCTTCATACTCTCTCACTTGGTGACCTCATCCACTCCCACAGACTAACTCCCAGATCTAAATATCCAGCCTTAGTCCCTCTCCTGTGTTCCAGACCTGGACCACCAACTCTCTCCTGGACATCTGGAACTTGCAGACCCACAGGCAGCTCAAACTCAATGTGACCAAAGCAGAATTCATTATCTTCCCCTCCCACCTAAACCCATCCTTCTTCCAAACTCCCCCTATTCCTGTCAGGGACATCACCACCCCCAAGTCACTTGGGACTTCAGCCTCCACCCTGATGACATGGAGCCAATCAGGCCAAATCCAGTCTTTGCTGCCTCTTTCAAGGCTCACCCCCTTCTCTCTACCCACTCAGCCCTTATCACCTCTAGCCTGAATCACTGCAGGAGCTCCCTAATTGTTCTCTGGGCCTGGAGTCTCTCTCTCTATTCCAATCCATCCTTCATACAATTGCCAGAGTGATTTTCCTAAAGCCAAAGTCTGGCCATGTCACCTTTCCTACTTCACTGAACTCCAATGGCTCCCGATTGCCACCACAATCAAATATAAACCTGTTACTAGAGGTTTTCACACAACCTGACCCCAACCTCCCTTTCTGGAGGTTTTCCCCTTCATGAACTCTACAGCTCAGCCAAACTGGCCCTCTTGGTTCTCATATACAATGTTCCATCTCCAGACACCATGCATTTGCATAGGCTATCCCTCATGCCTGGAATACCCTCCCCATTCACCTCTACCTCCTAGAAAACCTGATTTCCTTCAAGACTCACTTCAAATGCCCCCTTCAGGAAATATCACACCGTGCTTCTACCTAATCCCTATTAAGGGTCGGAGGGCAGTTTTGGGAGTGAGGTGCTAGTGGCAGGGGAGAAGGGGAAGATTCAAGAAAACTTCATAGAGAAGCTGGAACTTGGGCTGGGTTTTCATCTGCTTCCTTCTAGCTCTAAATCTATGATTCTACATTATGAAGAGACATTCTTTCAACACGGTTCATGTGGAAATATATCTTGAACGACATCATACTCATAACAAGTATCGTATTTCTTGTCGTCTCAATGGGTGGAGGGAGCGAGAGAATTTGGAACTAAATTTTTTTTAATACAGTCATAAAAATTCTTTTTTTTTTTTTCAATTAATAACCAATTATTTTCTCTCCTTTTCAGATACCCCTCCTCCTCATCTCTTGGGGAAAAAAAACCAAACACAACTTTGTAACCAAAACACATAGTGAGCTATAGAAGTCCCTGCCTGGGCCATGCCCAAAAAGGCACGCCTCATTCTGCCTCTGAGGCCCTCATTTCTCTAGCTGGAGATGGGCAGCAGCCATGCTCCATCATTGGTCCTCTGAAGAGGCAAGTGTCAGAGCCCTCCCACTCACACAAAAGTAAACAAATAGGAACGCAGGTCTCTTCCTGCAGCCTTCCACAATGATTGGACTATAAGCTCCCTGAAGTCAGGAATCACTTCCATAAACTTGTGTCTCCAAGGGTTCTTAACCTTTTTGAATCTGGTAAGACCCAGATCAGCATAAGGTTTTTAACTGTATAAAATGAAATACATAGGATTACAAAGGAAACCAACCATACCAAAATAATGATCATTTTAAAAACCCGCCGAATTCTTGGACCCTTGGTTAAGAAGCCCTGCTCTAAAGTTCAGAGGCTAAGCTGATCCCTGGCATTTGGTCAGCGCTTAACTGCTTGTTTAACTGCTTGTTTTTTTTCTTCCACTCAGCAGGTGCCGGTAAACGCTGGCTAACTTGACAAGCCTAGGGATGGCACAGGAGGCATTTCACAGGTTCGCTGACTTAGGCCCAGAAGGGATGAGGGGCCGTGGATGACAGATGAGGAAACTGAGGCTTAAGGGAGTAATGGGCACAGGGCTAGTCCCAGGCCTTCCTGCCTCCCTGGCTGGCGTCCACGCGGGTCGTGGGGATTTCCTACCTTACTTAATAGCGCATTACAGACGAGCTGGAGTTTGTCCGGGGTGATGTCCACGGGCACGTCGAAGGGCGAGCCCAAGAGTTGCCCGCCTTCATCTTGGAACTGGACCAGCAGCCGCTGCACATCCCCACGCGCCACCTCGTCCTGTCACGGACACGCGGGGAGAGAGGGGTATATGTGAGAACTTCTCCAGGGAAATGGGCGGAGACAGTCTACCGGCTCAGACACACCACCCCGAACTTCCCCACGCAGCCCCTCGTCCTGCCATGGCCACTCGCGGGGAGCGGCTGTACAGGGGGAGAGGAATCTCTCTAGTGGGACCCCGCCTTGCCCACTCCCCGGTCCCAGGGGTAGGGTTCCCCCCGGCGTGGGCTGCTCCCCCTCCCCGATCGCCCCCAAACCCTAACCCGGCTCACAGTCGCTTCCGCCGCCATCCTGAGACCCCACGTGGAGGGAAACGAGGTCACAGGCCTAGAGCGCCGCCTCCACAGCGCGGCCACGCTGCCGAGAGCGCACCTGCCCCCTGGCGGTGCGGCGGGACATGGTCTTCGGCACGGCTGCGAGGGGGCGGGGCGTTTCGGCTCAGAGGGAGAGACGCCCGAATCCTGGACGGGAGCGTAGGTCTGGAGCCGGACTGGGCCTTTGACGTCATTCGGCTTGCTGTGGCTCACACACTCTAGTCTCCCGGGCTTCCCACTGGCTATCTCTCCCCTTCCCCAGGCCCAGAACGCTCGGCTTGCTCACCTCCTTTAGGGTCCGGCCAGACCCGACTCCTACCAGATCCTGGAGAGGGGCCGATCGTTACATTTTCACTGAAAGTTTTCGGTTTTCTCACCTGGAAAATGATCAAATGCTACAAATCTTGATATATTGTTTTGTTAATGGTCTATGCTTAAGAAAGTGACGGAGAGCTCGAGTATGTCCCGTGTACATTCCCCAACGCCCAAAGCTGGCTAAACATTCACCAACACCCCCTGTGCCTCCACTTAGCACCCCTAGAATCGAAGCTCAGGGTAGGCATCCCCACTTTCCAGGGAAACCTTCCCCTAGCGCCCCAGCTGCCAGTGCCTCCCTGAAAAAATACTTTGTCCCTATTTTGCATTTGTGTTGTATACTTGTGCGAGAGACAGCTTGATGTGATGGCTTAAAGTGGGGAGGGACACCCCCCCCCCCTTACCGCGACAAGGCCTGCCTCTGACCCAGACTGGCTGTGTGATCCCGGGCAAGTGACTTAACCTCTCGGTGCCCCTAAGCAATTCTCTAAGACTAAGTGGCAGAGAAACACCTTCCTAGACAGAGGGAGGATCCTCTTCCCAGACTTCTCTGTCCCTGCTAATTAACTGATCCAGGACCTCTCCTCATGTGTACATATAGCCTCCTTCTACATACGAGCTTTCATTTTTGTCTTTGCATCGAAGAGCCAAGCACAGTGTGCCTGGCACCAAGTCTGTCCCTACGCAATGCTTACTGACTGACTCATCCTCATTTTGTAATGAAGGAAACTGAGGCAACTTGCCCAAGATCACGAGCCAGGACTCCAAATTGCTCCTCTTCACGGCTCCTGAAGTTCTGAGAATGTTACAATGGGAGACAGGAAAAGGGTACTAAAATAATGTAACATTGTAACCAATAAGTAATAACTGTGTCTTGGATTATAAAATAAATACACCCTTGGGCCACGGAGAACAGGATTTCATGGGATTAAAAATATGAGCATTTATTTCAATATTTTAAAAATACATTATTTCAAAAGTTGTAGTTTGGACATGGGGACACCAATCATCCCTCCCTCGCTCCCCCCTCATTCATGTGTCAGGGGACAAACTTCATAAGTGAGTGGATGGGTTAGGTAGAGCCTTAGTTTGCTTTTGCAAGCTGTCTAGCTTGTTTGTCAAGCTACCTGACTAGCTTGGCCAGTCCCCTGAAGACAGACTCACCAGCTCCTTCCTTCCTATTCAGCTTGGCTAGCACTTCAAGTTTTGTATTTGAAATTTAATAAAGGCCACCTCCAGGTAATAGAGATTCATGATTTCAATCAGCAATCAATGTCCTCTTCTGTTCTATGACATTGTAAGGGTTATGGGATTTAAAGATCTCCCATGCCCCATGGACGTGCTGACATAGCAGAGCAAGAGAAAGTGAAAAGCCGAGCTAACGGTCCTGCGGTTGGCAGTTGGCGGCGGTTGCCTTTTTTTTTTTTTTAGTTAGGACCCCTGCTGAGCACTGTCAGCGGCCGGAGCTGCTGGGAGCAGGACTTTCTGCTAAGGACTCCTGCTGAGGACTGCCAGGGGCCGGAGCTGCTGGGAGCCCGCTTCCAGGGCGCTGGGTGGTTGCTGTGAGTGGGGAGAGGAGGACCTTTGCCTGAGGTAGCCTGTTCTGTTTTAAAGGCTTGAAAATGTGGGTGCTTTCTACTTTATCTACCTGTGCCAATATCATAACTACTCTGATGGCTTTCACTTTCTGGTTTTGGGACTCAGTCTTTTGGTATCTTAATAAATTTTCTAGTTTATTTCCCCAAATGGCAAACCTGATGTATTTTGTGATGGATAATTATATCAGCATATTTGTAATCTCTATAGGCATTGTGAATATGGCATTGCTGATACAGACATCCATGGAAATGCTCCTTTTGTTTGGTATTTGGTTTTGTTTTGTTTTTTTTGCTTTTTGGAGGGCAATTGGGGTTAAGTGACTTGCCCAAGGTCACACGGCTAGTTTTTGTGTTAAGTGTCTGAGACCAGATTTGAACTCAGGTCCTCCTGACTCCAGGGCCAGTGGTCTATTCAATTGTTTGGTATTTGTTAAAGTTGGAATAAAAATAAAATAAGAGAATGTAAAAAAAAGAACAAAGGGAATCTCAGACCATCTCCCATGAAATTTAATGCAGTGGGGTTACAGTGAATGAGAATTTGCAAAAACAACATTGGTTGTTAAGTGGTGGAGTACACAAAACGTTTTTATATCTTTCCCTAGAACCTCCTCAACAGGACATCACTGCAATATGTTGGCTATAAAGGACTGAATTCTAGGATGAGAGGATTCAGAGCAGCTAAGTGGCTCAATGGTTAGAATATTAGACTTGGGCTGAGGAAGATCTGAGTTTAAATCCTGTCTCAGGCAGCTGTGTGACCCTTGTTGTTGTTATTGTTCAGTCATGTCTGACTCCAGGTGACTCCATGGACAAAAGTCCATGGGGTCTTCTTGGCAAAGATACCGAGCAGTTTGCCATTTCCTTCTCCAGTTCATTTGACAGATGAGGAAACTGAGGCAAACAGGATTAAGTATGACCGGGGTCATACAACGAATAAGTGTCTGAGGCTGAATTTGAATTTAGGACTTCCTAACTCCAGGCCTGGAGCTCTATCCACTATACTACCTAGCTGTGTCACCCTGGGCAAGGCACTCTATTTGTTTCTTCACCTATAAAATGGGGATAATGGTAGCATCTATCTTCCAGGATTGTTGTGAGGGTCAAATGAGGTAATAATTGTAAAATGCTCAGCCCACTGCCTGGCACATAGTAATGATTACATAAATGTTAATTATTATTATGAATAATAACAACAACCTTTCCCATCCTCAGTTTTCTTCATCTGTAAAATGGGGGCAAAAATAGCACCGACCCCCCCTTCTCCCTGCCAGGGCTGTTGTGAAGATCAAGTGAGAGAAATATTTATAAAGTACTTTGCAAACTTTAAAGCGCTATGTAAATGTAAGCTCTTAAATGATTTTGCCTGGGAATAGCAGAGGGACACAGTGTGGTTTAGTGGATAGGAAGGATTTGGCATCATGAAGTCTTAGATTCTGATGCTAGACATCCATGAGCCCCTGGGCCAGTTGTTCAGCCAGTTTCCTCATTTGTGAAATGAGGATATTGATACCTGTAACACTTACCTTACAGGGCTGTCGTGGGCATCAAATGAGATCCTGTAGGGGGGGCTAAGTGGCACAGTGAATAGAGCACGGGCTCTGGAGTCAGGAGGACCTGAGTTCAAATCTGACCTCAGATACTTAACACAAAACTAGTCGTGTGACCATGGGCAAGTCACTTAACCCTCATTGCCCTGCCCTCCCCCCTCCAAAAAGCAATAATATTTGTATGGATTATAAATATTGTAAAGATATTTGTTAAGAGATCCTGTATACAAAGTGTTCAGCAAACCCTGAAGTCACCCAGCAGCTCCTGGTGGCGTGCCGACCTGTAAACACAGATTCTGAGATGAAGATTCCTACCAGAATAATTATTATCTCCTTATCTCTTTTGTATTATTCTTGTATTCTTATTTCTTATTATCATCTTAATGAGATCAGGAGTGAATAGAAGTCTTCCAAAAAGGTGCCAAGACTGATGCAATGTGCTGCAGTGTTATATTAAATGCCTCTGATTTGGAGTCAGATGACCTAGGCTCAAATGCCATTTCTATTCCTTCACACACCAGCTTGTGACTTTGGGTATGTCCCTTGACCTCTCTGGGCCTCTGTTTCTTCCTCTATAACAGAGGAGTTTGGACTAGCTGGATGCCCTGGTGATTCTAGCTTTAAATGTCTCACCCCGTTGAGTATCCTTCCAGGATGTCTCTCAGATACATTTCCCCTTCCCTCTTCCCACCACTGCTGCCACCCCACCCAGGCATCTTCCCTTCACAGAGTCTCTTCTACCAGAAAAAAAGGATATGGACACGACCTAACAGTGACCCAGGAGTAATGATCAACCAGTCAACCAATAGGCATTGATTAAACACCTACTATGTGCCAGACACACTATGTGCTGGGAACATAAAGGCAAAAATGAAACAATCCTTACACAAAAGGTGCTTATTACATTCAAGGGCAATGAGAGAAGGGGAAGGAAGAGAACGTGTGACCCAGTAGGAGGAGCTCAGGGTCTGACATTAGAGGACCTGAGTTCAAATGTTACCACTGATGCTTTCTACCTATGTGACGTCGGACACGTAATTTAAATTTTCTGAACCTCAGTTTCCTCATCTGTAAAATAAGAGGTTGGAATAAGTGTCCTGAGAGTCAGAAGATCTGGATTCAAATATAATCAATGAGGTTCACTACCTGTGTGACCCTGGGCACATCCACCCACCTCAGTTGTCTCATTTGTAAAACTGGGGCTGGGGATTGACTAGATGACCTTTGATTTTTTTTTTTTTTGTAGCAAAGACCAGGTCATATTAGTTTCCCCATGTTTCTCCAAATTCTTTCTATTTATTGTTTCTTATTATGACTCAGTGGTCCATCGCATTCATGTACCCAGTTTGTTTGACCTTTCTTCAACTGATGGATTTGTTTCTGTGTCTTTGTTACCCCCCCCAAATCAATCAATAACAATAGATATCATTCATATAGCACTATAAGATTCGTAAAACTCTTTACAAATATTATTTTATCTTCACAACAACCCTGGGAGGTGCTGTTATTACCTTTATTTTATAGGTGAGTAAATGGAGGCTAGAATTTAAGTGACTTACCCAGGGTCACACAACTGGTGTGACATCAGCAAGTATTTATTAAGTTATCTACCATATACCAGGCATGTGCTTGGGGTACAAAGACAAAACATGAAACAATCTCTGCCCTAAAGAAGCCAGAGGAAGGGCTACCATGCAGATTTTAGTGTACATGAGACCTTTATTTTTGTCCTTGACCTTTTTGGAGTAAATGCCCAGAAGTGGGATTGATGGGCTAAAGAATATGATCCCTTTTGTCATTTTTTTTAGGAACATAGATTTAGTGTTATCTGGGTCACTCCTTCATTTTGCAGATGGGGAAACTGAGGCCTCTAGGAGATTGAGTAACTTGCCTAGGGTTTACACATTTGGTAGAACTAAGTCATCTGAGTACAACTCCAGTACTCTTTCTGCTATATTAGCTCCTTGTTCTCAACCGGTGAGCCCAAGACCACCAAGGAATTCATAAATATATATACAACTTTATAAGGAAGCAACCATTCCTTCTGTAGACTGAATAAATGTATTACACATATATGTAGTATTATTTTTCAAATATGTATAAATGCTGATAGGACTGACAGAATAGAAATTAATCTAAAAAGGATAATTTAATCTATAGTGGCTTTTTGTTCTGTATTTTTTTATTGGCTCATAGATGTGGAGAAGGAAGGGATCTCAAAAGCCACTTGATCCAAAGCTCTCATTTTATAAATGGGGAAACTGAGGCACTTGTCACTCAGGCAGTAAGCCTCAAACATGGGATTGAATCATAAATCTAGAGCAGCAGGACACCTCAGAAGTCACCTAGTCTCACCCCACTTGTAGAACACTATGATAAAATTTGAATATACATTTAAAAAAGATTCTCACACATAAGATCATTGAATTAAAGATTTAGACCTGGAAGAGATATAAGAATCTATAAACTCTGACTCTTGAAGTTTACAGATGAGTAAACTGAGCTAGGTGGCGCCATAGTGGATAGAGTACTGGGCCTGGAGTCAGGAAGGCTCATCTTCTTCGGTTCAAACCTGGCCTCAGACACTTACTAGCTGTGTGACCCTGGGCAAGTCACTTAACCCTGTTTGCCTCAGTTTCCTCATCTGTCAAATGAGATGGAGAAGGAAATGACAAACCTCTCCAGTATCTTTGCCAAGAAAACCTCAAATAGGGTCAGGAAGAGTCAGACATGACTGAACAACACAGCAAAGACTGAGGCTGAGAGGGATGGAATGACTTTCTCGGGGTCATGGAATTAAGAAATGACTGAGGAAGGATTCGAACTTAAAAAGCTTGGGAGCTATTGATTCAGACTCAAACTAGGGGTGCCATATTTACACTCTGTCCTGACAGGATGGAACATTTTGGGGAAGGGAAGTGGGGGGGGGAGCTAAAGGACTCTTCCTTTCTCACCCCCGCCTTCTCAAAGCATTTCTAGAAGCTGCCAGTTGTTTCTTGCCCTGGTCAGCTGCTGTCCTTGTCCCATGTCTGTCTAAAACCTACCTCAGCTGTCACTTATCTCTGAAAATAGAAGCCATGAGTATCTGGGGGGGACAGAGGGGGAGGAGAAGGGGGGAGCGCTAGGACTGTGAATTTAGAATGGGCTCAATGGAGTTATTCTCCCTTCTGTGGCATTCTTATTGGGGTATACACCTCTCCCCATCCATCTTCCACCTGAACTAGCCCCTAAACTGGGAGAATTGCTGAGAGGGAATGTAGTGTTTTCTTGTAGATTCCCTATTGGGAGAGGGGGGAGGGAGGGTCCATAAGTGTCAGTGACAGCCCCCAGAGACACCTGACCCACAGACCAAATATGGTTGGGAGTCACTGGTTGAAGAGATAAAGTCTCCTGGATGGGGGGTTGGGAAAAGCAGATCGAGGCAGGCTGGCTTCAGGGTCTCACAGACACTGGGCTGCTGGAGACAAAGGAGAGAGGTTTCCCAGAGGAAGTATCCCTGACCATGTCTACTTCAGACAAGGTTAGTTTTGTGTTCTGGGGGGTGGAAGGAGGGAGAAAAGGGGATCATGAAGTTTTATTAAGTCTTAATGAAAGAAATTAGTGTTTGTATCTATGAAAAGCCCCTGCCCAGGTCTTGGGGTGGGATGAGGGAAAAGGGCTAAGTGATGGGGGTGTTGCTGAACCCTGGAGCTTTCCTCTTATACCTTAAATTGAAGGGTTTTGTTCTGTTGGAAAGTGTTGTTTTACCCTTGGCTAGTTGGGATCACAGATTTAGAGATGGAGGAAAATCCCCTTTATTTGTCGGA
Source organism: Petaurus breviceps papuanus (assembly GCF_028583685.1). NCBI lineage: Eukaryota > Metazoa > Chordata > Mammalia > Diprotodontia > Petauridae > Petaurus > Petaurus breviceps. Next base: position 28,712,689 of record NW_027185798.1, read on the forward strand.
TGACAGAACCAAGGCCCAGAGAGTTAGGGTCATACAGGGAATTGATAAGAGAAGTGAGATTCGAGCTCACATCTTCAGACTGCACCTTCAGCACCCTATCAGCTATACTCACTAGGCTTCTTCTGTGAACTTTGGAAGCCTCTGGGTATTTCCCCCTGAGTTAATATTCCTCAGGCTGGGAAAGATCCTTTCTCTGGTGTTAGGAAATGGGTCCAGCCTCATTGACACAAACGTTAACGCAGCATTGATTCATAGAATGTGGGGCTGATTCTTCCTGCCTCAAACATCGGATAGGGGGCCAGATTTGGAGTCCCAAAGACCTGTTTGAATCCTGCCCCAGATACTCACTAGCTGTGTGGCTCTGTGGAAGACATTTATCCTTTCTTTGCCTCAGTTTCCTTATCTGTAAAGTCGGGATGATAATCCTCACAAGAGGATCAAATGAGATAATGTCTGTAAAATGCTGAAAGAGCTGTATAAATGCCCATTATCCTCATCCTTCATTTTTGTCGTCCCCCGCAGATGGCAGATGCTGTACGACTGAAGGAGGAGGGGAATAAATATTTTCAAAACCAGAATTATGAAGAGGCCTCCAGGAGCTACAGCCAGGCACTGAAGCTGGCCAAGGACAAGGCCCTGCTGGCTACTTTGTACCGAAACAGAGCAGCCTGTGGTCTGAAAATGGTCAGGGGCCAGTGGAGGGAGGGGAAAGGCCACAAGTGTGATGGGGAATCTTTGGGACTGTCAGGAGAGTCTGGGCTGTCTGGTGGTCTGCCTCCTTGTGGGTCTCCTGTATCTTGGGACTCCTAAGTCAGCCAACTTTCACTCCCAAATAGAGGATGGAGCCTATCATTTTCCACCTTGCAAGGAAAGCAGTGTTGGATTTTACTTTTTAGTGGGGAGACCTGACTTAGGGGGTACAAGACTGTATTTAAACCAAGGGCCAGAGTTCTGTGTCTTTTGACCTTTGCCAATGAGAAGCATCAAGCTCAGGTTAATTCTAACTTTCATTGGTGGGAGCTGCACACAAAGCTGGAGGTGAGGAAGTTTTCCGGAACTGATTTCCAGGGGTTTAACTCCTTGCCACCTCCTTTCACTGGTAACCTCCCTCCTCCCCTTCTGGGTGGGCCATTCTCAGGTAGTTAGAATTTAGAATTTTAGACCAGGAAGATCTGAGAGACCATCACATCCAATCCCCTAGTTTCTCTATGATGTCCTTACTGATGAGCCTTCCCATTTCTCTGATTTCCAGGAGAGTTATGCTCAAGCAGCATCAGATGCATCCAAAGGTGAGTGGCCTCCTCTCTTTGAACCCAGCTCCAGGCCCTCATTCTTTTCCCCAAGGTGCCTCTCAGCCCTGATTTATAGAAACCAGACAGTACCATTGATAGGGCACCTTCTACATTCCCCACATGCCTTTGGCAACGCTTACAAATTCCTATTCTGTTTGGCATTTAATGCTCTTTAAAAATTTGTCTTTAGTCTCACACTTTAGGCTGATTATACATTACTCTTCCTCACATTACTCTACACACTTTTAGCCAAACTGTCCTACTGGGCATCCCCCTTATATGATGTTCCATTTCCCACCTCCAAGGCTTTGCTCGTGCCTGGAATGTTCTCCACTTATTAACTCAAGAGACAACCTCTTCAAAAGACTTTATCTGATTCCCCTATTTTACCCCACCCCCATTCACTTTTTTATTTATTTTGTTTTTATTTTCCTGTAACATGTATCCTTTTAGTAGAAGGCAAGGACTTTCCTTTCCGTCTTTGTATTCCCAGCACCAGACAGTGCCTACCATGTAGTAGGTGTTTAATAAATGCTTGTTCCTTGGTTGATTGCATATACTAGGTGTTATGGGGAAGAGAGTGTACATCTCCATTTGTATTATATGCATACTCCTGAGAGGTTACAAGGAAAAGAACTTTTTGTAAATTTGGTGTACCACAGGGATTTCTTATTAAAGAAATCTTGCTCTGTGAATATTGTAAAAAAATTTTTTAAATTGTTTTCTTTTGTTTGACTTTACCTTCATTTTGAATATATTTCTCCTCCCCATCTTTCCCAGTTGGAAGCAACTCAACAAAAGCAACCAACATATCAGCCAAGTCTGAAAGTCTATGCCATATTCCACATCCATAGGCGCCCCCCCACCATGTGTTGTCTCCCTAACTAGAATGTGAGCTTTTAGAGAGTAAGGGCTGTCTTACTTCTCTAATTATATTACCAGTGTTTAGTATGATGATTTGCATAGAGTAAGTGTTTAATAAATGCTTTATTCTCTCATTCATTTGCCACTGCAAAGAAAGGAGGGAGGTAAATTTTCTCAGTTCTTTTTCAGGGTCAAGTTTCTTGGTTATTATAATCATTCAGTGGTCAGCTCCTGAATCTTTTTGCGTTGTTAGTAATTACACCTTGATGCAGTGGTTTTGTAAGCTCAAATTTTCAGTACTGGGTTTTGTGAAATGAGGCACACACGTACAAAGAAGACTCAGCTGCTCACATGGAACAGATGGGAACTGTGGACACAAATAATCCAAAGTCAAAGAGATAAATAAGTAGCAGCTGGGGAAGCTAGGTGGTGCAATGAATAGAGCACCAGCCCTCGAGTCAGGAGGACCTGAGTTCAAATTTGGCCTCAGACACCTAACACAAAAACTAGCCGTGTGACCCTGGGCAAGTCACTTAACCCCAATTGCTTTCCTCCCTCCAAAGAGCAAATAATAATAGTAATAACAACAACAATAATAATAAGTAGCAGAATTTCTAGAGTTAGAAAGGTGGGACCTGGTGTAGAGAATTGAGATTCTACTCCTGAGGTCATTTTCCATTTCTCTCTCCTACCAGCCATTGACATCAATGCTTCAGACATCAAGGCCCTGTTCCGCAGATGCCAGGCTCTGGAGCAGTTGGGTAAGCTGGACCAGGCCTTCAAGGATGTGCAACGCTGTGCTACACTTGAACCCAAAAATCAGAACTTCCAGGAGACTCTGAGGCGCCTCAACTCCAGCATCCATGAGAAGGTGAGATATCTCCCTCTCTCTTTCCTCCTACTCTGTTGACCTCATTTTCTCCATCTGCAAAAGGGATATAATGATCTCTGCCTTTCCACCTCGATTGACTATTATGAGGAAAGTACTTTGTTATCCAAAGCACTGTAGCACACGGGTTCTGTATTATAGAGCACAGTCATCTTCAAGTTGGACTTCTGGCTTCCACTCACCTGAGTCTGGTGTTGTGGAAAGACCCCTGACCTGGGCCTCAGGGCACTTGGCTCTGTTCCTAGCTCTGCCAAATTGTTTCCAGGCATAGACAAAAGAGATTCCTTCACTGCTTAGGAGCCCCTGAAAAGATATTGACCTCAGGTACAGTGAATGGATAACAGGGGGTGGATGATGGTCCTAATGCTAAATTCAATTTAATTCAGCATTCAACAAGTATTTATTGAGTGCCTACTATGTGCCAGGCAGGAGGTAGTATGTAATGGATAGAGAGCCCTCCCAGAAGCTAGAAAGACCTGGGTTCAAGTTCTACCCCTAACACATACTGAGTGTGTGGGTCTGGGGAAGGAACTTTATCTCTCAGTGTTCTAGATAACTAAAACTATATATTACAAAAAAGATGCCACCCCACTTTGGCAGAGGGAATCTCTCCATTTGAGAGTGTCTTATGCCAATGAAATCAGAGCTCTAGTTTCTGTTCTTTGTGCCAGGAACTATGATGGGTACCAGGGATACAAAGACAATCAGATAGTCCACAAGCAGTTATTAAGCAATTACTGTACACCAGGCACTGTGTTTAAGTATTGGACAGACAAAGGAAAGCACCTGTCTCTGTCCGCAAGGAGCTATATTCTGATGGGGGAGAATATGGAAATAACTTGTTACATATGAGATATACACAGAGTAGATAAAGGTAATTTGAAAGGGAAAGCATCGGTGCTTGGGGATGGGAGGGGGAAGTGGAAGACAGGTCTCTAGTAGAAGACTGACAAATTGCTTTACAAATATTATCTCATTTTCTCTTTATAACAACGCTGGGAGGAAGATATAATAGCACACCCCATTTTACATTTGGGGAAACTGAGGCAGACAGACATTAAGTGACTTGTCTAGGTTCACAGACCTGATAAGTATCTGAGGCTAGATTTGAAATCAGGTCTTCCCAACTCCAGGTCTGGCTTTCTATTCACTGCACCACCTATCCTCCCTTCTGGCACATAGTAGACATTTAATAAATGCCAGTTGACTGACTTGCTGGTAGGAGGAGGAGGTAGGAGAAGGCAGTGATGCTGTTAAAATCTGTGTTTGAAGTTTGAATTTAATTGAAAAAGGAACTGGTGCCCTGGGGGGATGAGCTCAGCAAAGAAAGTGTCTAGAGTTGGAGAGACTGGGTTCTAATCCCACCACTGAAGCTGTGTGATCAAGGTTTAACTTTTCTGGGACTCAGTGTCCTCATCCATAAAACGAGGGGGTGAGATTAGGTGTCCTCTGCGGTCCCTTCCAGCTCTGGATGTCTGATCCTATTCTCTTAACATGAAGCTGAAGTTTTTTCTTTTCTCCTTGCCACTCCTCCACTCTCCTTCCCTTCTTCTTCCTCAGCTCCATGTCCAGTTTTCCACAGATTCCAGGGTGCAGAAGATGTTTGAGATCTTATTGGATGAGAAAAGTGAGACTGAGAAGCTTGAGAAGGTAAGCCCCCCTCATGGCTCCCCATCTTCTTTCCACATATCCCCTCCCAGCTACTACTATTCCCGCCTCACACCTGACCCCAGCCAGAGGGGCCTGTCTCCGATGTCCATCCAAAAGAGATTGTGCAGTCTGAAGAGTACTATTCTTCTGACCCAAACTCAAGAGACTTTTCTGGTAAATGGGCATAATCCTTTCCCTTTTCATTGTTGTTGAGTTTTGTCTGACTCTTTGTGACCCCATTTGGGGTTTTCTTGACAGAGAAACTGACATTGTCATTTCCTTCTCCCGCTTATTTGACAGATGAGGAACCTGAGGCAAACAGGGTTAAGTGACCTGCCCAGGGTGACACAGCTAGTAAGTGTTTCAGGTCAGATTTGGACTCGGGAAGATATCTTCCTGACTCTGGGCACAGCACTCTATCCATTGTGCCACCTGGCTGCCCTACCTACATCACAGAGGGCCATGGGAGTTAGGAAAGGAGTTTCTAAGAAGGAGTACAACATATTTTTTTAAGACAGGAAAAGTCATTCGTTGTGGAATCTCAAGGGACCTGGGTTTGGATGGTGCCTTCAACACTAATTAGCTGTGATCACTCAACTTCTCTGAGGCTGTTTTGTCTGAGGAATGGGTATAGTAGAAACCTACCTGCCATAACTGTCGTGAGGCCCAAACAGGCCTTTTTTTGTTTTTAAAGCAATTGGGGTTAAGTAACTTGCTCAAGGTTACATGGCCAGGTAACTGGGTGGTTGCTAAGTGTCTGAGCCCGGATTCGATCCCCAGGTCATCCCGACACCGGAGCCGGTGCTCTTACTCCCTGTGCTACCCGGCTGCCCTAAACAGGCCTTTTCTATAGAGTGCTTTGCAAAACTCTCAAGTTCAGTATAGGCCATGGGAGCAGAGCTCTGGAACTGGGAGGCCATCTGGCCTAGCCCCTCCATTTTACAGATGAGGAAACTGAGGCTGAAAGAGGTGAAGGTGATTTGCCCATTGTTACACAGGAATCAACATGATAGAGCTGGGATTCAAATGGGGCCTTCTGCCTGCAAATCCAAAATGGCTTTGGAGATTGTGCTGATTGATTAGTAGGGAAAGAATATTTAATGGGTATAGTATGTAAGATTTGTAATTTAAAAATTCAAGAGGACCAAAGGAGATCATGTTTATGAAAGGACATCGTAGCTGAGTCTAAAGTATAATTATTTCTGTAGGCTGTGTCTGCAAATTCAGTGGTATCCCGTCTCTCCTCCTTTCCCCTCTCACCCCCCCTCCAAGCCCAGGCCAGTCTGTTATGGTACAAGGAATACCAGATTTGGAGTCAGAACCTGGGTTCAAATATTGGTTTTGCTATTCATTACATGTTTGACCTTATATGATGGCTTGCTTTAGTTTACTGGACCTCAGTTTCTTAGCCTGTAAAATGAATGGGTGAGACTGTATGGTTTCATAGATTCTAGAGCTGGAAGTGACCTTAGGAATCATTTAGTCCAATCTACTCATTTTACTATATATATATATATATATATATATATATATATATATATATATATAT
>NW_027185798.1:28719228-28742428 GCF_028583685.1 Petaurus breviceps papuanus
GTAACATTATCTGCAAAACAAACATCTTCCTCATTTACCACTGTCTCCATCTCCACTTCTCTCTCCAGCCACAAAGAGAGAGACAGAGAGACAAAGACACACACACAAATACAGAGAGAGACAGGGCAGGGGGGGCTGGGGGGAGGAGAGACAGAGACAGAGAGAGACAGAGAGAAAGAGACAGAGACAGAGAGAGACAGAGAGAGAGAAGAGAGACAGAGAGATATTAGACATATTACAAAAAAAGACCTAGAAAAATTTAAAAAGTGAAAAAAAAATGTTTCAATATGCACTCAGACTTCATCAGTTCTCTGTTGGGAAGTAGAGAGTATTTTTCATCATGAGTCCTTACTTAAGTTCATAAAAGTGTTTGGATTGTCATACAGTCAAAAAAAGCTCATAGTGTAACAGCCGGAAAAGACCTTCAAAATCAACTAGCTCAACCCTCTCATTTTACAGCAGAGGAAACTGAGGCCCAGAGAGAAGGAATTGAAGTAGAACCCAGGTTTTTTACTCCCATTCCAAGGGCCATTTCATTATGCTGCGCTGCCTCTCTAAATTCCAGTGAATCTCTTCCTGTGTCAATCTGACCCAAGTCCCCAAGTTATTCTGATTTGGGGCACTGATCAAAGGCGAGGGTTCTTAATCTGATCTCTGTAAACTTTTTAAATTTAAATTTTGATCAATCTATTTCTCTTTTTTCTTTTTCTTTTTTGGAGGGCAATTGGGGTTAAGCAACTTGCCCAAGGTCACAGGGCTAGTAAGTTAAGTTAATGTTAAGTGTCTGAGGCCACATTTGAACTCAGGTCCTCCTGAGTCCAGGGCCAGTGCTCTATTCACTGCACCACCTAGCCACCCTGATCACTCTATTTCAATGTCATTGTAAACCTCTGTAATCCCCTCCATTTTATTTTATTCATTTAAATATGATTCTGAGAAGAGATCCATAGGCTGATGGATCTTTCTACAAAGAAAGAGCCTTGTTTGAAGAGTTGATGGCCACCCTTAGTTGCAAAATGAATGTTACCCCTAAGCTTCCCCAGAGGAGTTCAATTGGAGTCCCCTTAAAATGAACCCCCTTTCTTTGTTTTAAGGGGCAAGTTTGATCCCCAGAACATGGACAAGAATGTGCACGCCATCCAGACGGTGTCAGGGGTCCTCCAGGGCCCTTTCGACCTGGGGAACCAATTACTGGGGATGAAGGGCGTGATGGAGATGATGGTGGCCCTGTGTGGTTCTGATCGGGAGCAGGACCAGCTGGTGGCAGTGGAAGCCCTGATTCATGCTTCCACCAAGCTCAGCCGAGCGACCTTCATCATCACCAATGGTGTGACCTTGCTCAAAGACATCTATAAGACAACGAAAAACGAGAAGATTAAGATCCGTACTCTGGTGGTGAGACAAAGGCCCCTCTTCCAACACCTATCCCACATTGGCCTTCAGCTCCCTCCTGAAGGGCAACCAGAACAAGCATACTATGACTGCTGTGTGTCAGGCACATTCTAACACTTTACAAACATAGTCTCATTTGATTTTCACAACAGCCTAAGGAGGTATGTGCAGCTACAGTCCCCATTTACAGTTGAGGGAGCTGAGGCATACAAAGGTTAAATGATGTGTCCAGGAAAGTTGTCTCTCAGCTCTAAATCTGTGATTCCGCCATCATTAACCCTCCTTCCCCTCCCCAAACCCAGAGAGCTTCATGGATGCCCAGCTCCACACTGTCCTGTCTTCCCTCTAGGGTCTCTGTAAGCTTGGCTCAGCGGGAGGCACTGACTATGGCCTCAGACAGTTTGCCGAAGGGTCCACAGAGAAGCTCGCCAAACAGTGTCGGAAGTAAGAGGGCAGAATGGGGGCTCTTGGGTCCCTCTGTTGGTTTTACTTCTCCTTGTGCTTCTTGGTAGGGGCTCAGTAAGTAAGGTTGCATGGACCTGATACTGTGGGCAATAGGGAGCCATTGAATCGTTTTTGAACAGAGGAGAGGTGTGATAAAATGAATGTTTTTAAAAATTTGTTTTAAATTTAACAAAAAAGAAATTTACTTAACAGAAACATGGAAAGATTATTCAGCAATGTCCTTGGAGTAGAGGCCTGTGCCCTTTCCAGGACACTTCTGATTGCTTCTTCATCTTACAGCCTGTCCCCACTTAGGCCTCTCTTGGACTAATTTGCCTCCTTACTGTTCCCAGGTGGCTGTGTAATGCAAACATAGATGCAAGGACAAGGCGCTGGGCTGTGGAGGGCATGGCCTACCTCACTCTGGATGCGGATGTGAAAGATGACTTCGTCCAGGATATACCTGCCTTACAGGCCATGTTTGAGCTAGCTAAGGCATGTATGGCCCTGACATCACAGACCCTTGACCCCAGGGACATCAATTCAATTCAATCCCTTCCTGCTCCAATTCTAGAACCAAAGGAACTCCAGAAAACATGCTTCTTATCCAGTGGATAGGTTTGGCAGTTGAGCTAGTAGGACTCTCTTCCCAGCTCTGCTCCTGACTTGCTATGGGGTCCTGGCTGGGTCATTTCCCATTTCTGAGCCATCTGTAAGATGGGTATAGTGTCCCTTCCTGGCTCCCATTAAGAGGGTGAGGATCAAACTAAATAGAAGACAGAAGTAACATAATGTACAATGATCAAGGAAGTTCAGAGTGTTGTTTTCCAGGGCTTTGGGGTCCTCAATCTATAGGAGCCAGGGCTCCAGTTCCACCTGGAGACAATGTTCAGGTAGCATAGAGGGCATTCAGTTGAGTCAGGGGAACAGAGATGGCAACTTACTGGTCTAGAAGGGACCATTTAGCACCCCTCTTCTCTCTTTATCAAATACCAGCTCCTTCCCTCACTCATCCCCACCCTCATGCCTACCCTGGAACAAGCATAGTCCCTACTCTCTCCCAATAAAAGTATAAGGGGAGGGGGCAGTAAATAACTAACTTGATGAGAGATCAAGTTTGATGCAGGGGACAGAGTGCTGGGCATAGAGTCTTGAAGACCTGCATTCAAATTCTGCCTTGGACACTTACTTTCTGGGTGACTCTGGGCAAGTCAGTTTCAGTCTTCCCATCTATAAAATGGGGATAATGAGAGCATCCACCTTATAGGGTTATCTTGAGGGTCAAATGCAGTAATATATGAAAAGTACTATGTAAACCTTAAATCAATGTATAAATGTTACCTACTATCATTATAAACTTGACAGAGGGAGAAGGCAGGAGGCAAAGGGAATTGGGAAAGAATGTGAGCAGAGGAGATTGAGAGAATGCGGGGGGAGGGGACTAGTTTAGATTCTGTCAGGATTATTTAGTTCTTTTTTTCCTACTCTCAACCCCTAGTCCCCAGCCCAAGCACCATACTAGCTGCTGGAAGTTTTGAACAAGTACCCTCAAGGGTACCATTAAGGGTTTATAAGAAGCCTTCCATAATGCTAATTTTTAAAAATTAATGTCTTATATCACTTTTTTTTTGGAGGGCAATTGGGGTTAAGTGACTTGCCCAAAGTCATATGGCTAGTAATTGTGTTAAGTGCCTGAGGCTGGATCCGAACTCAGGTCCTCCAGACTCTCCAGGGCTGGTGCTCTACTCACTGCGCCACCTAGCCGTCCCTTATATCACTTTTTTATTATCAAATATACCCTCCTTCCCTACCCAGCCAACAAAGAATATGAAAAAGGGGGAAAAAAGACAATTTCTGCAATGCTCCCCACCCAGAGTTCCTTACCATTTCAGAGAAGGAAAAGAAGCATATTTTTTCAACTCTTCTCCAGGGCCAGGCTGCTTGGTTGTTATAATTACTCAGCATCCCATCTTCCACCACATTTTAAAAGACATCAGGTATGCCCTACAGCTAAGTGATGCAGTGGATAGAGAGCCAGGCCTAGAGTCAGCAAGACCTGAGTTCAAATTTGACCTCAGACACTTTCAAGTGACCCTGGGCAAGTCACTTAACCGTGTTTTGTCTCGGTTCTTCATCTATAAAATGAGCTGGAGAAGGAAATGGCAAAACGCTCTAATATCTTTGCCAAGAAAACCCCAAAGGGGGTCACAAAGAGTTGGACGTGTCTGAACAACAACATGTCCTGGGCAGTATTCTGAGTGCTACCATGTTCTCTGTTGCTCCTATAATTGGTCCCAGTTCTGACCTTACCTGATTTCCTTCTCAGACCAGCGACAAGACCATCCTGTACTCTGTGGCTACCACCCTGGTGAACTGCACCAACAGTTACGATGTGAAGGAGGTCATCCCTGAGCTGGTGCAGCTGGCCAAGTTTTCCAAGCAGCACGTTCCTGAGGAACATCCCAAGGTGGGGACCTGGGGCAGGCAAGAGCATCCTCTTACCTCCAGGCAGAGCCAGTCTGCTCTACTAAATGGCAAGCCTGCCTTCAGATCAGAAAAGACCTGGATTGAAGACCCTCCCTCAGTGCATATGGTCTGTGTGATTCTGGGCAAGTCACTTATCTGTAAATGAGAACAAGATTGCCTCTAAGGTTCCTGCTAGCTCTGAATCTATGGTCCTTCGCAGCTTCTGGAGGAAGGAATGCCTCATAAATGACACGCATACCCCTGCCAGGCCTTCTGTCATTTCACACTAGGGGGTGACTGGTCTGTGCACAGTCTATTGTCAGATGGTTTTGAGGCCAATTGTTCCTCAATCATCTCTCAGTTATCTCCTTGCATGGGGATCTGGGGCATCAGAGCAAGCATGGGGGCTTAGAACCAGAACCATGGGCTTGAAACAGACACATACTAGGTTCCCTCTCAACCTCAGCTTCCTTCTCTGTAAAATGGGGGTGATAATAACTCACACATATAGTGCTTTAACTGGTTTCTTCTTGGTAACCCTGAGACTTATCATTACCCTCATTTTTCAGATGAAGATACTGGCTCTCAAAGAGGTTCATAGCAAATAGATTTAGAGCTGGAAGAGACCTCTGAAGCAGTCTTGTCTAACCCTCTCATTTTATAAATAAGGAAACTGAGGCCCAGGGAAGTGAAATTGAAATCAGATCATAGATCTAGAGCCAGAAGGGGCCTCAGGTGTTCATCAGTTCAATTCTCCCATTTCATAGAGGAGGAAACTGAGGCCTAGAGAGTGTAAGTGACCAGCTCTAGGTCTCACAACAAGAGTCAGGATTTGAACTCAGATCCCAAATCCATCTCTTTTTCTACCATACCACATTGCCTCCCCAGTAGATTGTGAGCTACATTGTTGGATGGAACAATCAAATATGAGTTCATAGACCCTGTGGGGTATTTGAAATATGAAAGTATTACCTACCTCCTAGGGATGTGGTAAGGAAAGGAAAGCTCTTTGTGAACTGTAAAACACTCTGTAAATGTGAGCCAACAGGATGTGTTCCAGGTCTGGGACTTTTAACTGTAGGGTTGATTTTCTGGGACAACACAGTTGTGGTATGAGCTACAAATGCAAGCTCTTTTCCACCCAAACTAATGGAAGCAGGATGAGGAAGGCAAATCTGCTTCAAAGCATCCCAAGGTCAAATCAAATATAAAGAAGGAAGGCAGTGTTTTGGATAATCTGTGTCTTTGTGCACAGATAATTAAAATGAATGAGCTTTCTCTCCCATAATCAAAAACCCAGAGCCTGGTTTCTAGTTATACTAGGGGCAGAGGAGGGGAGAGAAGAAGAGAGGATGTGTAGAGCTGAGGAGGTCTATGGGAAGGGTCTGAATCATAGAGGAACAATAGAGCATAGAGCTGGATGGCACCTGAGAGGTCACCAGATCTATTCCCCTCATTTTTCTGAGGAAATCCAGGCCACTTCTAAGGTTGTTCCAACATTCCTAAGACTGGGAGAATGTGGTTTGGTGCTTGGGGGCAGGACCCTGTTTTTTTAACCCAGGAATCTCCTAAGCACCTTCCCCTGTCTTTCATCTCCCCAGGACAAGAAGGACTTTGTGGAAAAGCGGGTGAAGCGGCTGCTGAAGGCTGGGGTAATCTCCGCATTAGCCTGCATGGTAAAAGCTGATAGTGCCATCCTTACGGACCAGACCAAAGAGTTATTGGCCAGGTACTGGGGAGAGGGGAGTGTAAGGGTGATGAAAGGTGAAGTCTCTATGTAGGGGATGAAATCACTATAGATTCTAACCACTTCCTTCCTCTTCAAGGGAAAAGGGTGGGGGTAGCGGTTTTCTTTCTTCTTCTCTTTCCAAGCCATATGCCATCCTTCTTTAAACTAAGCAACAATGAAAAAATCCCAAGAATTTATTCAGAATTTACCTGTCACTGTCACAGCTAAGTGCTGGGGTTACAAAAACAAGCAAAACAAACAAACAAACACCAGTTCCTGCCCTCAAGAAGCTTGCATTCGAATGGGGAAGAAAGCTAGTGACACAGTATTAAATTCTCTGGGGACTGAGCCTGGTTACAGCAATACCAGATCCACTCTCTTCTTGGTTCTACTCTTGTAGCAGCAATGCTACTTGCAGCTGCTGTGGGGGTGTAAGACCAATAACACCAGCACACAGGAGGACTGCTAGCACAGGTTCTTTGATCTGCTTTTTTTTTTTTTTGGAGGGCAGGGCAATTGGGGTTAAATGATTTGCCCAAGGTCACACTGCTAGTGTTAAGTGTCTAAGGCTGGATTTGAACTCAGGTCCTCCTGACTCCAGGGCCAGTGCTCTATTCACTGCACCACCTAGCTGACCCAATCTGCTTTTCTAAAGGAAAGCAACTTAAAAGGGGTCAACGATCTTACTTTAATCAAACATATGTATCATTTAATTAGTTCAAGGGAAAAAGTCAGCACCCTGTACTTCAGAGAAAATTCAGACAGAAATTACAAGCAGAAATAATAGCATAAAGACCAACAGACAGGGCTTCTAACCATCTGAACAAATAATACATACATCACAGATCAACAGACAGATCCAGCTGTCTGACCAAAGGAATACATACATAGTCAACATCTGGGTTTTCAAAGCTGGGGGTTGGGTGGTTCCTTAATGGCTACCCAGAGTATCATCTGGCTACATCACTCAAACACTCTTCCCATGAGTAAGCCCCAAAGCAAAATGCTAACCTCAGAGCACATATATACACACTTCTTCAGGGTCAGAGGGCATCACAACCCTCATGACCCACTGCTAATTGCAAAGTAACAAAAAGTGTGGGCCTTCCTGAAAAACAAGCCTCCCCTAATCAAGCTTCCCTTAATGGATTTCACATGAGGCCTATTAATGGTGTGTGTGTGTGGGGGGGGGGGTGTGGGGGTGTGTGTGTGATCTTCAACTCCCATTAACATTACAATTCTCTGTTGTCCCTCAAGATCTTTCCTTTGCTTATCTTGATTTTGCTTGTATTCTGATTATCTCAATGGTAAAGCCCCAAAGGACAGAAGAGGAATCTGGGTGAGGGGTTACATCGATGCTTAGGGACCACTCTGCTTTAATCTCTTCTCCTAACAGGGTCTTCCTGGCGCTGTGTGACAGTGCAAAGGATCGAGGCACCATTGTGGCTCAAGGTGGTGGCAAGGTAACAGTGGGGGATGGGGTGGGGACCGTTCCTGGGGATGGACACTGAGCAGGTGCTCTGATAGGAGTGAGCAGAGTAGACTCTTGGCATGTCCTGGCAGCACCTGCTGTGCATTGTCCATGCATGGGACGGACCTCCAACCTCATCCTAGGAATCTATTCAGCTCTTTAATTGTCTGTGCTAATAGAGGGGAACAGCGAAGCAGCAACAAAAACATTCTTGATGCTGCAGGTCTGAGATGCCACGTTTGCTAGCACTAATCTTGGGTGAGTTGTTTCATCTTTTGAGTCTCAGTTTTCTCATATGTAAAATGGGGATGGTGCTTGCACTGCCTCCCTCACAGGGTTATTGCAAAGGAAGTGCTTCTCAAACTGTTAAGTGTGATAGAACGTGTTGTTACCATCATTTGTCTCTCATAGAGAGGCAGTGTGGTGCAGTGGATAGAACATCAGCCCTGGAGTCAGGAAGACCTAGGTTCAAGTCCTACCTCTGAAACACATTAATTGTGTGACCTTGACCAAGCCACTTAACTTCTCAGGCCCAAAGTAAATCCCTAAGACTGTAAGCTAAAGAAAGGTACTGATCTGTATTGGTAGAGAGAGTTTCTTCACTGGGATTTCTCAATACCAATGAAATTACAGATCTAAGACTTCAGTAGTATAAGCTTGATTGATAAAATTTATCTTGACTAAGCACTAGAGGCAGTTAGGAGGTATAGTGACTAAAGCACTAAGCCTGGAGTCAGGAGGACCTGAGTTCAAATCTAACCTCAGACACCTACTGTGTGACTCTGGGCAAATCATTTAGCCTCTACCTCAGTTTCCCCATCTGTAACACGGAATAATAATAGCACCTACCTCTCAGGGTTTTGCGAGGATCAAATAAAATCATGATTATAAAGTGCTTGATATATAGTAGGCGCTATATAAATGTTAGCTATTACTATAAAGTCAGGGAAGATGACCCTGGAAGTGTGCTTGGATGCCTAAAGTAACCAGACTGGGATTAGTTATTTTCTTTTTTTTTTTTGAGGGGGGAGGGTAGGGCAATTGGGGTTAAGTGACTTGCCCAGGGTCACATGGCTAGTTTTTGTGTTAAGCGTCTGAAGCCAGATTTGAACTCAGGTCCTCCTGACTCCAGGGCCGATGTTCTATTCACTGGGCCACCTAGCTGCCGTGGATTAGTTATTTTCCATATTCTAATGTTATACATAGGATGCCTGAATCTTCTTGAGTTTTGGAAAACAGACTGACAGACAGATGGAGGACATGAGTATAGAACTAGAATCTTGGAGACCCTCTCACTTTACAGATGGGTTCTCTGAACCAGAGGACCAGAAAGGGTGACACACTTGTTTAAGTTTACATGGGTAATAAGCAGCAAAGTCAGGGGTTGAATCTAGGTCTTTTGGATTCCAAATCCAGTGTTCTTTCCATGTCACTGCAATGGGGAAGAGGGTGTCTACAGTTCTGACTCTCACTTTGTCCCTTAGGCTCTGATACCGCTGGCTCTTGAAGGCACTGATGTGGGCAAGGTGAAGGCTGCCCATGCTCTGGCAAAGATTGCAGCTGTCTCCAATCCTGACATTGCTTTTCCTGGGGAAAGGGTGGGTATGATCTATGAAGAGGTTGGTGGAGGATAGGGAATCAGAGGAGCTTAATCTACCTCAGAAGTCTTCTCATTCTGGGATTCTGTGTTTCCTTCCTTCCCACTAGCTCTCAACTCTCTGTCTCTATCTCTCCCTCTGCCCACCCCACCCCACTCTGCCCCAGTTTTCTCTCTCTGTCTTACAATGCAGCATTTTGAACATGTATTTTAAAAAACTAAGTTGGCTCATGAAAGTTCCTTATTTATATAATAGGCTCCTTCCTTCCTTCTTTTGAAAAAAAAAAGTACTATTTTTTCACAGTGCTGCCTTTTCCCAGTTACTCACTCTGCTTGCAACAGGAGTGTCCCCTGTAACAAAGAGGTCAAGCAAAACAAATGAAGATGTTGGCCATGGTACCTTGTTATGTCCCTGTGGTCCCCACCTCTCTGACAAAATTCAGGAGGCATGCTTCACTGTCAGTCCTCTGAAGTCACGATTTGTCACATCATCAATCGGAGCTCTGAGCTCTTTCAATGTTGTTTTCCATTGCATTAATTTAGTCATTGTGTAAATTATTTCCTGCTTTTGTTTACTTTGTTCTGCATCAATTCATATAAATCTTCCTGGGTTTCTATGAATTCTTTAACTCTGGCAATTCCCCCGACTTACAATCTCATTTCTGGGTTTGGTACCCAAAGGATGACTGCTACCTCGAATTCTAGAGTTATCTTGTGGGTGGTTACTCCTATTACTATAGCTTGCAGGCCCCCACCAGTATTTTTCCCCATTAAAAATCAGCCAGTAGACACAATGAACTCTCAGCAAAGACATTTATTCAGATGACACAGCAAGGATAATAGTTATAAAACATTCCTCTTATAAATTTAGATCATACTATCCCACAGATACACACAACATCCATAGGAAGAATGGGCTTAGACTTGGAATATAGAGGTAATGAGGAATCCACACATAGCAATGGCAACTCACAGCTCTTAGCACTGAAGGGCCTGGAAGTTCTTCTTCTCTCTGTAGGGTACTCTCACAGCTTCCCATGGATACAATGTCTTTCCTTAATGGGTTGCTCAGCTGGGTTCCCAGGGTCTGGTCTTCACATTACAACTCTTCTCTTTCAAGGGGTCCTCTTGAAACTGCTTCATCTCTTAAATAACTGTCTGTAATCTGGAGTATATGTGTCTGCTCCCTGATGGATGCATTTTTTCTGCTGGCCCAGTAATTCCCCTTCAAAGCTGATGTGGGGAAGTAGGGAGAGGGAAAAGAAGTCCCTTCCTCACTCTCTGTAGGACCTTCCTCCCCAGGCAACACCCAGCTGTCAATCTTCCCTTCTCTCAAACTACTGAAATTTGTTTAGGGTTTAGCTATTTAAAGTTCTAGGGATGTGGCTAATTTCCTTAACCGATTTAAATATTCCTTTCTTGATTAAATCAGAAAGGTATTTGTACCTCATAAAAGGATCACAGGATGCTGCTTCTTGTAAACACATGAAAACTTCATTATGTGTGACTACAGTCTATGATTATGTCATCTGAGCTGGTGTGTGTGTGAACACTCCATTACTTTACATTCACATTTTTGTCATTTCTTAGGATTTGTTAACATTCCATTATACTCATATACCATAATTTTGGGCCATTTTTCATCTGGCTACTTTCCTTCCATTTGTTTGCCACTTTAAAACCTAATTGCTATAAACTTTTTTTGTATATATTGTATATATATTTCACCCCATGAGCTCTTCTTTGTAATTCTTTATAACTAGCCTACACCATCTCCTTCTGCTTTTCTCTATCTCCTACAGGTGTATGAAGTAGTGCGTCCATTGGTCCGACTGCTAGACACACAGCGGGATGGCCTTCAGAACTATGAAGCCCTCCTGGGTCTGACTAAGCTGTCAGGGAGGAGTGACAAGCTCCGGTGAGTAGAGTGGAAGGGAGGAGGAGAAGCAGGGTCAGGCCCTTTTAACCCCTCTTGGTCAGGAGCCATTCCTTTAAATCTTATACCCAGACTCTACTAAAGGTACCACTCTCCCACTGGGGATAGATTTGAAAGCAACAGACAGAAACTATAGCAGCAAGGAGGATTTAGATTAGAGTTAAGAAAGACTATCCTGACTGTGGACCTTGGATTGCCAAAGGAGATTGAAGTATTTATTCTCTTTCCCTAAGGTTTGTATAGAAGGCTATTAGGGTGATTGGAAGGAGTTAAGGTAGAGACCTCCTGGGAGGTAGCAGATGGACTTGATAAGTGTCTCTCTTGACCAATCAGGCAGAAGATCATTAAAGAGAAGGCTTTGCCAGACATTGAGAATTACATGTTTGAGAACCATGACCAGCTTCGGCAGGCAGCCACCGAGTGTATGTGCAACATGGTGGTCAACAAAGAGGTATGGGGACTCAAGGGGTGGGGGTGGGACTGAGGTCAACATTTTAAGGGACAAGGCAGAGATGGATAAGTGAAGAAACCTTTCCTTTTCTTTAAGAAGATGGAAATAATCATCCCCATTGAAATGTCACCTCTTTTTGTCCCTGCTCTCAGGGAATTCCTAGTCAAATTAGGAAAGACATAGCTTGCTCATAGAAGCTCTTGGGAATTGGGACAGAATCATGTGATGCATATAGATTGTCATGAAAATAAATATGTTCTCTATGAAACGCCTTAAGCTGGAGTTCTAGAAGGCTGTAAAGAAGAAAGTAAATGCTGGCAGGTGAAAGGCTTTGAGATGATGGATTGTGTGGATCAGCCTGGCTTAGTTCAAAAAGGCTCATTGCTGGAAGAGATTGGCTTCAGACGTCTTTAGCTATAGCTGCTCAGCACCGTGTGCCTTCCGATTATTTCCAATTTATTCTGTACATAGATAACTTCTCTGTACACAGTTATTTGTATGTTGTCCTTCTCATTAGACTGTAATCCCCAAGGGCAGGGAGTCTCTTTTGCCTTCCTTTGTATCCTCAGTGCTTAGCATAGTACCTGGAACATAGTAGGTGCTTAATAATTATTTACCAACTGACTAATAAATGCTTTTTGACTGCTGACCATTGACTGATTGACTTCATGATGGTCATCCGTATTGTAATCACTATGGTTGGGGCAATAGCAATGAAATTTTTTTTTTCAAGAAACAAGGAACCAGAATAAAACTGGAGGGACCTATTAATCAATCAACAATTATTAATGTGTCAGGCATTGTGCTAAGCACTGGAGATACAAAAAGAGTCAAAATAATAATAATATTTTATTTATAACTAACATTTGTAACATCATAACTAACATTTATATAGCACTTACTATGTTCCAGGCACTGTGCTAAGTGCTTTACAATTATTTTATTTAATCCTTACAACATCCCTGGGAGTTAGGTGTTATTATTATCCCCATTTTACAGATGAGGAAACCAAAGCAAACAGAGGGGTAAGTGACTTACCCAGGGTAACACGACTAGTAGTAAGAGTCTGAGGGCAGTTTTGTCTTCAGTGAACTTACAATCAAATGGAGTGATCCTTAGGAGAGGTTATCGCAGAGAGGAAGAGCGCTGAGTCTGTTGAGGAAACCAATATAAAAAGAGGTGAAAGTGACTTGCTCAGGGGGAGAAAACTAGTAACTATGTAAAACTGGATAAGAACCCGGGTCTTCTTGCCACTGTACACAATGACTGCAATAATGTAAATAGAAAGATCTAAAAACAAAAATGGATGCTGGGTAGTGATGACACCCAAGCTTGGCCTCCCCGGAGAGGTGAGAAATTTTGCCTCCTTCCCTTCTTTGTAGAGGTAGGGGAATGTTGTGTAAGGAATGTATAAAGAACATTGCATCTACTGTCAGACTGTTGATGGGTTGGTTAATTTTTCCCTTTCTTTTTTACTCTTTGCTGCAAGGGATGGATCACTGGGTAGGGACAGGGAAGGGATATATTGAAATCAAGAACTACTATAAATATTTTGGAGTGTATGGACCTTTACCTCTCTCTCAGACTGGCTTCGGTTCTGTTGTCCAACAGTCATTCCATTGCATGGTTCCAGTGGGTGGTTCTGTGTGGGTGCTTTACCTCTGCCCTTCTTCCCCATCTGTGGCAGGTGCAGGAACGGTTCCTGGCTGATGGGAATGACCGGTTGAAGCTGGTGGTGTTGCTGTGTGGGGAGGATGATGACAAGGTCCAGAATGCAGCAGCTGGGGCCTTGGCCATGCTGACTGCCTCCCATAAAAGACTCTGCCACAAGATGACCCAAGTGGTAAGAAGGCCTGCCAGGGGCAGCAAGTGGGAAGGGGATGAGCAGACTGCAGGGCCCTCCTTGACTCCACTCAGCTCCAATGGTTTCCTCAAATCATAGGTTTGTAGCTGGAAGGGACCTAGCCCTAGTCTTTCATTTTTACAGATAAGGAAACTGAGGCCCAGCTTGGTTAAGGAACTTGCCTGAGGTCACCCAGCTAGTAAGTATAGAGCAGAATTCAAACCCAGGTTTTCTGACTCCAAATCCAGCACAATTCCTGCTGTATTACATGGACTCTATACTTGTTATACTGCTGCTGCAGAAGAGGTTGGACTAGGGATTCACACCCTGCTTCTCTTCCCAGTCTTGGCCCTGGCTTTTGGGAGGCCCTTGGGGACCAGAGCGGGTATTATTTGTATTGTTGTACCATTTGGGGATCACTGGAGGTGACACGAGAAGAGATCACTTGTGCCTCTTGATAAGGATGAGGTAGTAGCTGCTGCAGAGGCCTGGGAGGGTGGAAATCTCCCCCCAACATCCCCCCCATACACACATTAGGGGGTGACTAGAGCTGAGACCTCTAAGGGTATCTGGACTGACAGAAACAAGGAGACCATGTAGGGAAAACAGGAGTCATGGCCTGCGCCTTCAGAGGGGAGGTCCTTCTGCTACCCTTCTGGCTCAGTGTGAGCTCTGATGAGTGTCTTTACCTCTCTGGGACTCAGCTTCCCTATTTGTGAAATGGGGAGAACATAGGAAGTACAGGGCTTTGCTCAGAGAGATCTGTCACTGGGGTTGGTCTGGCCCAACCTCTATTCAGCAGAACGACTTTCTTCTTTGACTCAGGAACTTTATTTGGCCTTGATCACATCTAGTGCTGGTTGTCATGGTAACAACCCTTATTCTCCAAGAGCTTAGAATGTATTCATACTTGATGGGGCCTGTGGGTCCTCCTTTATTTCTCCCACTGTAAACAGTGTGCCTTACCTGGGCAATCCTCCCTGTTCTGCCCTCTAACCTTATCCCAATCCCACTGTGGGGTGGGGTGCTCTCCTTCCAGACGGCCCAGTGGCTGGAGATCCTGCAGCGGCTCTGCCTCCATGACCGCCTGTCAGTCCAGCATCGGGGCATTGTCATTGCCTACAACCTGCTGGCAGCTGACCAGGAACTGGCCAGGAAGCTGGTGGAGAGTGAGATGCTAGAGATTCTGACCTTCGTGGGCAAGCAGGAGCCCGATGAGAAGAGGAAACAGGTGGTGGAAGCTGCCAGGGACTGCCTCATCAAGTGTATGGACTATGGCTTCATTAAACCCTTCTCTTAGACCAGGGGCCGAGAGAAGGGGTGGCTACTGGGGCCCATATCCTGGGCATGGGCCTGGATCAGCTGGGGGTGAAGACTGGATTCCTACCCCCATCACCACCTAGAGATGACCAGTGAGAAAATGGCATCCTAAGTTTTCTGATCTTTGTGCTCTGAGCTGTGCCCCAAGAAGCCTGACTGACCCAGTGTCACCACCCCACATCCCCACCTCCTACCACTGTATCCAAGGGTATATGGAAAGATAGTTCCCTTCTTAAAAGGGCCAGAGAGGAATCATTGGAAAAAGCCTGGAGGTTCTTCTCCACCAACTCCAGAGATCAGGAAATTGGTTGAGTTTCTTTTTTATTTGCAAATAAGAGTGTATGAGGTTGGAGATGGCAAAGAACACTCTAAATTAGAAAAAATAAAGATGAATGCTTTTGCTTTTGGACCAAATGGAATCTGTCCTTCTACTCTCTGTCCAGAGCAGCTCCCTGGTCTTGAACTAGGCTCTCACCCAATAGCAACAAAATAACAGTCCATAGGATCATAACTCTGGACCTGGAAAGGACCATAGAGGACATGCAGGGTACCCACCTCAATTTATAGCTGAAGAAATTGATGCCCAGTGAGGTTAAGTCCCCTGGCCAACATCACCAAGGGAGTAAATGGCAGCCAGGATTCCAACTCAGATACCTTCAGTTCAGAGCCAAACTTGACTCTTTGTAGATTCCTGATTTTTTTTTCCCAATAGGATGATATACAAATTGACACCCAGATTAATATCTTCCTCCCACTAACATGACAGTTGAAAGATGTATTAATATAAAAGCAAAATATAACAACAAAGCTTCTCTGAGTAAAAAAAAAAGATGGTATAAACCTCTGAAAACAAAACCCACCAAATTTCAGTTGACTAAATTCTAAACATATACCCATTCCCTGCTCTGAACCAGGTTAACAATCGTAATAGCAGATCACATTTATTAATCAATAGTTATAAAACACTCACTATACTTCAGCTCATTTGATCTTCACAGAGAGACTCAATCAAGAGGTTAGTGTAATTATAATCATACCCATTTTACAGATAAGGAAATGAAGTCTCAGAGTGACTTACCCAGGTCATATGGGGTAGATAAGTGGCAGAGTTGGGATTTGAACCCAGATCTCTCTGTATATAGACCCATGGTTCCTTGAAGTATACTGTAAGACATTGCCTCAGTGCATAGTAACTCATTAGGTTGAGCAAAACAAACAAACAAACAGACCCAAACCAGAACTAAATAATAGCACTAGTTGGTCATATTATTAGACCACAGATTTTGAGAGTTGTTCAGTCACATCGAACTCTTCATGATCCCATCAGGGTTTTGTTGGCAGAGAAACTGGAACGTTTTGTCATTTCCTTCTCTGGCTCACTTGACAGATGAAGAAACTAAGGTAAACAAGGTTAAGTGACTTGCCCAAGGTTATACAGCTAGTAAGAGGCTGAGGCTAGATTTGAACACAGGAAGATGTCTTCCTGACTCCAGATCCTCACAGGTCATTTAGTTCAACATATGTAAGAGGAATTCTGACCAATAATGTGCTTTGGAATGTAAAGTCCTGAAGGTTATTAAGTCCTGACAGAAAAGATGATTCAAAACCCTTTATTCTAATTCTCCCCCTTTTTTTCTCACAAACAACAACAAAAAAATTAAAATAAGTGACACAGGTCAATAAAGGAAGTTTGGAGAAAGATATTCTTCCTTTGTGGCTTTAGCTAACACAATTACACACATGAACATGTTTTCATTCTCAGGTAGCTTCCTTTTGTCCCTCTTGCTTCTTTCCTCCATTGGTCTGTGTACTCAGGGAATGAAAACTTGTTATAATATTAGTCTGATCCAAATATAATCAGGAAAGTAAATTTGCTGGCAATAAATCAACAGATTCCTGAATCACCAACACTTGAGAGTTGAGAACATCCCATACATACATAAAGTTAGGAATGACTCCCCTCTACTCTTCCACCCTTCTCTGTGACAATCAGTCCTTTGCTAATTCACCATCTGGTGACTGGTCTCGGAAACTATTTGACCCAAGATCTCTGCCTTACCACTTCCCTGTTCCTGTTTTAGGGGAGTAACGGTTATCTAGAGCTTTGAGATCTACAGTTCCTGTAAGCTAAGTAGATGTGGTAGTGGTGGTGATTGTGTTTTATTTAATATACACATACATATGTACATGCACATATATGTTTATGTGTGCATATTGTTGCTTGAGCTGGCCCTCTTGGGTCAGCCATTTTCATGATCTCAGTACCTGCAGCTAGGACATCTTCCTCAGCACCCTAGAATACCTCTTTGCTGGGATTATGCCAAACTAAATACAGATTTCATCAGTTTCCTAGAATAGATCTCTTCCTTCTGCTTCACTAGAAAACAAATTACTTAACCTTTTCCTGTGGAGCAAAGTGGATGAATATAAGAAAGGCAGAGAAATGCTTGCTTTTGTTTCTCCTGAAACACTCTTCAGGAATCTGTTGATTTATTGCTAGCAAATTTACTTTCCTGATTATATTTGGATCAGACTAATATTATAACAAGAGTTTCGTTTCCTTCCAAAGCCTTGCTTCTTCTCAGCTTGATCTTTCATCTACCATGTACAAAATTAGTAAATTCATCCAAATCCCAGAATTCTGGAAGGTTTCTATTCTTTTCAATGACTCAAACCAGAAGAGATTTAAAATCTGTTCTAAGGCAAGATTGAGTCCAATTGCAGAGAATTTCCCTTAAGGTTTATGAACGGGAGGGATTTCAGAGAGAAAGCATTAGAAAATGAATGAAGGAAGGAGGTTACCACCTTCTCAAGAAGATCCTCTGGGGTCATTTATCAGCTATTGGAGAGGGTTCAGGTATTGCAGAGAGACAGTGCCCCATCTCCAAAATCAATCATTTAGCAGGAAACAGAGCAAGTTAACTCTTTCCATTCTTGTCTGGCATTTTTATCTTCTAGCTGTTAGCATAAATCTTTCATTTTCTGCCTTGGGAATTCTGATCTCCCACTGGAGTTTAGTAATCTCTATGGAAATGGCAAACCACTCCAGTGTCTTTGCCAAGAAATCCCTAAATGAGGCTGTGGAGAGTCAGACAGGACCAGAAGGAGTGAACAATGACAATTACCCTTTTTTGCCAGTTTCTCTTTTGCTGCCCTTGGTATATCTAATTTAGCTACATCCTGCTGGAAAGGGAATGTGGGGGAGAAGGATCTATAAAGGCACTCCACTGTAAAGGAGGAATTAATGATCTCGGTACCGTTAGAGTAGATTTGGACAGAAGTATGGTGATCTTGAGATGTTTTCTATCCAGGCAGTGGTAGAGGCTTCAGAATGGCCCCTGATTCTCTGGAAAGCCCACCTTTTTAATGTTCAAAAGCTTTACATTCATCATATTTCAGCCAGTCTCCATCAGGCTCTCTCTAGGCTCAGGGCTGCTGTAAGAAGCCCAGGCTGACGTCAGCCTGTCATGGGCTGTCTTTCCTGGTATCAGAGGCACATGCGCACTGAGCTTGGGCGTGGTGAGACCACTTTGGCGGGCGATTGTTACAGAAAAGAGGCACTTGTTCCAACTGAGAGAATCGTGGAATCTACTCTGAAGTTGACGCAGCTGACACGGGAAGGTGAAGACCATTCCTATACTCTCCTAGGTAGGTACATTTTAGCCCAGGATCCTCAGAAACTGATCTGAAGCCTGCTCCCTCGAGACCTGGAGCTGGAAGGAGATTTAGAGGTCTCTGAATGCGGCATGTAGTGGTCATGGACCACCTGGCCAGCAGTCTGGGGAGACCTATGGACCCCTTCTTAGAATAATCTTCTTAAATGCGTAAGATAAAATACACAGGATTATAAATGATACTTACAAAGCACATTGAAATATAGTATCTATTATATATGTGGTATCTATATACAGTATCTATATCTATCTATCTATCATCTATCCATCTACAATAAAAGTTCACAAACTCCAGGTTAAGTAAGTCCTGTTCTCTGAGAGGGAATCTGTCCCCCTTATTTTACAGAAGAGGAAACTGATGCCTAGAGAGGAGAGAGATTTGCTGATGGGACTCACAGATCCATTGGAATCCAGATCTTTTAGGTCAAAATTCCCCCCCCTTCCCATTACTTTCCACCATAATCAAATCAATATTGCCATTGCTTCTGGAAAAGAGTCAACTTTTACCAACTATAGAGAATTAAATTTTTAGTGTATTTATTTTCTACTTTGGAAATAGGCAAAGACTACAAATCAGGACTTGATTTATTATTTTGCAATTTGTCTAGACTTTAAAAAGTGATGAAGAAAATGTTAATCATGCCGATTAATTTTAGAAGTATGTCTGTGGGTGCTAACATTTCTATAGCTCTTTTAAGTTTACAATGAACTTTACATATATTATCTCAGTTGATTCTCACAACTACTCTGGGAGGTAACTGCTAGCATTCCCCCCATTTGACAGGGGAGGAGAGTGAGTCAAGTTAAACATCTTTCCCAGGGTCACGCAGCTAGTAAGTGTCTAAGATTTGAGTTCAACTTTATCCCAACTGACAGGATTTCAGTCCTGGTAATAAAACAAAAAAGTAGTTCAATTCTTCATTAGCAGAAAAACATTGGCCAAATCCAAAACAGTACTTCAAAGGTAAGATTTGAATTTTACTTTATTTCAGTGTTGGGTAGTTGTCAGGGCAGTTACATTCCATGGGGCATCACAGACTAACCAGGGCTTTGAATACAATGTTTGTGGCTGTCCAGTTGTTTCAGTCATGTCCAACTCCCCATGATCCCATTCTAGGGGTTATTTTGTCAAAGATACTGGAATGGCTTGCCATTTCATTCTCCAGCTCATTTTACAGAGGAAACTGAGGCAAACAAAATTAAGTGACTTGATGAGGGTCACACAGCTAGTAAGTGTCTGTGTTTGAACTAAGATCTTCCAGACTCTAGGCCTGAACTCTATCCACTGGTCCACCTAGCTGCCTGAATAGAATGTTTACAACCTGCTAAAAAGGCAGAAATGTATATACAAACAATAATTACTTACATTTATATTGAGTTTTACAGTTTTCAAGGCATTTTCACATGACTTCATCTTATTGGCTCCCCAAAATGTTCCCATGAGGAGGGCAAGGTTGATGTTATTGTACCCATTCTGCAGACAAAGAAGCAGGCTAGGAGGGGAAACTTGCCAAAAATCACCAGTAAGTGACAGAGCCTTCCTGTCCAGTGTTCTTTCTAACCTGGCAGGTAGCTTTCCCCAGCTAAGCATGTGCCTTTAATGCCCTTTACCAGAGAAATTTCCCGGCTAAAAGATTTAAATTTATTTTAAAAATTATTAATGGAAGCTCAATTATTCAGATTTATTTATTTTCAAAACTTTGATGACAGAACCTAAATCTATTTTCAATCTAAAATATCCCACAAATTGAATTTTTAATATTTTGAAATATGGTATATACAAGTAGATAAAACTGTAGACTTTTATTTATTTCAGATACAACTGAAGGGACCCATGAGATGATCTACTCCAACCCCCTTATTTTACACAAAAGAAAAGACTCAGAGGTTCAGAGGAGGCCAGATGACTTGCCTAAGACTGAACAGCCAATGACAAAGCTGGGACTATAAACCTAGAAGGTTGAATGTGAATTTTTGTAACTTAGTTCAAAGTTACTCTAGGAGACACTCATCATTTGCATTATGATGGAACAAATTTAATAGTCTTCTTTATTATTCAGACACAAAATGAAGCCAAACTAAAAACAGATGTAGCAGCTCTTGATTTTTTTTTTACTTCCCTTACATGACTTGCTTTCTGGAAGGGTTTTGTGCCTTAAAAAAAAAAAAGTATACATCACTTTGTCCAAATCTAGAAATAAGAGTTTGTAATAGATGGTAATGTTAGAGGAAGGAGGGCATGCATCCGTAATGGTCATGCATAATTCGAGTCCTTTGAAAAAGATTTCTAAACTATGTCAATCTCAATTCAATTCAACAATCATTTGTTAGTAATTTTCCGTGTGTCAGACACTTTGCTAGGCACAGGAGATTCAAAGACAAAAATGAAAAAAGTCTCTGCCCATAAGAAACTTTTTATTTTTGTATTGGTCTGTGTGAAAAGTTAGGTAGATGATCTGAACTTTCTTTTTGCATTCAAATTACTGGTATTTTGAAGAGAGATTGCTATTTTGGGGAAGAAAGGCACAATTCAAGGTGAAATTGTAGCAAGGATACAGAGACTAGCCTGTTTTTACATCTTACCTCAATGGGCTCTTACCTGCAATGTTTAAAGACCAGTGGCATTAACTATAGAAAAATAACTAGGGTATGACATTCTGGTTACTAGTAATGCTAGTAATGTTTACACATTTCGTATTTCTCAGAGACTTCACAGTTGCTAAAAAAAAAAAACCTCAAAACAAAACAAAAAAAGCCCCAAGATTTGGGTTGTTTTTTTGTTTGTCTAAAATCTGAAACTAGAGGGTGAAGTAGGTGAGATTTTGGACATGGGACAAGGGAGATAGGAGACGTGATTTTTTTCTGTTATTAATTTTGTTCCAGTTCAGTTCTACTGATGCAATGAATACAAAGCAACACAGAATACACTCAGAAACAAAAGGGTCCCCAATGGATTACTTGTTCTCAGGAAGAGTGAAGCTTTTACAATAGAAAGAAAAAAAGAATGTCACCTCAGAAGTCTTTGGAATTGTCACAGTTAATTGTCAGAATATGAACTAGACTTAGAGATAACACAGTTTTTTTTATTCATCACCTAATCAATGGGTACCTACTTGGGGAAACCAGGTATCTTTTTATTTTTTTTTAACTTTAAACAATTTTATTACACAAAGGTCATCACATAATTGGATATTTCTCTACTTTGTACACAATTTTAATTAATCTTCGTCTGCGGGCAGCCAGGTGGTGCAGTGAGTAAGAGCACCAGCCCCAGAGTCGGTATGACCTGGGATCAAATCCGGGCTCAGACAACTTAGCACCCACCCAGAAATACCTGGCTGTGTAACCTTGAGCAAGTTACTTAACCCCGATTGCTTTAAAAAAAAATAGGGAAGTTGATCAAGCTTGACAGAACTAGTGAAAACAAAAAATGGAGCAGGCTGAAAAAGAAAAAAACAATTTATGAGGAGTGCCTTGAGAAGGATTCAAATTCAGTAATCAAGGGTTTTTTTGTTGTTGTTGTGTTTGTTTCTTTAAGGAGACAAGCCAACTAAAGAATGTGCAATCATGTGAAACACTTCCATATGAGTTATTTTGTACAAGACTTGAACAAGAAAGAGAGAAAATGTTGTACCTGGTTTTCTCCATCCCCCCTACCTCAGGGAAGTGAGCCCACTGCCGGGTCTGTTCTGCCCTCCCCCACTGGGTCTCCTCCCTTTCCCAGGCAGCTCACCTGCATAGAAGTGGGTGGCCTTCTGGGTTAGGCTCTGGGTCAGTTGGGAATTTCCAGTTGTGTACTGACCAATTACTGCTTACGGAATACCTAACTGTTGGCTGCTCAGGCTCCCATAAAGGGAGGTTTTACCCGAGATTCTATTACTGTACCTGGGACATGGGGTGATGCCTGCTCAGCCCACCATGTGGCCTGATCAGCCAACATGGCGTTTTAATAAAAGGTCCATTCTAAAATTATTACTTGGGTCTTACTCGCGTTAATCAAGGTATGGCAAAAGAAAGAGTGAAAAATAGTATGTTTCAGTATGTATTCAGACATCAGTTCTTGCTCATTTCTTTGCTTCAGCCTTAAAGGGGAATAGTCCAGTCAGCTGAACTATTGCAGTAGACTCCTAATTGAACTCCTGGCTTCAGGTCTTTCCCCTCCCTAATCCATTCTCCACACAGATACCAAAAGGGTCCTTACAAAGAACAATACTGACCATGTCACACCCTGTTGCTCCTGGGATAAAATACAAACTCTTCAATATAGGAAGGCCAGAATAATGTGACTTCAGCCTACTTTCCAAGTTTACAAGTCACATGACTTGTGCTTCAGGAACTTTATGTTCCATCCAAACTGGCCTAATTCCTGTTCTTGGAATTTGTACTGTTCATCTCTTGCCTGTAATTCATAGGGCATTGTCTACATATTTCAAATGATCTTTTGGGGCTGTTTGATCAGGATTGGGGCAAATTATGAGTATGTGATATTTTCTAGACCCAACTGGCAAGCTACATGTAAGTAATTTACCAAGACCATATGGCATATACAAATATACATTTGAAGGAACTAAAAGAAGAAATGATGATTCTGTTGACCAAGGCAATATTAGATAAGAAAATAGCTATTGTAAAGGACCTCTGGGTTAGAGTTCAGACAGATGACTACTGTCAATTTACCCCGTGAACTAAAGAACATAGAGTCTTCATTTTCTTTCTTTCTCTTTCTTTCTTTCTTTCTTTCTTTCTTTCTTTCTTTCTTTCTTTCTTTCTTTCTTTCTTTCTTTCTTTCTTTCTTTCTTTCTTTCTTCCTTCCTTCCTTCCTTCCTTCCTTCCTTCCTTCCTTCCTTCCTTCCTTCCTTCCTTCCTCCCTTCCTTAA
>NW_027185798.1:28742528-28775904 GCF_028583685.1 Petaurus breviceps papuanus
CTTTCTTTCTTTCTTTCTTTCTTTCTTTCTTTCTTTCTTTTTCTCCCAATGACCAATATGGAAACGTTTTACATGATTGCACATGAACAACCTATATCAGATTGCTTACCATCTCAGGGTAGGGGAAGGGCCTTAAGGAAGGGAGGGAGGGATAGAATTTGGAACTAAACCTTGTTTTAAAAAAACAAATGTTAAAAAATCATTTTGACATATAATGGAGAGGAAATTAAATATTATATTAAAAAAACAGCCTTTTCTAGTCCTCCTCAATCTTAGTGTCTTCACTTTGAGATGATCTCCAATTTATCCTGTATACATTTTCTTTTGTACATAGTTGTGTGCATGTTGTCTCCACAATCAGACTGTGAGCTCCCTGAGGACAGGCATTGTTTTTGTCTTTTTTTGTATCCCTGATTAAGAACAGCATTTTGTAAGTGCTTGATAAAGGCTTATTGCTTAACTGGCTACTTTTGTTCTGGAAAGGAGGGAAGCAAAGGAAGGAAAGCAGGGAATCAGGCTCTTTGGCCAAGACACTTACATGGTAAGAAATAGCAGAGAACAGACATGTCCCCTGTCTCCTTAGAGTAAAAGACTCTAGGTCAGATAATCACTGTATTCACTGTGTAATCTGTATGCTTGCTATTCAACAGGTGACCTTGGTTTAACTGTTTCTCCTAGAGAAAGAACATGGATACAATTGATTATCATTTGCGTGTGGAACCATCATATTCGGACTTGGTTATTAATGTAGGAAAAGTCACCCTTGGTGAAAAAAATAGGAAAAAGTTGACAGACTCTCAGAGAGAGCAAGAAAGGAAAAAAATCATCATGGCTGCATGTGCTTTGTTGAACTCTGGAGGAGGAGTGATCTACATGGAAATGGCCAATAAATGTGACCCTTGGGAGAACATGGAGATGGGACAAGATTTAGAAAAATCCTTAAGGAACTTTATTGATCCTTTCCTTTTTCAAACCTATTTTGCTACACTATCACAAGGGGAATATTATTTCATTTTTGTTAAATCTTGGAGCAGTGGAGTTTCCCCTAAGAATAGTTCTACCATACCCCGTATTTGTAGTCAAAGTGTGGTTTTGTATGAAAGGAGTAACACGAGTACTTCAAAAATGAACCCAAGTAGAGTCGTTAACTTCTTGAAAAATAAAATAAAAAATAGAGAAAATAAAAAAAGAGAGAGAGGTGTGATCAGAGTAGAAAGCCCTCCCCCTAAAAAAGTATTAAAGACTATGAATCCTAACATTGAGGAGAGGGACCCTGCTGCCCTGATATTCCAAAGAGCCTGCCTTGAAAGAGGGGAAGTACTACCATTTCCTGAATCGGCGTTAGTAGAATTTAAACAGTTCTCAACCAAAAACATTGCCGAGTATGTAAAAGACATAATACCGAAGTACGTCTCAGCGTTTGCCAACACAGAAGGAGGATACCTCTTTCTAGGTGTGGAAGATGGCACTCGGAAAGTTAAGGGAGCCTCAAAAGAAAATGTGACCCCTGACTTGTTGAGAAAAATAGTAAGAGTAATAAAAGAAAAGATAGCCGACTTGCTTGTTGTCCACTTCTGCTGCCATAGGGATTCAATAAGCTATACAATCAAAGTTCTGGATGTAAATGACAGTGGAGAGCCCTGTGGTTATGTCTTTGTGGTCAAAGTGGAACCATTTTGTTGTGCGGTATTCTCAGAAAGGCCCATTTCATGGATTGTGAAGGATGGGAATATAGAGAGATTATCAACTGATGAATGGATGGACATGATGCTGGATGCTGACTCAGGTAAGAAAAAAAAAAGGGTACCTTCTTCCTATTCACTGCCTTTTCAGGTTACCTCTATGGTTCTCCACTGTCTCTTTCTATCTTTTGTACTTGGGCTATGAACAGAAATAGTAAAATTAGTAACTTACCTTTACATTTCACTTTAAGGTTTACAAAGCACTTTACAAATATCATCTTATTTGAGTCCTACAATAACCCTACTATGTAGATGCTACTATTATCCCCAACTTCTAGGAAACTGAGGCTGAGAATAGTTAAGTGAATACTAAGTAAATGTCCGAGGTAGGATTTGAATTCAGGTCTTTTTCCACTCCAGATTTGCCCTGTATACGCTCTGCCACCCAGCTGGCTCAGAGATCATTTACAAATATCCATCTTGAAGGTGTGCAGTGTGGGGGCTCCAGTTTGTACTCTGTTCTTTTATAACCAAGAACAACCTTGAACCTGGGTGGAAGAGTTCTGGTTCTTTTTATATATTCTTCTTGAAGTTAGGATTCTCCCTGAGGAGTCAAGTTTCTGAAATCAGATTTGATGTCTTAGTTCACACTCAGAGCAGGGTCATTATAAACAAGAAGGCTATGATCAGAGGACTGGCAATCCCTGCTTTCTGATTTCTGACATTTGGATTTTTTTTTTAAATTGAGGCAATCAGGATTAAGTGACTTGCTCAGGGTCACACAGTAAGTGTCTGAGGTCAGATTTAAACTCAGGTCCTCCTGACTCCAGGGCCAGTGCTCTATCCACTGTGCCATCTAGCTGCCTCTCTGATATTTGGATTTTAATACATTTAACAATGAATTTAAGTATTATCAATTGAAAGGATAAAGCAGCTTCCTTTATTAAGTAAATATTATTAAATTAAAGTATATTAAGTAAATAATTGATATGGTGTGGGCTTAAAAATCTCACTGAAACTTTAGGACCAAAATATAAATGATTCAGATACAATTCCATTTCTCAATTAAGATATCTGGATGTCCTATGAGAGGAACCCAATTATAGTAAGCTGTTCATTAGCAGAATGTCTTTTGGCAGAGCCAAAGAAATAGTAAGGAGAGAAATAAAGGTTAATCCAGTTAGCAGGTAAGAATAATAATAACTAGGTGTTACATAACATTTTTAAAGGTTCGAGCTTTACTTGTTTTCTCATTTGATCCTCGTAACCACCCTTGGAAGTAGTTACTGCTGTTATCCCCATTTTACAGATGACAATACTGAGTCCGAGAGATGTTAGATAATTTGTCCAAGGTCATGAGCTAGTAAATATCTGGGACAGGACTTTAACTCGGGTTTAAGTCCAGCCTTCAATAGGTTATGACCTTTTCCCAATATCCAGTTTATGTTTAAGGAAAGGCTTGTGAGCCAGCCAGAGATGTTGGGGGAAACAATCCCTTAGTGAGTTTGGGTGCTGAGAATTACATGTATAACAATGGGAGTCAATTCAATGCAGAGTTTTATTGGAAGCAATGAGGAAGAAAAGGAGGGGGAAAAAGGAAAAGGGGACCTCCATACAACTGAGGTATACACAGTAACAGAGTATAACTCATGTAAGGGCAGTGTTGTGTTTGGAGAGCACAGAGACATGGATCCATTCATCAGGAAAGGGGTGCTCCAGCAGGGGGGGGCTGCTCCTTCTGGAGGAGATGATGTTCTCCAAAGTGCCCATCTGAGGGTACAGTTCTTAAACTATGATTATGGATGGTTTCCCTGGAGCTCACCAAGTTTCTTATTAGTAGTCATGGCAAAATTCTATTTTAGGGGTTTGTCATCAGGGAGAAAAACAAGCTGGTGGTAGACAAAATATTATTTGGGGGGCACAGATGCATTAATCTTCAAATTTTCTGAGTATATTCCATAAGCTTATAGCTTTCTGTAAGGAGAAACTGTCATGGTGGTCTCAAGACCTTTAGGTCTAATCTTATAACCAGAATTAAGTGGGAATAATTAATAGAAGAAAGGCACTCGAATTAAGGGGCATAGGAAAGGCTTACTGTTGGAGGTAGGGTTTTAGGTGGGATTTGAAGGAAGCTAGGAGGTAGAGAGGAGGAGCTAGAGAGACACAAGCATGGGGGACAACCAGTGAAAATGCACGAAGTAGAGAAGAATTTTCTTGTTCAAGAAACAGTAAGGAAGGGGCAGTTAGGTGGCAGCAGTGAGTAGAGAGCCAGCCCTGGAGTCTCAAGGACCTGAGTTTCGATCCAGCTTCAGACACTTAAATACACACACAAAAAAAACTAGCCGTGTGACCTTGGGTAAGTTACTTAACCCCAATTGCCCTCCAAAAGGCAAAAAGAAAAAAAAAAGACTGTCACTGGATTGAAAAATATGTGGTGGAATATAAAGTGTAAGAAGACTGGAAAGGTAAGAGGCAACCAGATTGTGAAAGGTTTTGAACATTGGACTTTATATTTAATCCTGGAGATGATAAGGAGTCACTAGAGTTTATTGAATGGGAGACAGGTGGGGTGACATGGTCATAGCTGCATGGGAGGAAGCTGATTTTGGCAGCAGAGTGAAGAATGGACTGGAGTGGGGAGAGACTTGAGGCAGGCAGATCCACCAGCAGTCTATTTCAGTAGTCCAAGTGTGACATGATGAGGGCGTGCACTGGGGTAGTGGCAATGTCAGAGGAGAGAAGGAGGCATGTAAGAGAGATATTACAAAGGTTGGATCCACAGGCTTTGGCAACAGACAGAATATGGGGTCAAGAGATCATGAATTGTGAAGTGTGATTAGGATTGTGGTACCCTTTATATTGTCTGTCCTTTGTTCTCAAAGGGGACCAACATCCTCATGGAGGTGATGTCTTGTCTTGCACACAAATTAGATTTAAGCGAGGCAGAGTCATCAAAGTCTAGAGGCAAGACAAAAAGTCAAGATGACCAGCGATGGCCGCACCCTCAACAGTAATGGGGAAATTGGGAAGAGGAAATGGCGTGGGGGTGGGGGGGGAGAGATAAAGAGTTCGGTTTTGGGCCTGTTGGGTTTAAGTTCTCTTTAAGATATCCAGTTCAAGATCCCCAATAGGTAGGTAGAGACATGAAACTGGACAGCAGCAGAAAGGTTAGGACTGGATAAGTAGATTTGGGAAACAACATAGATAATTGAATCATGGGAGCTGATGAATTGACTTCCTTCTGCTTAGCTCAGGGGGGCAGGAGTCAGATAAATTGGTGGAAGCTACAGAATCAATTTCTGCTTGACCTAAGGAAAAACTTCAGAACTAGAACTATTCTGAAGTTTAATGGGTTGTCCCAGGATTATATTCTTGTCAACTTAAAGTCTTCCAGAAAAAGCTGATTGACCACATGGAAGGTATGTTGTAAGGTGGACTCTTGTTCCAGATGTGTTAGGTCTGAGGTGGCTTCTAACCCTGATATTCTGTTATTCATTGAGGAAGGGACAAGAGGAGGCTAACAGGTTGGTTGTTGGGTTTTTTTTTTGTCTTTGTTAAGATCTTTCACAGCTGGCTAAAGACTTTGACTCTCAGTTGGACCTGAACAATTGCCCTCCCCTCAGCAGACCAGTATATTGCAAGAAGAACTTGGAACATAAGGAGGAGCTTCAGAAACGTTTGTTCCCAGGTAACTGGCCCAAGCTTAAAGACCTCAAATTCTCCTTCTGGAGTTGATCAAGATGTTCAGTGCATTTGGAGACAAATGTCACTGAAATGAACCCACTGTGACCATTGATTCTGACCATATGTAATGTATATGGTAGCTATATAAAACATGGCTGCTCACACAAAATAAGGGTAGCAACCAAATTAACTAATCCAGTTTCTCTTGATGCTGCTCTTATGGGACATCATTATTTAAAAGAAATTTGCTCTCTTGAGTGTTGCTCTCATCCCATAAGAGTTTTACTGACCAATCTCCACTGTGAGATGTTAAGTTGCAACTTAAGCTGCAAACTTAATTTGTGGAAATTCAAATATATTTTTTTTTCTTTACTAGTGGGTACTTTTTTTTTCTAGACCAGAGATCCTTTTTCAGGTGTTTTATGAATTTGAATGACAAAAGAGTACATTTTTATTTCAATATAACATAATGGTTTTTCTTTGTAATCTTATGTGCCTCATTTATGCATTTTATAATGATAGCAAATAGCTAACACTTATAGTGCTTACCATGTGCCAAAAGCTTTACAATTATTATCTCATTTGATCCTCAAAAAACCCTGTGTTGTTATGGTGCTGTCCCCATTTTACACATGACGAAACTGAGGCAAAAGAGGTTAGGTGACTTACCTGGGGTCACACAACTAGTAAGTGTCACATCCCACTGTTTCTCCTCTCTGGCCTAGCTGCATTTTAAAAGGATCCTTCTTAGACTTCAACAGTCTTTTGAAGAGGTCCAGGACACAGAAAAATGGGTTAGAACCCCTGGTTGAGACAGACATTTTGCTCAAAGCAAGCAAATAAATAGCCTTGACACTAGAAGTGTAAATAATCCCCTAATTTATAAATATGTGGATTGTTCTTTTCTTCTATTGCCACAATAATACACTAATGGACATTTGTGCTAGCAGGGAGGCCAGTTGTCCTTTCCAATGCATTATTCTGTCTTCTACAGCTTTTTCAGAGGTTGTAGTCATTGCCTTTCCTGAAGGTGTTTTTTTCATAGATCTTCAATCCAGAATGTCCCCAACTTCCTCCTATAAACTGGAAATCTCACAAATTTATCAGACACTTTGTCTCAGTTGGCATTTTCTCAAATGTTAGCCTTTTACCAACCTTCACAGATAGAGTGGGGAAGAAAAGAACATGGCTGGATTCTGCATTACCCAGTTGAATGTGTTCCTTAAAAAGGTATATTTAAACAGAACTTATTTGTTGATATGTTCCTATAAAATTCTATGTTTTTAAAATATTCCTGTTGAAATAATGGTATCTATTATAATTCCTTCGTCCTTTACTCACATGACATCCTGCTCTGATAGATAATCCTGGCATGAAGGTGATCCTGGGCTGGCAAAGAAAGGATGAACCAGCACTCATTCTGGTAGTTCCAACCCAAATGGAAAGTTTTGAGTATGGGTTTCATGACTCTATAAGCCAATGACCAGCCTAGCTAAATGTGGAGAGACTTATTAACCAGGTTCTAACTTTTTAAAAATATTGCAAGAAATTGAGTCTACTAATGTATGGAGAAATTGTATTCTGTTTGCGTGCCTGTGAAATCATGATACATTGAAAGTATATTTTAAATCCCCATTTGAGTGTGATTTCACAAAAACATCTGCTGAAAAACGATTGTTCCTGATAACAGTAGCAATAATAATGATGATGATAACTAGGCTTTATAGATTACTTTAAGATTTGCAAAGCATTTCACAAATATTATATTATCCTCACAATAACCTTGTAAGATGTTATGTTATCCCCATTTTACAGATGTAGAAACTGAAGCAGATAGAAGTCTCTAAGGGCAAGTAGGTGGTGTGGTGGATAGAGTGCTAGATCGGGAGCCAGGAAGACCCCAGTTAAAATCTGGCCTCAGATACTCCCAAGTTGTGTGGCCCTAGGCAAGTCATTTAACCTTTGTCTCCCTCATTACCTCCTATCATTCCTATAAAATGGGAATGATAATAGCACCTACCTCTAAGGGTTGTTGGGAAGATTAAATAAGATATTATTTGTAAAAGTGCTTAGCACAGTGCCTACCACATAGCATCTATTTTTCTTCCTATCACACCACCATTTTATGGACAAACTGAGACCCAGAATGGCTAAATGGTTTTCCCATGGCCATTGGCCAAGTTAGGACTCAAACCTAAGTCATCTAATTCCAGTCCCAGGGCTCTTCCCACTGCACAGCCCTACCTCAATATAGCTTATAGCTTTTCAGTTTTAAAGAACTTTACACACTTTGACCTTTTCCTCAGATATAATTTAAAATGGCAGCCTAAGCCATCCCACCCAAAAGTGGAATGGATCACTCCAGGTGGTAGAGGGTCACTGAATGCTATCCCCACCACATTCTCCAATTGCTAGAGATTGTACAGTGCCAAAAGTGGTACAATCATGAGAGTACCGTATTAGGAATTGTAGGTTCAGATACTGGCTTTTCTTTTTGCTTAGGTGATCTTGTACAAATTCCTCAATCTCTCCAGGCCTCAGTTCCTCATCTATAAAATGAGGGCATTGGATGAAATGGCCTCAGTGGTCCCTTCCAGATGTCTAGATATATACTTAGCTAAAGAGCAATGTGAAGGAAGGGTGATACTACTCATACAGTTCACGTCACCGTACACATCGAGGAAGAAAGATTCCAATGTCGATATTTCTCTTGAAACGCTTGAGTGGTTTTCTAACTTATTCTCATTGTTTCCATGTCTAGTACCGTCAGATGAAATAAGATAC
This sequence comes from Petaurus breviceps papuanus, assembly GCF_028583685.1. Taxonomy (NCBI): domain Eukaryota; kingdom Metazoa; phylum Chordata; class Mammalia; order Diprotodontia; family Petauridae; genus Petaurus; species Petaurus breviceps. The sequence continues at coordinate 28,750,679 of NW_027185798.1, forward strand.
AATCCAGATTCCCTCTGCCAGGAGCTGTTCTCAGAACATGAAGGACTGGAAGAGCTGATAAATAAACAAATGTATGAAGAACAGTGTTCCCAAGGAATACTGATATTTTCTAGAAGCTGGGCAGTTGATATTGGCTTACAGGAGAATCAGAGAGTCCTTTGTGACGCTCTTCTTATAACCCCTAACAGCTTGCCGATTTTATATACAGTCCTCAGGGAGCCACTTCCTTGTGGAGAGGATTATTCCAACCCCACCGCCTTTATGCTAAAGCAAAAGTTGGTGAACACTGGCGGTTACACTGGGAGAATATGTATTATTCCCAAGGTTTTGATCCTGAACTCTGGAGGTGATATAGAGGTCCCCAGGAGCTCTGGCAAGACTATTCTTTACCCTTCATCTTACAAAGTGACAGACGAGGAAATGACAAACCTGCTCCAGTCCCTGGTCATAGTCTTGCTCAGCTTCCGGTCCTTTTTAAGTGACCAGCTTGGCTATGAGGTTCTAAACCTACTCACAATTGAACAATATAATGTGGTTTCAAAGAACCTTCACAAGACTCCAGAATTGTTTGTCCATGGCTTCCCTGGAACAGGGAAGACAGTTATAGCCATGAAGATCATAGAGAAAATCAGGAATGTGTTCAGCTGTGAGAAAGAAGAGATCCTCTATATCTGTGAAAATCAACCCCTGAGGGATTTCATGAGGTGAGCCCCTCTCTGTCCTGAGCTAGTGTGCTATGGTTAAAAAAAAATCTATCTCAAGGAGTGACTGTGGTAATTCAGAGCTTGATTCTCCAATTTTAAATTGTCTATGCTCCCTTTTTCTCTTCCTTTATCCCTCCTGTTGTCTGTTTTCTGGGTATGTTATAACTCGTGGAGAAGTACAGGAAAGAGAAACGAGGTGAATTAAAACGAATCCAATCTGACAGTGTTAGGAAATTCGAAGTGTTGGGGGCCCACTTGTGCATTTCTGATACCCACATCAGATCCTTTCTTCCACTAGCACAGATGGAAAGTTGTTGGAAGAGAACTGGCCAGGGTGGGAGGTGTATGTTCTCCTAAGGACATTATGGCCACGGGACCTCAGTGGTTCCATAGTCACAGAGGGGTTTCTGGCAAAGCTTGAGCATGGAGGAAAGGGAGGGGGAACACTTATGAGTAGGATAGAAGGAAGGGGGTGGCAACTGAATTGCATCTTTTTGGTGGGAGGGAGTTGAGCAAGTGAGGTTAGGTGACCTGCTAGTAAGTTTCTGAGGTTAGATTTGAATTCAAATCCTCCTGATTCCAGGGCTGATGCTCCATCCACTGAGCCATCAAGCTGTTCCAAATGAATTGTAATTTAAAGGAGGGATATCAATAGGTAGACATCATAGAATTTATGCCAGGTATGTGGGACAAAGTAAGCAAAAGATGGAAGGTGAAGGATGATAGTTTCTGGGTGAGAGCTGATTTTGCTCCCTATCCCTCTGTCTCCTGACTTTTTATTTTTCAGAGAGAAAGCTATCTGTGAAGCTGTGACTTGAAAATATTTCTTGTCACACTACTTCAAGGAAGTTAAGCACATTATCATTGACGAAGCTCAGAATTTCCGTGAGGAAGATGGTGACTGGTATGAGAAGGCCAGGAAGATCACTAAGAAAGAGGGGATTTCCCCGGGGACATTCTGGATCTTCTTAGATTATTATCAGACTAGTCATACAGATTCTAGTGGCCTTCCCAGTTTCTCTGAGCAGTACCCTCAAGAACAGCTCACCAGAGTAATCCGGAATGCAGATCCCATAGCAAAATTTATTAAACGAAATATGGAAATAATCAAAACAAATCCTCCATTTAATATCCACCCAATGTCTTTGAAGATGCTGGATGAAGCTTGTTGGTCTTCAGGGGTTCAGGGTGTCTGTAACATTAGGAAGAACTTGACAAGGGAGCAGATTGTGAACTGTGTGGCAGAAGAGTGCAAAAAACTGATCCGAGTGGGTTATTCTTCCAAAAATATTGCTATTCTGGTCAGCACATGCAAGGACATAGAATATTATGAAAAACCATTAAAAGAAGCAACTAAAAAAATCAGGGGGCTCAGGATCAGCTCTGACCCCAATGAAAAAGGCAATTGTATTGTCCTTGACAGCATCAGGCGTTTTGCAGGGCTGGAAAGGAGCATCGTGTTTGGGCTCAATCCTGTAGCAGTCTCTCCATGCATTTCATTTAATCTTTTGGTCTGCTTGGCATCGAGAGCACTCACACACCTCTATATCTATACAGAAGGATAGAATTAGGTGTAGTGACGGAGCAAGAAGTCCAAGTAGAGCTCGGTTCCTCAACATTCCATCATAAACAGGAACATGCCAAAAGCAAGCCTGAGTAAAAGAAAAGGAAAGAAAAGAAAAAAGAACACTCATAAGAAAATCACCTCTCAGCTGGGGTGGAAGGTCAGTTAGCCAATATACATTTATTAAATGCCTATGCCTACTCTGTGCTAGGGAGAGAAGGTGAATTTTTGCTCATTGAAAAATAAAATAAAATACAATTTTGGAAAAAAAAACCTCACAAAATGAACCAAGGCCAATTGATGGTTTTAACAGAGTGCCAAGATGCAAATGGGATCCTTAAAAGTCATCAACATTTTTATACAGGATTAATAAAAACCAAGAGGAGATGATGGAAAGAGATAATCCATTCAAGACAGCTACAACAAGTGAAATTAATGTGGCATTAGGACTTACAGAAATACAACTGCAAAACACTGTACAGAAATAAAGGGGAAATGCTCCCTGTTGGCTACTCTCTCCCAGTATTTCCTGCCCCCTGCCAACCCCTGAAATTGTCCATGATGAGTGTATGAAACTCCACGCCATTTGTATCCTCCCTACCCTGTGTCTGCTTTTACTAGTTCCACCCACCACCCTTGCTTAGATCAGAGATAAAATTCAGATTGCTCTTATTTTTAATTATCACAAAATCCCCATCTCCAAGAAGAATGTGAACCACTGAGTGAAAGCTTATGGATTAAAGGACTATACCAGATACTGAAAATACTTCCAAGGGCAAGCCTACCATATCCCATAGTTGTATTTTTTCTCCTTGCCTTCTTCTTAGACTAAATGAAAAAAGTCAAACTATAATTTTAGTCTTTGGCTCTCTTAGAGCTCTCCAGGAACAGTCTTCTATGTTTCTGAATCCAAAATTACTTGCTTTTGGAAAAAAACACAAAAATACTCCAAAAATCTAAGTTTTATTTGTAGAACAAATTGACGGTTTCTGACACAAGGTCTAACCTCTTGAATTCCTGAAACTGCATGGTTGAGGTTCCCCAAGAGACCAGCTGGGAGGAGGGTAAACAGGCTGGAGCATGCTACAGTGAAGAATTTTGTTTGAAGAAAAGAGATATAAAGAGAAGAAATATAAATCCAGAAAAACAAATCAACACACCAAAAGAGTTCTAATGTATGCATTGTCCCAATTTCATTATTCCGTACATTTGCAAACCTTGACTTCTTGGGGCATGTAACGTAAAGTGGTGGCCAGAGCCTGGAATCATGACCTCGAGTCTCCTCAGAAAATGGAAACAGCAAAAGAAGCTCCAACTGTCCTATGGGGAAACTTGCACATGATGCCAGGCCATCCCTGGCACTATGTCTTTTTTATTCTGTTCCTATATATCTGACTTGGCCTGGGGTTGGCGCAGGGATTCATGATGTTACTTTGTCCCGCAGCTGCCCAGATCAACTGGCCCCTTATGAGTAAACCCTCCCAATTAACCTAATTAGCCCTAATAAAACCTCTTAATAGTCCAGCTGGCATGGGCCTCTCTTACTATTCTCTTGGACAATATGCCACCCTACAATTGGAATAATTAGGGCAGAGCAGATCTACTCCCTGATAGGAAGGTGTCTTCTCATCTCAACTTGGTCACGATGATTTTACAATGTTCACTTTTAATGTTTTTCTTGTTGGTCTTTCTATTTTCATTGTTGTAGCTATTGTGCATGTTTCCCTGGCTCTGCTTACTTCACTTGGCATCAAATTCTTTCCATGCTTCCCTCTAATTATCACATTTTTTATTTCATGTGTATCAATTCACGGTAATATTCTATTACATTCCTGACTGTACAATACTACAATTTGTTTAGCTATTTCCCAATTCATGGACATCTACTTTGTTGCCAATTATTTGCTACCACAAAAAAATGTTATTATTAAATGTTTTGGCAAATAAGAGCCTTTTTTTTCAGTGTCTTCCTTGGGGTATATGATAAGCAGTGCAACCTCTGAATCAAATTTATTTTTAAAAAATTAATAAACATTTATTCTCTTTCCCTCCCACCCCACCACCAAAAACAAAAACAAAAAGGCAAAACCAGGCACTTACAATAAAGAGGTATAGTCAAACAAAACAAATCCCTGCATTGGCAAAGTCCAAAAATGTATGTCTTTTTCTACATCTTCGATCACCACTTCTTTTTTTTTTTTCTAAGCAATCGGGGTTAAGTAACTTGCTCAAGGTTACACAGCCAGGTGTTTCTGGGTGGGTGCTAAGTGTCTGAGCCTGGGATTCGATCTCCAGGTCTTCTCAACACTGGAGCCGGTGCTCTTACTCGCTGTGCTACCTGGCCGTCCCCAATCACCACTTCTTTATTAGGAGATGTATAATAAGCTTCATCATCATTACTCTGTAATCTTGATTGGTTGTTGTGTTGATTAGAATTCTCAAGTCTTTCAAAGATTTTTGTCTTTAGGTCATTGTTATTGTTTAGATGTTCTCTTGGTTCTACTAATTTCTTCTGCATCAGTCATGCAAGTCTTCCCAGGTTTCTCTGAAACCGTCCCTTCCATCATTTCACATAGAGCAATAATGTTCCATTTTATTCATATATCATCATTTATTTAGCCATTCCCCAATTGATTGACATTCCCTTCCTCTCCATTTCTTTGCCATTATAAAAAAAAAAACAGCTTTACATATTTTTAAAAACACATTCCTCTTTCTTTAATATTTTGGTATATACCTAATAGTGGTATCACTGGGTCAAAGGGGTTTGCACAATTTGCATATGGGTATGACTTTGAAATAGTTCCAAATTGCTTTCTAGAATGGCTTTACCAATTCGTAGTTCCAACAACTGTACATGAACACCAGTAGTTCCTGTTTTCCCTCAGCCCCTCCAATAACTTTTTCTTTTTTTCATCATCTTTGCCAATCACATGGGTGTGAAATAGAACTTCAGAGTTGTTTAAATTTAGATTTCTTTAATTATTAGTGATTTTTATCACATGGCTGTTGACAGCTTGGTTTTCTTCCTTTGAAAACTGCATATTAATATCCTTTAACAATATTAGACAGGGAATAGTTTTTATTCTTATACATTTAAATTGGATTTCATGGATCTATTTTCCAGGTCAGTTGTTTTTCCAATGAAATATTTCACATTGTCTTCTATTTTTTCATTCTTTTGATTTTTTTTTCTAAATTTTTTATTTCTCAGAGAGTCATTAGGTTCCATTTGCTCCATTCTAATTTTTAAGAAATTATTTTCTTCAGTGAGCTTTTAGACCTCCTTTTCCATTTGACCAATGCTACTTCTTCTCCTCATTGACTTTTTGGACCACTTTTGACCTGTTTTCCTTTACCTCTCTTACTTGACTTTCATAATCCCTTTTAAACTCTTCCATGGCCTGAGATCAATCCACATTTTTTTTGGAGGCTTTGGATGTAGGAGCTTTGACTTTGTTGTCTTCTTCTGAGTGTATGTTTTGATCTTCCTTGTCATCAAAGTAAATTTCTGTAGCCTGGATTTTTTTCTCTTGTTTGTTTATTTTCCCAGTCAATTGCTTGACTTTTTAATCTCTTCATTAAGGTAGGGCTCTGCTTCCAGTGTGGAGGATGTACTCTCCCAAACTTCAGTGGTTTTGTGCAGCTATTTTCAGAGATACTTCTAAGGACCTATAAATTTTCAGTTCTTCCAAGGTGATGTGATCTAAGGAGAGCTATTTATTCCTCTCCTGTCCTGTGTGCTGGTCCATGAGTGACCACATGCACTCTTTTCTGCCCTGGAACTGTGAGGATGGTTCCTTCTCCACTGCTTCCACAAGCTCTGCTATGCCAGTGCTCCTCCTTACCCCAGGAATGCAACCCAGATCCAAATATGGGCAAAGCACCAGAGTCCTGCCTCAGTACCAGCAAAGAGACCCCTGTAATTTCCTTCTGATCAATTGTTTGATCCGCTTACTGTCTGTGTGCTGAGAGTTCCAGAAGCAGCCACTAGGCTACTGCTGCCACTGCCTCAGGGCTGTGCTGCAGCTGGGGCTGTTCTGTGCTCCTCTCTCACCCACATCCAACAGACTTTTCCTACTGACCTTCTAGGTTGTCTTTGACCTTTGTGGGTTGATAAATCTAGAAACCGCCACAGCTGTCAGTGATTCTGTCCCCTGAGGACTGCTCTAGGTTTGCTGGGACCCAGTCCATTCTGGTGCAGCCTGCCTTATACTGTGCTCTTCTCATAGCCTGGTGCAACAGTCCTTTCCTGTTGACCTTCCAGGTTGTCTTAGGCTAGAAATTTGTTTCACTCTGTCTTTTTGTGAATTCTGCTGCTTTAGAATTTGTTTAGACTCATTTTTACAGGTATATGGAGGGATTTGGGGAGAGCTCAAAAGAGTCCCTGCCTTGGGGGCAGCTAGGTGGTGCAGTGAGTAAAGCCCCTGAGTTAGGAGGACCCGAGTTCAGTTCCTGCCTCAGACACTTAACACCCACACACAAAAAAATAGCCATGTAACCTTGGCAAGTAACTTAACCCCAAGTGCCCTCCAAAAGGCAAAAAAAAAAAAAAAAGAGTCCCTGCCTTTACTCCACCATCTTGGCTCTACCCTAAATCTTATACATTTAAATCAATTACTTATATGTCTTAGAAATGAGACTTTCATCAGAATAATGTTGCAGTTTCTTTTTTTCCTCCTTAGTTACCAATTTCTTTTCTCATTTTAGCTATGTTGATCTTGTTTTAGTAAAAACTTTAATTTTATGTCATCAAAATATGTGATCCTCTCTATCCTTTGTTTGGTTATGAAGTGTTCCCTTATCAAAAAAATCTGAAAGGAAATGTCTTCCTTGCTCCTATAATTTATAAGGTGACCTTTTTGTGCCTTTATTGATATATGGTAAAAGGTATTGAACTAAACTAATTTCTGCCAGATTGCTTTCTGGTTTTCCCAACAGATTTTTTTTGTTGCTGTTGAATAGTGAGACATTGACTCTTAAACACAAAACATTTATTAAATTAGAAGGCAAAAGAATAACCATATCACTCAATATATGGTAAGAGCAAGAATAATCAAAATATAATAATCTACTCATAACTTTGGGTTACATTCTTCCACCAATGCACCACATGGTGTCCATGGGGAGTTACATGAGTAGGCAAATACTTGGGACAACTCATGACAATGAAGTACAGGCCAGAATGCCAATGGTCTCTGTTAGGAAACAGTCTGTATCACATATCGCCCAATCCCTTTCTGAACCTCTTCTCTCCTCTGCTGGATGAAGCCACTATTCTAAGACCACTGAAACTAAGTTCTTTTAATAAAGAAGCACCATTACAATACATTAATGTACCTTTTCTACCCCTTTGAAGAGCTGAAATGTTCACATATGATAGGTACTGGCTGTAGTACCTTGCAAATACATAACAAATATTTTCAGGAGCACTTTTTTTTTGGTAGTAGCAAAACATTGAGAAAAAAAGTAGGTGTCCACTGACTGGTGAATGTCTAAACAAATTGTCATATATGAATGAAATGGGACATTATTTTACTATAAGAAACATTTATTTTGAAGAATTTAACTGTTGTACCTCCCTTAGGGATGCATGATGAAGGGATTATACCCCCCATTTCTATTTCACAGCAGATACAAATATCCTCTGACTGCTTCCAGTCTGCCATGAGAAGACTTTAACTACTGAGCTAGAATTCCATGGATATACTAAAGGGACAATATCTGTCCATCAGGCCTGTCTTTACTGTTTGCCTCAAGATAAGCAGTCAACTGTCTGAGTTCAATAAGGTTAGTGGGGGATGGACGCCCTTCCTCTCCCCAGGCCCCACCCTAGCAGCACATGGTCTTCTAAACAATCGAATTTCTGGGATGAGTCTTCCTTCTGTGTGTCTCCTTTCTTTTGACATAGGCATTCTGATGTCTCAAAAGGAAGCTGGCATCTTCCCCCCACATCAGGCTATCTGAGCAGTGGGGTATTGGCTATTGGAATTAGTGACTGCAGAAATAATGGCAGAAGAGAACCAGCTGAGAGGGGAGAAATCTGCTGAAGAGAGAGGAATCACTAAAGCCAGGAGCCCACTTGGCATTGATAGGGTTGTACTCACTGGAGTTGAAATGGAAAATAGACATGAGCAACCCTGTTGCACCCATATCTTGTCAATGGATTATAATCATTCTATAATTCTTCTTTTTAAAGAATTTCCTTTCTGTGTGATAATAAAATCACTTTTCCATACTGTACCTGATTCATGTATGTTTATACTTTGGATAACTGTTACTTCCTTCTATCCCTCCCACCCCAATCTCCCTACTCAGCTACTGGTGAGGACCCCTTAGACTACAGCAAAAAACAGAATTATTTTTAAGACCTGAGGTGGGGGTAGAATTGGAGCACTAGGGATCCTGGTTCCCCTGTTGAGACAAGTAACCTCAAAGCAACAAATTTAGAGGAAACTAAGAGAGAAGGTACGGGACAAAAATTAGTAAAAGTTGCCAACCCTATCACCTCAGCCTAGGGGAGAGGTCCCTAGAGTCAAGGCTAGCTATTTCTTTTTTTTCTTCAGGTTTTTAGAAGTACTCCTGAGGGGCAGTGGGGTTTTCTCCACTGTTTTGGGCTAGAATTTCCATTATGGTGCATTTTTCCAATTATAGTTAATATCTCCTCCAATATTCCAAAGATTAGTTCCCTGGTTGTTGATATTGTTTATCTTTTGGTCTGGAAGAGGATCAATGACATATTTGATCAATTAACATTAATTAGCTTTTTACAAAGATATTTGCTGAAAATATATAGCAAGAATAGAAGTGACAAAGTATGCCCCCCCAAAAAACCCTGGGAGCCTCCATTCTCCCCGTGATCCCCCAAAGAGAATGGGCTGCACCTTAAAGCAGTTGCTAAAGTATTTGCCCAGCAGAGCTGGAATTTGGCATAAGCAGTGGATGAGTCATCTCAACATCTTGGCTGCCCTTTACCCTACTGCTATGCTAGGTCCAGCTGGTCTCTAGGGCCTTCCCTCCTTACCAGGCTTGGCTGTCCATAAAATCTGGAATGGATTCCAGGTATTAGACCTCTTGCAGTTCACTCTTCTGATCTATGGAAGCTCATAAGGTCACAGTCTCCAATAAAGGACTGGAATGAAGGACTGCCATCACCCATAACAAGAATTTTATCTACCTGCTTCCCCAACCCCCTTCCCCAGGGAGAAGAGAGAGAAAGCCTTTGGAAGCTATAAACATATAAGGGAAGCTAGCTTTTCAACCCGTCCCAGAATTTCAGTCTGCCATCCTAGAAACTTTGGGGAATTTCTCTTGGACTGATATTGGGACCTCTCTTGGCTTGAGCTGAGATGTCCTCTTGCTCCCAGCAAAGAGCTTGTATACTTTTGTATATTTCTTGGTATATACTAATGTTTAGATTTTCTCTGATTCCTGTTTGCTGCTTTGCTTGGATAAATGAGTTTACTTATTACTCACTTCTATAATGGTCTTTGTGTAACCAGCATGTGGTGGGAACAGTCCAAGCTAATGGGTATAAGTTTGGAGCAAGTCTTCCCTTTTAAGATATAGGTTAGCCACTAGGGAAGCAGCTTTTGTTCTGCTTCAAAGTTGTATCTATAGACAAGCTGTATTTGGCATGGGGAAGAGGGCACAGATAGATACAATTCTAGTCCTTTATTGGATGCTAGAGAAAAGAACATCCAGCCTCAAAATATTCCTGGGGCCTACATTCCTTCGGTGCAAGCTCAACCCCAGGCTATCCTCCTCTCCTTAGAGGTAGGTCAGATTCCACAGATTCATGTCACCTGCAAGCTGCATTTAAGACAAACCAAATGGACATGCATGTTTTGTATGGGTACACTCATTTTACACTAAAAACAGCAACCCAAAATCCTCCATTTTTTAAAAAGGAAAACATTGAAACATCAAGAATTGCAAAATAAGAAACAAAAATTGGTTCTGGAGAAACTTTATTCCTGACACTCTGTTGTCTTGATTGGTGGCTGCTTGCCTGATTAGGACTATTATTTCAAGGAAAGTCTGAACTGTTTCTTCACTCTTTCCTGAAGAGGAGGGGGGCATCTTCTACCCTTGCCACAGAATCTTTATTCTCTATTTCCCCCCTTCACTTCTTCTGCCATGTTTTTGGAACCATGAATCATAATGTAATCAACTTCGCTACTGTTCCTGAATGGGGATTGTCAATCTGCTCTCCCATAGCCCCATTCACATCCCTGCAGTTATATCTGGGCCAAAGTGCCAGTCCTTAGTAATCACTCCTCTTTTTGTGTGATTTCCTCCACTAGAATGTAGCCTCTTTGAAGGCAGGCAGGGATTGTCATTGCTTTTCATTTGAATCTCCAGAATTTAGTACAGTTCTTGGTACATTTTAATGAATTCAAAGAAATACCAGAAAATTCACATGATATGATACAGAGTGAAAAAAAGAATAAACAGAAACAATATATAGTGATGATAACTATGCAGATAAGGGCAGTGTTACAACAATATGCACTTTCATTTGGATACATGGGACTACTTTGTTACTACGTTGTTGTATTATTTTGTCTATCTTTTGTTGATTACATGAACTGGTTTGGAAAAAAAAGAACCCAACAATACCTTAACTGTGCCATAAGACATGCAGTTATTTACAATTTCTGGTTTTTTCCTTTTGTTTTTATAATACACTCAAATATTTGTACCTATTAATATTATTCTGCCTATATCTCTCATACAACATAGGGATTCTAGAAAACAAAAGCTTTGCTCTTTTTTTTTATCCCATTCATCTATGATTGTGGTTAAAGATCTCACCTATCCTTCCATTCTTCATTATTTTGCTTGCTTATTTAGTTATAGTTTTTCTTTTACAAATTAATGAATTAAATTTTAGTTTTTAACATTCACTTTCTCCCCCTTCCTCCTCCCCAAGATGGCATACAATTTGATATAGGCTCTACATATATATATTCACATTAAACATATTTTCACATTAGTCATGTTGTATAGAAAAATTAGAATGAATGGAAGGAATCATGAGAAAGACAAAAAAAAGAGAGAGAGCAAATAATATGCTTTGATCTGCATTCAGATTCCATATTTCTTTCTCTGGATGTGGATGGAATTTTCCTAGTTATAGTTTTTCTGGGGAGCATTCTTTTGATGAGTCTCAATTCCCAAATATGTAAATGAAGAAAACAGTATAGTATGGTCAAGGTCATTCTATATCCCTAGGTCATAGGTCTCAGTATCATAGTGTGATGGAGGTTTAACACATTTGCAGACCTTATCAGCTTACTAAATGTCTTCTCCACATAGTGGATTCTAGGAAGGTGTTTCTGGGAGAGTTGTTATGATATGTGGAGATAAACTGGAGAGATAGACTGTGGAGCATGCATAGACATTCTGGGACTGGTCTCAGTTAGTTAACCATGTGCTGAAGAGAAGGCTCTTTGATTTGAAGCAGAAGCATTCAAAAAGTCCTGTCAGGTTCAGTTATATTTGGGGGAAGTGAAGCAATTGGTGAAGAGAGTCAAGTCCATGGTCTTACTAGTTTGAAAAGCTCAGAGGGCTCCAGGTTTGCAGTCAATGAAACACCGACACCTTAAAGATCAAGGAGTAACTTTTGAAAGTGACCTTTGGGAACTAAACCCAGTGATAACTGAGACTCAGATTAATCTAGCTCACATTGCATCTGGACATAAACTTAGATCACCACTCTGTAAGAGTGAGCTAAACTTAGGCTAGGTTGAAATAGCTCCTGATAAAAGGGCCCCAGGTATACTTTGTGAGACTTTTCACTCCTCTTATTCATTGCCACCATTAAATAATATAGAAGCCCCCCCTTCTTTCTGCCCCAGGAAATAGTCACCAATTCCTCTTACAAGCATACAGGTTCACAATGCTCAAAGCAAGAGCAGTTTATTTATAGGTTAGGGGAAACAGAATTCATATCAGAATATACAATAAGTACTTTGCCTATCAACATGTAACCCTTCACTCAGAGCAAGTATGGTTCTAGTTCAGGATACTTAGGGGTTGTTCCTCTTTATTGGTGTTTGTCTTCAAAAGCCTCTGTCTGCAAGTTTTGCTTTTGTTTTCATTTTTATTTTTTGCTATTTTGGAGGGGGGAAGGCAGGGCAATTGGGGTTAAATGACTTGCCCAAGGTCACATGGCTAGTAAGTTTTAAATGTCTGAGGTTGGATCAGAACTCAGGTCCTCCAGACTCCAGGGCTGGTGCTCTATTCATTGCACTACCTAGCCGCCCCAAAGTTTTGCTTTTGTTTTATTGTCCTCAATAAACTTCTTTGGTTACTTCTCTCCAGAAGTTGGCTAGAGTCAGCTCCAAGGGCTAAGGAGAACCAATTGTTAAATTTTTGGTGTAAGCATTTACTCTTCAGAAATTGGCAAATGCTGCAAATCACGGCTTGATTTGTTGTATTTTTTATTGTTTAGACTTAAGAGAGTGATGGATAAAATGTTAACAATGCAAATTAAACTTAAAAGCCTGTCTTGCATACACCCCTGGTTTTCCCATCATGGGATCCCTTTTCTGTCCACTGTTACTGGAGCCATACTCCTTGCAGTTCATGATAACATCCAGAAGATGGCAGTCATTTGTTGTCCCCTGTTACAGATTCCTTTCTCTATTCTGTCAGCAATACTTCCTGAAGTTCTGCACTTGTGCCACAAGATGGCACTTGCTTACTTTCTAAAGTCATTCAATTCAACAAGCATTTATTAAATCCCTGCTATATGGTATACATTGTACTAGGTGCTGGAGCTTCAAAGACAAAAACTAAAGTCCCTGTGCTTCTAGATGGAAGAACTCTACTGGATCGTAAGCTTTTTTTCGGGGGGAGAACAGCTCTCCTTAGCTCCAAGGAAGAAAAGCTCTCCAGAAATCCTTTCTTGCCCAGTACATTTGTGGCTTTCCCTTCCTAAAGCCTTTCCTTGTACCACTGGCCCTGGGGACCCTTATCTGACACACCTCGGGGTATCCCGTTCAGCATTTGGTATTATTGACAAGAATCTCTCTTTTCAGGGTTTTCAAGATAACCCATCTGACTGATCTTCCTCCTTTGCTGGACCAGGATTCATTTTCAGTCACACATGGAGAGTAATTCCACAAGGCTTTCTCCTGGTCTTTATTCTACTTTCTTCTACACTTTTTTTTTCCTTTTTTTTTGGAGGGGGGAGGGCAGGGCAATTGGGGTTAAGTGGCTTGCCCAAGGTCACATGGCTAGTAAGTGTTAAGTGTCTGAGACTGGATTTGAACTCAGGTCCTCCTGACTCCAGGGCCGGTGCTCTATTTACTGCACCACCTAGCTGCCCTTCTACATTTCTTCTCTTGGTGACCTTGTCAGATCTCATGGGCTTAAATATAGTCTCCAGTTTTACAGATCCAGTCCCAGTCTTTCTCCCCAGCTCTGCCCAACCTACCTTGAGATGAGACTGTTTCTCTGCTGCTTCACCATTTGTTCCTAGTTCTGCCCTCGTAGCCTAAGGAAAACACACCCAAACCCTTTTCCATATGACTGTCCTTCAAACACTTACTCATAGCTATCATATGCCCCTCATAAGCTTTATCTCCTTCAGGTTAAACATCCCCAGTTCCTTCAACTCATCCTTATATGTTCATTCATTCATTTATTCAAGAAATGTTTCTTAAGTACCTGCTATGGGCCAGGGATATAGAAGTCAAAAATGAAATAGGCCCTGCTTTCATAGAACTTACATTTCATTGGGTAGAACCATGGAAAATAAGTAAACAAAATATATATATATATATAAGGCAAACTTGGTGCAAGGAGGATGGAGACAAGTGATGGGAGGCCTCAGGGTAGATTCTGCGCAGGTTATGACATTGTCTTAAGGCCCTTCACCATCCTGGTTGCAATCATCTAGATTCTTTCCAGCTTATTAATGTCAATTCTAAAACACAGTACCCTGATTTAAACACCACATTCCTGATGTGGTCTGACCCAGATGTCTCTATTGTTCTGGATGCTGACTTCCCAGTGTAGCCTAAGTGAAGCTCTATCAGTAACTAACTCTGGGGCCCTGGGCAAATCACTTCAACTCTCTGGATCTTTTTCTTCATATGTAAAATGAAGCAACTGAATTAGAGGAATGATCCCTAAATTTCTAAATCAAGCTATCGAAGTATCCTGAGTGAAATATCATCATTAATATAATTTGATAAATAGATTAAGAAACTGAGAATCAAAAGACCTGATTTAATTTCGAGCTCCATCAAGGATTTGCCATGTGAGTTTTGATAAGTTACATTATCTTCCTCTGCCTCAGTTTCTCCATTTGTAAAACGAGCATGATATCTCCTATCTGCTTTAGCAAAAAGACTGAATAAATCCCAAATTCTGAAAACATTGGCTGTCTGAATAATTTACAATATTTTTCACAGGTCCTCCCTCTTTTCATATAACAGATATAGGTGCTTGACAGCTTTGGATGCAAAGCAGAGCAAGAGATTTGGGGGAACCTCGGGCCCAGAGCAGGCTGGAATGAGACCGAACACAATATTTCTCTCCAGGCCTGAAAACTGCTGAATGCTGTCTAGAATGATAGAACTACCCAAAACATCAGATGCCCTGCTGAATCTAACTTCTACTGTCCTGTGGGTCCTGATCGATTTCATCACTGTTTGAAGAATAAACTCATAGTGTTCTCGGTCCTGACTCCTACTGTACAAAATAGCAATATCTTTAGGAGAATAGCCATTTTGGAAGAGGGTCTGACATCTTCTTGCCACATAATTTGCCAGTTCCTCCTCGGTCAGATCTCTTTCTTTTTCACATACTCCAGGTAGAGTATAAGCATGGATGGCATCCTCATATAGATCTTCTCTAAATAATGCCAGTAACTCAGGAGGCATGTGTCCAGGTTGGTTTTCTTTGATCTTCTTCATTTCCTGTTTCATGACCGTCGCTATTTCTAGAGCATTATAAAGCTCTCGAGTGAGGTTTTTTCTTGGATATTGCCTAAATGGAAGTGGAAGGCCACTAACTCCCACATGACTTGCTTGAAAAGAATCTATAAAGAGCCAGAGAATCCCTTGGTGAGGGTCCTTCCTTCCATACTCCTCATCCTTTGGATGAGTAATGTTTTTAGCTTTCATGTACCAATCTCCATCATCACTGCAGAAATTCTGAGCTTCATCTATTACTACGTGTTTAATCCTTGGGAACTCTCTTCTCAGGAAAGTTTTCCGGGTCTCAGCTTGGCGGATACTTTGCTGACTAAGAGAATAAAACAGACAGTATGATTTCAACCACATGAACAAAGTGAATACTATCCATTAGTTACTTGTCTGAGCCAAAAGCTAAAAGCTCAGTTCTTTAGTTCCTACTTGGGGATTATGGCATATTGTAGTTCACACAAGGTTCTTTGTAGGTTAAAGAACTAAACCAGAGTTCCTTTTTTGCAATAGACCATGTGGGAAAATGTTAAGCCCTCCTGTCTTAGTCAATTCAGGGTTATGAAATAAAATCTGCAAGTTTGACTTGTAATTTGAAATTTTAAGCAAGGTGATTTTATTATTTCCATTGTATTTCATTTTTACTTTTGACAAGTATTATCTATTTCATATGGACAAGCCTCATATCTATTAAATTTAGGCTATAATTAGAATATAAGTTCTTTGAGGGCAGAAAGTTATTTTAATCTTCAAATCCTTAGCACCTAACACTGTGCCTGGCTCATAGTAGTAGGTGTTTAGTAAATATGTGTTGATTGATAGATTACATCCCTTTTCTTCTCATCCTGTCTTCTTTATACACAGAGAATAGCCATCAGTCAACTTTTTACACATACATGTTTTATGTGCAGAAGAGATGTGCTCCAATCAAGTGTTCCTATAAAGCAATTTCCCAGGGTTCCAGAGCTTTGATTTTACTGATATTGGGAGTTGTTTGGGAGGAAATGGTCTCTACTAAAGTAGATTAGCAACTAATAGTCTTAGAGAGGTAGAGGACAAATGAACCTGCCAAGGTCACATAGCCAGTTTGTGTCATAGCAAATTTTACTAGGGAGAAAAAAAATCTCCATTAAATTTTTGATAAGAAAATTAAAAAGCTCTTGATTAAGAAATCATTAAGATGATAATAACATAATAACCATAACATGGGATAGAGAAGTCTTTAGACATTAGCAGTGGTGTGGATGTCTGCATAACTTCAATTATCCTTTGTAATGCTTTGTAACACTTGGAACACTTCTTGATTCATGCACCTAGTGCCTTCTCTCCCTTGGACCCCAGGAACATCTCTTTTATTTATTTGTTTGTTTGTTTATCTATTCTACATTATTTATTTTTATAATATTTATTGTGGGGAGCCAAAGAGGCTTGGTTCAGGACTCAGATATTAAATCCCAATAGTGGACTTTAAAACAAGAGGTCTTTGAGGCAAGACTTCTTTGTTAAGCTACCTCCTGAGTTCTTTATTATGGGTTACACTTATAAGGATGTTACTTGAGTTCTGAGATCAATACGCTATACTCCAAGATTTTAGTTAAGAGCTAAAATATTTGATTCAGCACTCAGTTATCTTTGGGTGGTCAGCTCTAAATGTGATGTCTTTTGAGGATTGCAGTTTTGACTTTGAAGTTTGCTCTCAATTTTACCTGTTTATGACTGCAGCTGCATTAGCAGATACTTGAGGCCTAGATCAAAGGTCTTACCCTAAGACTTTAGTCTCCTAGATAACAAATCCTTATCAAATTATCTATTCCATGCTACTTCCAGGATATGGCAGACTAAGATAATGATAAGGATATTTGAGTCTTCTTTTGTCTCATTGCTCTATAAAAACCTTGTCCTAAGAATCAATAAATGGAGTTCATCACATGGTCTGGTCATTTCTTATCCACATCTCAGACCATGTTTAGTGCTGAACACTGAGTAGCCCATGGCAATTTATATTAATTATTCTATAAATATAAATATTATTATATAAATATACACAATCAATATTTATAATAGTATATATTATTTATTTATTCCTTGATTTACATTTGTGTCTCCTGGAACTTTGGCTTCCCTTTGGCTTTGCTTTGGGTCTAGTTAGGTCAACAGTTAATTGTTACATGTCTACTATGTGCCAGACACTGTTCTAAGTGCTGGAGATACAAAGAAAGGGAGAAAAAATGGGAGCTCCCAATCTAATAAGGGAGATAACAATCGAACAACTATGTATAAACCGGGCATTTATAGGATAACTTAGCAGTATCTCAGAGGAAAGGGTTCTTTGGTTGTTTAACAAAAAACTTGAATTAAGCTATGAACTAAAACCTACAAGAAAATTGCATTCATTTACCAGATCCTGGTCTAAATCAAATCCAGAAAGCATTTTTGGGGGCTATATTGCAAACCAAATCAATGTATATATTTTTTTAACCATCGTATTACCTTCAAAACTTTGCTCTGTCAAACATCCATCTTTAATTTCCCTATTGGTTCTTTTCACCTTGGCCTACAAACATGCTCAGGTTTCTCCTATTCTAAAACACAACAAAACACAACTCTTCCCTTGAATGGGATACTCTTTTAAGTTATATCCTATTTCTCTGATTCCCCATTCAGACTATATCTTACTTTTCCCCTTCACTGCCAAAATTCTAGAAAGAATATTCTATACTCACTAACCTTGCTTTCTCACCATCTACCTAGTCCCCAGTCTTTTGTCATTTAGCTCATATCCATGTTACTGAAACAACCCTCTTCAAGGTCACCAACAATCTACTAGTTGTCAATCCAGTGACCTTCATTTCTCATACTCTGACTTCTCATATGTACTCACCAGAGGTTCTGTCCCCAACCCTCTTCTTCTCTCTCTTTACAATCTCTCCTTTGGTGACCCTATCTACTCCCATGACTTTAATGATCAACTATGCATGCAGGTTATTCTCAAGTTGAGATCTCCATCTTTGACCTTTTTCCTGAACTACTTTACTGTATAGTATTTCCATTGCATGCCAGACATGGTTATCTGGATGTCCTTCAAACACCCAAAACTTAACATGTCTGAAATTGATTTATTCATCTTCCCCAATCAAAATTAATCTATCTCATAACTTCCCTCTTTCTGTGAATGGCACCTAGGCTTGAAACTGAGGTATATTATCTCTTACATAGCTCTATTCCTCATACTCCAAATCTGATTACCTGACAACTCCTATCGATTCTCCCTCTGTAGTATCTCTCACATTTGTTTCCTCTTTTCCAGTCCTACAACATCTACTTTATTTCTCACCTGTACCACGGAGATAGAGCTAGCTGTTTTCCCTTCCTCTAGTCTCCTCCATCTCTAGTTCGTTCTTCACTGCCAAGTCAATTCTCAAAAGTCATACCAAAAACTACTGCAAAACTTTTGACAGCTCCCGTATAATGTCTACTGATTGGGATGTTGTAGTGTTAATGGGAGTTGAAGATCTTCCCCCCCCTCCTCACCCAATTAATAGGACTCATGTGGAGCCCAGCAAGAGAAGCTTGATTAGGGGAGGCTTGTTTTTTAGGAAGGTCCAAACCTTTTGTTACTTTGTAATTAGGCAGTGGGTCAGGAGGGTTGTGATATCTTCTGACCCTGAAGAAGTGTATATATCCTCTGGGGTTAGCATTTTGCTTTGGTGCTCATTCATTGGAAGAGTGTTTGTGTGATTTGGCCAGATGAGACTCTGGGTAGCCATTAAGGAGCATTCCCCCCTTAAAAAAACCCCAGATGTTGGTGCTTCTCTCTCTGGTAACTATATATGTATGTAATGGTCAGACAGTTGAATCTGTCTGTTGATCTGTGATGTATGTATTATTTGGCCAGTTGGTTACAAGCCTTGTCTGTTGATCTTTATACTATTATTTCTGCTTGTAATTTCTGTCTGTGTTTTCTCTGAAGTTCAGGGTGTTGACTTCTTCCCCTGAACTAAGTAAATGATATATATGTTTGATTAAAGTAAGATTGTTGATCCCTTTTGAGTTTCTTTCCTTTAGAAAAGCAGATCAAAGAACATGTGCTAGCAGCCTTCCTGTATGCTAGTGTTATTGGTCTTACACCCCCACAGCAGCTGCAAGTAGCATTGCTGCTACAGATGTGGAAATTCCTTTCATCAGTACACATTCTAGTTCATCCATACTCATTCTATGCAATTCTTCTTATTCATACTTTCCATGGCTATACCACAGAGGATTGACCCAACATGCTGTAGATCAGATAAAGAAATGAGACTCTTGGAATGGCATTCGAGGCTTTCTATAATCTCTTTTCAACCTTTATTTCTAGCTTTATGACCTACGACTCCCCTTTTGTACTCCATATTTTAGCAAGACTGGAATGCTTGCCTTTCCTGACTTTTGTCCTGCCCTTTCCCTTCTCTGTCTCCTTGTGTATACCATCCCCAGTAGTCTACCTCCATATCTTAGCCTGCTGAAATTCTCTTCCTTCCAAATCTAGCTTAGATGCCATCTCTTCCATGAAGCCTTCCCTTATCTCAGCAGTTTTAGAATTGATTTCTCCTTCCTCGAATGTTTTCATATTACTCTATTTGGATTTCTCATGCAAACTTCTCACATTGCAACTTGTATCCAACTTATTTTCATGGCTGTCTTATTCCCACTGAGGAGAACTGTCTGAAGGCCAGTTATATTCACTGTTTCCTTTTATATATATAAAATCCTAGTGCCTAACATTATGTCTTACTCATAATTGGTACTAAATCTTTGTTGAATCAAAGTGAAGGTAATTAAGCACTTCAATACTCCATGAGACATGTAATCTCATCCATGGATATATTCTTCTCTTTTGCTATAGATTACAACTCACCCATACCTTCTCACCCCATTCAATTCTTCTCTATGTCCTCCCATAGATCCTTCATGGAGAAGCTAGTCAGTGTCCTGTAGTCTTTCCTTTGAGTCTTTTTATATTTCATGGGTACCACAAAAAGAGCACTCAGACTGCCCATCTATCTGCTATCCCCCACTCTTGCTCCATGATGAGTGGACCTCCTTCTCCAATCATACAAATATTGAATGGTATCCCTTATACCACACATAAACATGATTCTGCTTTCACCAGATTCCCAACAGTGTCCATGACACAAACAAGGTTAAGAACTCCTGCTTTAGATTCCAGAAATATAAACCAGTATCCTAGTTAGTCATTTCTGAAAACAATCAAATTGTATGTGCTGACTTTAATGACAACGAAGAATACAAGAATCTGAAGGCTGTTTAACTATGCACCTATTTCTAGCAGTTGACTATTTAGAAATAGAATTTGTTAGTTTGGGCTTCTCAAGTTACCTAGAAGCTCTGTCGAGACACAGAATAAAATTGAATTTACTGGATATTTGGTTAACAATTGTAAGGGTTGACTGCAAAGAGTGACTGAACTCTAATTTTACTTAATTTAGCTGGTTACAGTTTTAGATTACCCAGCAAACTCCTACCTTACAAATTCTCTTAGGGAGTCGTTTTCACAAAGGTAGAGAATTTCTCTTGCTTCACAGTGAAACACACTCCTAATCTCTTCCAGGATTTTGATGACCATAGCAGGTTTCCGGGTTCCGGGCAAGCAAAGGATAAATAACTCCCTGGTTTCCTGGAGGCTTTGTGAAAGCAGCTTAGATTGGTCAGCTACGAGCAGGTTTAAAAATTGGCACCCAAGCTGGTCACTTAAAAGAGAGGTAAAGCCTAGCAAGACTATTACAAGTGATTGCAGCACGTCTTCCACTTCATATTCTGTAGCAAGAACATAGGATTGGGGGTATTGTACTTGGATGATCCCACACTGAGGGCCAGGCAGGTGCAACAGCTGGGGAATGACACAGACTTTTCTAGCGTAACAGCCCACATTGGCAAGTTTCTGCTTTAGCCTGAGGGCAGTAAGTCTGGAATATTCAAGCCCATCCATCTTATCAGGTCCCCTGACTACGGTATAAAGTATGGGGGGACTGTTAACTGCAACAAGGAGAGCATCACACAGGACTCTATCATCTTTCCTTAAGCCAATGTCAAAAGCCCAGCTCCTTGAAAATAGCAGGATCCCCTGGGAAAAGTGACGGGCCTTCTTCTTCATTAGCTCCTCTAGTCCACCATGCTCTGAGAACAGCTCCTTACAGATGGATTCTGGCTTGAACCCTATCTCCTGTGGGGTCACTGTAAAGGCAAAGAATTGAAATAGGTTACAAAGCATTACAGTACTCCAGAAAGAAAGCATGAATTTGAACTTAAAAAAAAAATTACAAGGCCATTCACTATGCATTAAACTCAATCCTTTATAGATTGAAGCATGCAGAATAACCAATTGTTGAGTTAATAGCAATTCTGCTTATTCTCCCTTCAAAATTTATATAAAACATCATTCATTTACATTTTACAACATCACTGAAATGGAATTCTTTTTAGCCACAAAATTATGGGATTATTTTATGCACATAGAGAAAACACTGCTCACGACATGGTTCTTGGATATGAAGTTCTCCAAAATATAATAGTACTGTTCTCTCATCCCAAACCTGTGTGGTATAGAATCATGTTTATATAGGTATACCTTGTTGATGGAGAATAATTCACATTTTTGGCATTGTAAAGAGGCGTGGAGCCTGTATTACCAATGTGGTATGAGCAGCTGTTTTATGTAGAATTATGTATTTTAAGGATCAAATTGCATAGTATAAACACTCTTCACTCAAAACTAAACCAGCACAACATTTATTCTACACACAAGGACAATATAAAGCAGTATTAAAGAAATATAGAAAGACAAAGCTTAACAGAGTAATAGAAATATTTACACACATCACCAGACTGCAGAGCAGGAACATCTGCATGGGAAGGGGCAGGGTGACCGTTGATAAGAGCCCCTATTCCAGGAAATCAAAAAGGTCTCAAACCAATCATCCTTCCTGTAAGCACCGCCCCCCCCAAGCAAGCCCCCAAGGCAATATCAATCTTCTAGAATACACAGTTTTCAAACAAAGACTTGGAACCTGATTGTCTCAGTGTAGAAGGGCATGGAAGCCCATGTGGCCCAGTACCTCATTGGCTCTGTGCTAGGGCTCTGTGTTACTCAGCATGGGATGTGTCACAGCTGTGAACTAGGCCAGAGTTTAAAGGAGCAAGACATCAATGATTGATAAGGCAAAATACCTGTGTACCTTTAGCCTTGGGAACATGGCCCCTGTTCCAAGGAGAAAAAGGGAACATGTGTAGTTACATAGGTCTATAAATGAACAGGGAAGATCTTTATATTCCATTAACCCTTCAGAGTCCTGGAGAAGCTATGAATCTGAGTAGGGGGGTAGGGTGTCCTACGAGAGGTTGGGGAATTCTTATTAGCCTTCAAAATCAGAGAACAAAGTTAACATCATGAGGGAAACCCAATCCTATACAGTGATGGCAGATCATGTTGGGAATTATTTGAATGAGAGAGATCAGGGCGATCAGAAAGTTGATATCAGGATCTCTTATTAAGGTATAGCACGGGTGATCAGGGGAAGCCCTGATTTGTTGGCCCCTTGGAGTTAGGTATGTGTTCTGTCTGACTTCTTCCTGAGGAATCTGTGCTTTGAGTTACACAAAGGACTCAGTGCCTCTAGACAAAAGATAAGGATATTGAGAACATTCTGCAAGATGTCATAGAGCAGGGGTTCTTAATTTTGCTCTGTGAACTTAAAATTTTTGATAGCTATATTTCAGTATAATTGATTTCCTTTGTAATCCTATGCATTTTAAAATATTTTTCTGGGGCAGCTTGGTGGTGCAGTGAATAGAGCAGTGCTGGCCCTGAAGCCAGGAGGACCTGAGTTCAAATCTGGCCTCAGACACTTGACATTTAACTAGCTCTGTGACCTTGGGCAAGTCACTTAACCCCACATGTCTTGTCTCTCTCTCTCTCTCTCTGCGTATATATGTATGTGTGTGTGTGTGTGTGTGTGTGTGTGTGTATTTTTCCCCTGAGGAGTCACTAGGTTTCACCAGACTGTTAGTAGGGTCCTTGGAACAAAAAAAAAGTTAAGAACTCTTCCTATACTATAAGTATATACTGTATGTTTTGGGGAAGGTGAAGTACTTGCCCAATAATATGAGGAGACAGACTAAACTTTGTCTATTTCCTGTCAATTACCCGAACATGGAGACCTTTCTAAAATTCCTGGTAAGAAAGGAATTTCTGAAAATATGGGGAAACTGATTACTAGGGCTCTCAGAGAGGATGAGAGGAAACTGCAGTTAAAAAAAAAAAATCAATGAGAGGGGCCACTAGATGGCGCAGTGAGTAGAGTACCGGCCCTGGAGTCAGGAGGACCTGAGTTCAAATTCGACCTCAGACACTTGACACGCTTTCTAGCTATGAGACCTTGGGCAAGTCACTTAACCCCAATAGTCTTGCCTTTCCCCTTCCAAAAAAAAATTCAATGAGGGAATCTCTGGAGCCAAATTATCAGGACTAACCTGGGAAAAAATTCTCTGAAGGGTGAGGAGCTGCTAGGGTTGCTGACAAGGTTTTCCTGCATCCCAAGTCATGATGCTGAGCCTGGAGCTCCTGCACTACAATACAATCACAGACCTAAGTTAGCAATCTTCTCAGAAAAGAACCCATGTCTCCCTTTCAGAAGCCTGGAAAGTTGGCATCAGCCATAGGAATGGACACTACATACTGGTGAGCCCCTGAGTTTAAAAAAAAGGGGGGGGGGCTGGGCAAAGTGCCCTGCCAGAAAGCCTTTAAAGATCGGACTTCAGCATTTTGCACAACCTTGGCAATCACGCGGCCAGGATGCTTGCAGAGGCAATTTGGTTGTATCCAAGTTTCCATCCAGTGCAGAGCAGAGAAGCACTCGGAGTTTAACTCAGGTGGACGGTCACCTCTAAAGAGTGAGCTGGAGAGGATGGCTAAAGCCTAAGGAAGCGGGTAAGATCAGGCTGCAGCACCAGCGTGGGGTGTACTCTGCCCCTGGGCGCCAGAGGCGGGTGTCCCTCCCCAGGACCTCAAGGTGCAAGTCAGGCTGCATGGGAGGTGCACCTGTGTGGCGAAGCGGGTGCTGTCCTCTTGATCCCTGCTGTGAGTGGTAAAGCTTGCGTTTGCTTTTCTCAAGAGGAAAGGCTAGAACAAGCTGTTATCTGCTCGTTCCCCTTTATCCTAAGGTAGAAACCAGACACCCCCGCCGCTCCCCCCTCCCAGTGAAGCCAAAAGTGGATACCTGAAAGCAAACTTTGCTGCAGGGTCCTCTTACGTAGCCAGGCTTGTTCCAGACATGCTGATCTGCGGAGTGGACGGGTTGCTGACTGGTCATTGTCCTGAGCCAAACTGGGATGAGCTTGACAGATCAATGTAAAGTTATTTCAGGACCGAATCCTTTTTTTTTTATTCTGTCTTTCAGTTTTGGAAAACCTATCCTTGCTACATTCTGAGCTCCTCTTGACCTTGTATCGGCCCTCCCCTTCTTTTGCCCTCCCCCACAGCAGCCAGGGAGTTTTGGGACCTTCACAGGGCTGTGGATATGTGGCATAGAGAAAAGAATGCTGGATGCAGAGTCGAAGGAGCTGAGTTCAGATTCTGCCTCTGCCTCGTAGCTCTACCTGAGGGGCTTTAGGCAAGTTACTTAGGCTCTTGTCACACCCAAAAAGGCCTCACTCTGTTTTGATAGACTTCAGAAGGCAGGTCTAGCAGGAGATTTGGGGAAGCAGAGTTTGAATCTGTGGAGCGACAGACTTGCTCACAATTAGAGCAGAGCAAGAGTAGAATGGGATTCACTGGGAGGTAGTGAGTTTTCCATCACTGGGACTCTGCAAGGATGACCACTTATTTACTCTACTGTGGAAGAGATTCCTATTTAGGTTGGGCCAGATAGCTTCTGGGTTCCTGGCTCTGGGATTTGGGCTTCCTTCCTTCCTTCCTTCCTTCCTTCCTTCCTTCCTTCCTTCCTTCCTTCCTTCCTCCTTCCT
>NW_027185798.1:28776004-28857373 GCF_028583685.1 Petaurus breviceps papuanus
TTCACTAAGCCACCTAGCTGTCCCTGGGACTTGAGTTTTCTAAGAGCAGTCACACTAAACTATAAAAGATTAGTAATCAATAATATAGTAACCCCTCCTCACAATATTTGCATGTTACTCTAACCTCACTAGTAATACTTATCACATATTACCTTCGGTTATGATTTTATTGGTATCTTATCTTCTGCTACATCCCCTCCAAGATTAGCAATTCCTGAAGGAAAGGAATTGTAATCCTACTTGAGTTTGTATCTCTCATGTAACCCCTTAGGTTACATGACCTTAGCATTTTACCTAACAGCAGAGTAGGTCCTCATTATTTATTGAGATGAACTAAACAGGAGAAAAAAAATTCAGTCCAAAGTTTGGTTCTACAACTATGGGATTTATACCAACAAGCAGAAGGAAGCAGTATCTTTTAGGGGTAGGGCATAATTACCAAACTTCGGAAAGCATATCACACGAGTAGTTGTCTACTCTTCTTATACTAATAGCTTTCCATAATATTATCTCAAAATACTTTGCCCTTTTCCTTCTGTAATTACATTTTAATTTTTATTCTATTTCTCCTTGTACAGGGTTGTTTTTTTTTTTGTTGTTGTTGTTTTGCCTTTTGGAAGGCAATTGGGGTTAAGTAACTTTCCCAAGGTTACATGGCTATTTTTTTGTGTGTGGGTGTTAAGTGTCTGAGGCCAGAACCGGTCCTCCTGACCCCAGGGCTGGCACTTTACTCACTGCGCCACCTAGCTGCCCCTCCTTGTACAGGTTTTATCTTCCCTACTCCTCCAAGGCAGAGATTATGGTTTATATATCCTTGACACGCCCCACCCAGCTACTTAACTCTGGACATTGCTAATATTAAGGGTTTAGCAAATATTTGCTGAATGAATTCATATTTATCACTAAACCACTGTTTTGGTATAACTTCAAGCACCCCTGCTTTTGGTACCTTTATTTCAAGAGGTCTTGCAAAATTCTTAAAAAAAAAAAAAGTAGAGTTCATTTGAACTCACATGGAATTAATGTTAGTTAATAGAGCTTTTGAGGGGTGACTCTATGTCCTGAAATCTAACAAACAATAATTAGATGTTGCAACTCCAAAACGGACTGGGAATCATGGCCTTTAAGTGCCAGAATAAGAAGATGTGAACCTGAAAGCAACAATGACCTCATCAATGGTTTTTTTTTCTTTCAGAAAATAAAACTCATACACAATTACTCTCATGATGTAAACAGTTACTTGTTTTCAGAGTTTATTTGCAGAAGTAATAGAGCCTACTTAAAGCACCTACTCCTAAAAATCACTGAAAATGTTTATGATTGGAAAAGGAGATCATGGTAAAAACAAAGCACGAAACCTGAGCAGCAGGTGATCTACCTATAACCATGATTGTAAGAAGATACAGAGGAAGGCTTTCAGCACCTTAGGTACCTCTGCCGCTAACCCTGTGTGACTTTGGGCAAGTCACATGACCAGGGTTCAAATTCCAGCTTTGCTAGTGGCAAAGTGGATAGATTTCAAGTCCTGGGATCAGGAAGACCTGAGTTCAAATGTGACCTCAGATACTTACTAGCTGTGTGACCCTAGTAAAGTCACTTAACCCTGTTTGCCTGAGTTTCCTCTTCCATCAAATGAGTTGGAGCAGGAAATGGCAAACCACTCCAGGATCTTTGTCAAGAAAACCCCAGATGGAGTTGAGGAGAGTTGGATGTGATTGAAATGACTGAAGAGCAACAATCACCTGTTTGACCTTGGGTAAGTCACATAACCTCAGTTTCCTCATCTGTAAAATGAAGGGGTTGAAGTAATTGGCCTCTAAAGTCTCTTTGATGATCAACCTTCTTGTTGGTTTCATATGTCCCCTTCCTCTGTAACAATATCAACTTCTTATGGGCAGGGACTGTAAATTTACTCAAGTTTTTTTTTTTAAATTTTTATTTATTTTTATCCCATATAGCACTTAAAGGTACTTACAAGGAACAAAGAGTTGTTGTTCAGTCCTATCTGACTTTCCATGACCCCATTTTTGGGTTTTCTTAGCAAAGATACTGCTATTTGCTTCTCCAGCTCATTTGATAGATGACAAAACTAAGGCAAAAAGAGTTAGGTGACGCCCAGGGTCACGCAGCTAGTAAGTGTCTAAGGTTATATTTGAACTCAGGTCTTCCTGACTCCAGACCTGGGACTCTATTCACTGTACCCCCTAACTGCTCAAATAAAGAACAGGCACTCAAACCATAGTTTGGTTCTATCACTGCAGAATTTCAAGCACAACCAGCAGAAGGAAAAGGTGGTTTTTGCAAATACCGACATGAATGAGAAAATTGAGTCGTTTGAACACTGAAGGCTTCCTAAAAAAGCATAAATGCAAAAGACATATGTTAAAAATGTCTTTTTGGTTGTAATTATGTTTTTCCCCTTAGAGAAAGCCAATGAGATTTGATTTTATGGAATTTACCCAAAATATTTTGTGGGAAGAGGATGAATATTAATAAAAGATTTTGCCTGAAGAGAGGGGACACCAACTTGTAAAGAAGTCATTTTTAAGAAAAGTGCCACATTTCCCCAAACTTATTGCTTAAGGAGATCCATCCATCCATTCATTTATTTATTCATCAAACAACTTTTTGATTAATGTCTTCTACAAGCAGAGACTTTGGTAGTCATTGTGGGAGATAAAAATAAGACAATGCCTCAGCCTTCTTAGAGCTTGCAGTATAGTTGGAGGGGAAGAGATACAACCCCCCCCGCCTCCCCTCATACACTCACATAAATACACAAAGTAATATAATACCACAATCATCATAATGACTGAGAAGCACAAAGTCCTGCTGAATTGGAGGTAGGAGGAGAGTGAAGTCTACCTGAAAGAACTGTTGACTGAACTGGATCTTGGAGGATGAAGAGGATTTCAAAAATCGTAAGGGATAGTTTGGATGGAGTGTAGTGAACCTGGATGGGGATGTGAAATAAAACTGGACAGTTAAGAAGAATGTCAGGATAAGGCATTGGGACTTTTTTTCCACAGGCAAAAGCAGGCTATTGAAGGGTTTTGACAAGGGGAATGGGTGCATA
This sequence comes from Petaurus breviceps papuanus, assembly GCF_028583685.1. Classification (NCBI taxonomy): domain Eukaryota; kingdom Metazoa; phylum Chordata; class Mammalia; order Diprotodontia; family Petauridae; genus Petaurus; species Petaurus breviceps. The sequence goes on from NW_027185798.1 coordinate 28,779,081, forward strand.
ATGAAAATTAATTTGTATGTAGTATGAAGAATAGATTAGAGAGATAGAGATGTTGGAGACAGGGAACTTTGTTAGGAGGCTATGGGATAGAATCAAAAGATCAAAGGATCAAAACTTTAGAGCTGGAAGGAACCTCAGGGACTATCTCATCCAACCTCTTAGTTTTATAGATGAGGAAACTGAGCCCCAATAATGTTGAGTGACTCGCCCAAGGTCACACAGGTTGTAAGTAGCAAAGTTGGGATGTGAACTCTATTCCTCTGACTCCAAAGTTCTTTCCCCTGGAGAGCCCAGGTCAGTGATAATGAGACCCTGTATTGGACGGGTACCACCAAAGATAGAAAGGAAGAGAGATGCTAGAATCTACCTCAGTTCTCTCAGTATTATTGAGATAGATACTTCTATTGGTCCAGAAAGATTCAAACTCTGAATGGAGACCTACAGGCTGAAAACAAGGAGCTAGAAATAGAACTCTGACCCAAATCCCAATAGTAGAACACTAGCAAGTAGGTTTCTTCTGATAGGGACTGGACAAGGATTTGTTTGGTTTTCCCCTCACTTTACCTGGTTGAATATCCATTAACCTGGACACCCATTCATCAGCTTTCAGTCTTTCAACAAAGTTATCTCTCATGATCCAGGAACCTGGGGCTTCTGCAAAGACAACACAGCAGAGGGGCTCTACTTTGACCACACAGACATACCCATATAGGCTATTATTATTATACACATCAATGATTTTGGTTGTGAAATTGATATTTGGCTTCACAGAGCAAAAATGGAAGATGGGCAGTTTTCTTATGCGGCATTCTATCTCCTTTTCTAGTATGACAGGGTCTACTTTGTCTCTTTTGCATCCAAATACTTCATTGGTCTTATCATCCACCCCAATAATTAAGTATCCTCCTTTAGTATTTGCAAATGCAGAAATGTAACGGGGCAGCATCTCTTTTATCCGAGGCACAATCTTCTTGCTTGTGAACCTTTTCAATTCAACGTGAGTTGACTCAGTAAAGTTGAGTTTCTCCTTGTACAAAAGCTGGTCCTTTTTAAAAAATTCTGAGGCAAACAACCTTATATCTTCCTCTTCTTGAACTTTGCCCATAATAACTTTCTTTGGATGCCACTCTGTGAGATTTTCCCTTCCTCTTTGGATTTTTAATTGTTTCTTCTTCAGAAGTTCTAATGCCCTACTGGCAGGCAGGTTGAAAGTGCAAGTTACGTCTCTTTGGAATATATTTGAGGATAAACTACAGATACGTAGTTGGGGGCCAGCAGCTTTCACAATCCAGGGTTTCACAAAAATGAAAAAATTGTGATCTTTTTGCATGTAGTCAAGGAACTCCTGTGAAGCCAAAGGCAGAAGCTTCTGAAAGGACGTTTCCAAATCTTGACCAAATCCATCACATCGGTAATTGTAGTCTCTGTTATCAATTTCAGCTTTGATGATTCCCCCGCCTGAATTTAACAGTGCACATATGGCTTGGATGATTTTAGAATTCTGGGTCCTTTTCAAAAGGCTGTCGGTCATGTTCTTTCTAGACTCCTCTCCAAAAGTGATGCTTCCCACTTCTACAACCACCTCAGCATAATGTGTTTCCATGTCAACTTGGAGTTTGTCCATCTTAGCAGCTGTCCTGTTCCCTAATGTCACAGAAACGGGCTCCTGTAAAGCAGTTTGGATAAATAGGACAGAGAGGTTGTGACTACCCAAAGCAGAATGCCAGACAGAAAGGTGTTTTCTGTTTTTGTTTTTGTTTTTTGCTTTTTGGAGGGCAATTGGGGTTAAGTGACTTGCCCAAAGTCACACGGCTAGTAATTGTGTCAAGTGTCTGAAGTTAGATTTGAACTCAGGTCCTCCTGACTCCAGGGCCAGTGCTCTATTCACTGCGCCACCTAGCCGCCCCTCGAAAGGTGTTTTATATAAAAGCAAAATATTACTTTTAAATACCATGCCACCGTTGCAAGTCATTCATGAGGCTTGCCTAGAAAGCAACATTTACCAATGACTTTGCCAATATCCTTTACTTTTTCAGAGTGAACATAGAATAACGTTGCTGAGATTCCCAGCTATTACTGTATCACATCTGATTGAACCAACAGTGCACATAGGAAAAAGTCAAAAACAATTTAAGGAGAGAGTCAGATAGCAGATAAACTGGAAACTATCAGAAGTTGAAAACAAAGAAAGCAAATGAATCAGTTAGAAGATGCTCTTTCTAAGAAAAATGAAGGGAGGAAGGCATAGGGAACTAAAGGGAATCATAGGCTAGAGATTTTACCCTTAAAACAAGGGAAGATAAAAGCTTTTGAGAATTCTATAGTTCTCAAATTCTGTAAGCTTTCTTTTATTATTCATTTATTATTTCCTGCAAAATAATTTCATTTGAAAACTCATTGAGTTCCCTCTTTTTCCTCAAGGACAAGGGCATTTCCTCATACCAAGAATGGAATCATAGACCCCTGTCCCTTTGATGGGCAGTGAAAGATCTGGCATGGGAAGGAATAATAAGTATTAGGTACATACCAGGACTTGTATGTAAGTGGGGCTCCAAAGGGAGCGCATAGTCCTCAGAAAGTGGCCAGAGTGTATGGCCAACACTGCGACCCAACAGATCGGGGGTTCCTCCTGATTACCCCAATCACAAAGGACTTGGAAGGGGATTAGTTAAAAGTGACATCCTCCTGTTCCTTTCTTTTACAGGGAACTTTCTGTTCCCTAATTGCCTTTTCAAAGAAATGTGGCAAATTTAACTTAGGTCCCCTAGACACATTTTCCAGAAAGTGAACCCATTTCCTTTCCTCAAATACAGATCAAACCCTGGAAAGAACAGAGAGCCTCTCATTTCCTAAGTTTCCTTCCAATGCAGGCAGGGGGCATGTGAATGGTTTAAATGTCTATGAGAAGAAAAAAAAGGAACAGAGAGAAATTGTATTTCTCTTCTTCTGATTCTAGATTGCTTTCTAATCTCTTTTCCACTTCACTTGAATGAGCCAATTTGAACTTCAGCAAATAGAAAAGTCATCTAAGCTAAGGGCATTTTTCTGAAGTGAATATCAAAATACACCCATGGTATTTTATATAACTTCAGAAGTTTCTGCTAAAGAGTCTACACAAATCTGATTTTGAATGAGTTAGAGTTTTAGCCATAGGGCTCTGAAATTGATGGTAATTAAATCTAAGGCAGGAATTCTTGCCTTGAGATTTCTGAAAAAAAAATTAATATTTTGATAGCTGTATTTCAATATAGGGGTTCCAAAAATCTTAGTGGAGTCTTTAACTTTGATAATTTTGAAACACCTGGTATAATTGGTTTCTTTTATAATCTTATGTATTCTATTTTATTCATTTAAACATTGTTCTGAGAAGGAATCCAAAGGTTTCACCCATCTGTAAAAGGCATCCATGACGCAGTGAAAGTTAAGGTTAATCCTTGATCTAGGGGATCAGAATGAAGTTCTCAGATCATGGAAATATCTTTCTCACATATCCCAGTTTTTACTCTTCCTTCCCTTTGCAACTTTTCCTGCTACAGACACAAAACACAAAACAGGACGACATTATTGTTACCTGCTGTTTCTTTTTGGAAATTTCATGTCGAGGTTTCGCCAAGTCTCAGCAGCTGTCACCTGCCATAACCCTGCTGCCCTCTGATACCAGACAGGCTGGAGATGACACTGTTCTGTCTGCCAGTCTTCATGACATGTACAGGCTGAGGCAGACTGATAAGGACTCAAGAGAAGCATGTGGGAATAGGATTAGCAAAGCAGGGATATGGCCCCAAAGATAGAATGAGGCGAAAATGGGAAAATTCGGGGCTTTTCAAAGGGGCTGCCTAGACTAAAATTACTACCTATAATGGACTGAGAGCTGTAACTATATACAAATAGTTCCCGCCTTTTAAAATTTAACTTGCATAGATTTACATGCATCATACATTTCTTCATATTCTGCAAGTTTTCAGCCCAAATTTTCAGCAGGAGAAGCAAGATGGTTGAGTTTTTTTGATTTGGTACTGTATTCCTAAACCCTTTTTGCTATCCAAGCAGGTCTACTTGCTTTGTTACACATTTCACAAATGTTTGGTGGAATTTCCAGGTCAGCATAGAAGATGGATTATATGATGGTGAGTAGCACCAAAGCAAAACAGCTGAAGACCAGTTACCAATGTCTCCTCACCTTAGGTCCAGCTCCATTCCTGGCTTCGGATTAATTTTAATAAGCATCTTCCTTCTAACTACCTTGTGTATTTTTCAAAATTGGGCAAGTCTATATTTAAAGAAAACAGCCAATTTTTAGAAATACAAAAGTATGCACATGGGATATTTTCCATAGACTGGTATATGTCTCTAGCCAACTCTTTGAAGACTTTTTATGTGAAATGCTTTCAGTACTCATTATTTGACAATGATGGAATGATTTGAATGATATGGAAATGACAAACTTTTAATTGTTTCCCATTGATTTTATCTATATATCTTCATATATTTATATATAATATATCTTTCTTAGCATAGGAAGAAATGATGATTTTGAAAGAGTGAAAATATAATTGTTTTTAAATAGAGGGTTAGGGTTATATTTATAATTTGTTTATGTGACCCCTTTATTCAAAATCAGAAATTCTCCTGGATACTAGCCCTTCTTATTCTCAGACAATGGCAACTGTATCCTGAGAATCAAAGGGCAAGTCAGATGGCAGCAGCCATAATTAGGAGGTTTTGCAATTGGGGCAAGCACCATAAATTATGCTTAGGACAAGGAATTCCTCTTAGTTATGGATTGGGGTAGGTGTGACCCTCCTCTTTGTTGAGAAAGATAGATACCACCAGGCTGCTCCCAGGGAAACTGTCTGCTTATCTCCAGTCATCAGACCATTGGATAACCACCAATTTTAACTACTTATTCTTGATAAAGAGGTGCTATGGTCATTGTTTCTACATCTTGGCATCTGAGAAGCATGATTATGGGGATGTGGGTGAGGATGGGGGTAGAATAGAGGAGTGGTAATCCTTACAGAAAACAGAAGTGATGCTAAAGTATCACGATAGACCTGGAAAGCTCTCTAAAGACAGCTTTGTCCAACTTCTTAATTGTACAGAGAAGACAGAGTCCTAGAGTTAGTTATCTCGAATTTGACTTGTAGAAATATTGTTTGTACATAGGCAAGGGAATGAGTATTTATTAAGCACCTACTGTATCCCAGGCACAATGCTAAGAACTTTTTACATTTGATCCTCACAACAACCCTATGAGGTACAGTTGAAGAAACTGAGGCAAACAAGGTTAAGTGACTTGTCCAGGGTCACATAGCTAGTATCTGAGGTCACATCTGAACTTAGGTCTTCCTTTGGGGAGGTGGAGAGTTGGATAGAGTGCAGGGTCTGGAGTCAAGAAGACCTGAGTTCAAATTTGACCTCTGACACTAGCTGTGTGACCCTGGACAAGTTACTTAACCTTGCTTAGAATAGGCTGGGGAAAGAAATGGTTGAACCGAGAATCTGATACGACTGAAAAACAGTAACCTCCTGATTCCAGGCCTGTGGTTTGTCCGTGGCCCTACTGCCTGCAAACATAGCTGTTTGCGGTGGTTTCTCTGGAGGTCTGGGACTCTCTTAGCGCAGTGCTTGGCACACAGTAGGTACTTAATCAGTGCTCATGGACTAGACTTGGCAGAGAAAGGACTAGAAACCAAGTCCACTGACTTCGAATTCAGCACGCTGTCGGCCAGACTGTTGATATTTGGCCTCCGGTTATTGATCAAGTTTAGAATAATAAAGAAAAAAATTTTTTTGAAGGGGGCGTGGCCTGGAGACAGCTTTCGGCCTTCTTTTTAGCCCCGCCCAACCCCGCCCTCATCCCCGCCCCCTTGGGGGCCGGCCTCTGCGAACCACTTTACATTCCCCAGCTGGAAACACAGGGGATGGGCTACGGAAGGCGGACCAAGCCAAGAAGATTGAAGACAGCGCAGAGCGGGTGGAGCAACTCCAGTATGGTAGGCGGGACCGACATCTCACGTGACAAGTCTTCTAGGTCCCGATTGGCCATCCGGCCGGAAACGCCTCGCCGGCGGCTGCGTCGGCGCAGTCGCGAGATGCCTCGGCGTTCCATGAAGAGTTGGGGGTGAGTTGCGGCGCGTTTGGCCGCTGTCGTGTGCGGGGCGTCGCTGCTTGGTTCCCGTCTCCTGTTCCCTCTGTCTCCTCTTCTCCCCTCCCCCGCCCCGGGGCTCACGTGTCCGAGTCTCGCGGGCCCGTCTGCAGAGGCTGGGTCAATTTCAGAGGCTGCGCACGTGGGGCTTCAGTTCTCTCGGACTCCCGCCCGGGCTCGGGACGGGGCGGAGCGGGGGGTGGGGGGGGGAAGAGAAGCTGTCTCCGTCTCCTCGGCCTGGGGGGTCCCTTCCAACTCCCTCCCCCAAGACTTGAGAAGACAGAGTTTAGGGGTGGAAGTCGCCTGATCGCCCAGTTTGCAGTAGGAGGCTTCCGACCGGGCGCCTATACTGCGCGTCTGGCGGCCGATATAGGGCCCCGTGCGCCCGGGCTTTGAACCGCGTGTCCGCAGAGAGATTTCAGGGGCGCGGTGCACTTGGGTGGGGGAGAAACGATGTGCTAAGCTCAATGTAATTGGTTTTCTTTGCATTAAATGCATTTCATGCCCTTAAAAACGTGGTGAGAAAGGATCCAGGACCCCAATCATGCAGTAAACATTTATTAAACCCCTGTGGGCAGAGTGGGGAACTTTAAAGACCTGAGTTTGAACCTGGCTGCAGACGCTTTACTAGCAGAATGCCCCAGGACGAGTCACTTATCCCTGCCTCAGTTTCCTCCCCTGTAGAGTGGCCCCTCCTTTACTGGGTGAGATGAGATAACACGTTGGAGCACCGTGTAAATGCAGGCTGCTATTATGGGCGGTATTTTTTTGCATCTTTTTCCGACCTGTAATTTAATGGTGTAAAGAGAGCAAGGAGTTTTCTCCGCCAGTGAAGGTGGGCTCCTCTGACTTGTGGGCCTCCTAGCTGTCTCTGCTGCACGGGGTCCTGTGATCTTAGGATCCAGTTTACAAAGTGCGGCAGGCCCTCCCCACCCCCCCAAGGGTGGGGGGTTCATCATCCTCTTAGTCACTCAGGCTCACCACCTAGGGTGTCATCCCCAGCTCCCTCTTTCTCATCCCCTTCACGTCCAATCGGTCCCGAGGCCAGTCATTTCTGCCTCCATAAGATCTTTCTTACACCTTCAGTGTTCTCACAGTGCCAGCCCTAGAGCAGGCCCTCATTGCCTACTGCCTGGACTCTTGGAAGAGCCTCCTGGTGGGTCAGCCTGCTTCAGATCTCTCCCCAGCCCAGTCTGTCCTCCACTCATCTGTCAAAATGATAAGTGCAGGTCTGACCGTGTCACCATCCCTATTCAGTATCACCTCCCCCATCAAATAGAAAATCCTTGGCTTTCAGAACTCTTTATCCCCTTTCCTACCTTTCCGGGCTTTCTACACCCGCACTCCCCAGCCCAGACCATGGACACACCACTTCCCTCCCACTGTCCTTTTCCATCCAGTGACACTGGCTGCCTTGCCGCTCTTTGCATCTCCCAGTTCTGGGCATTATCACTAGCTGTCCCTGCCCCTGAAATGCTCTTCTCCTCCTTTCTTGCCTGTCTGGCTTCCTTCGGGTCTCAGGTAAAGTGCCACCTTCTTCAAGAAACCTTTCCGGATTCCCCTCAATGCTGGTGCCTTCCCTCTGTTGGTTATTTCCTGCTTATCCCGTCCACAGCTTGTTTGTACATAGTTGTTTGCTTGTCTCCCCCATCTGACTGAAGACAGTGACTGTCTTTCGCTTTTCTTTGAATCCCCAGGACTTAGTGCAGTGTCTGGCAGATAGTAGGTGGTTAATAAATGCTTGTTGATTTGGCATTCTGCTATACAGTCCTCCTGTCTTCCTCTACATTCTCTTGGTTATTTGACCCATTTCCAGGGATTTACTTACCATCTGTGCAGATGCTTCCCGTATCTGTCTGTCAGTCTGTCTAGGGCTGATCTTGGTCCAGAAATCTGGTCTCCCGTAGCCTGCTGGATGCAGTCAGTACCTCTAGCTTCTGCTCAGTGTTTTGGTGTAGCCAGGCTCCCGTTTCTGGAACCTGCTCTCCCTTCATCTCACCATCTTCTCCCAGAAACCTTTTCTGCTCTTAGTTGGTTTTTTGTTTTTTGCTTTTTGGAGGGAAGTTGGGGTTAAGTTACCTGCTCAAGGTCACACACCTAGTTTTTGTGTTAAGTGTCTGAGGTGGGATTTGAACTTAGGTCCTCCTGACTCCAGGGCAGGTGCTCTATTCACTGCACCACCTAGGCAGCCCAACTGCTCTTAGTTGTTAATGCTGTCTCCACTGTTTACTTAACTAATGGCTTTTATTCTTCAGTAGAACCTAAGTCCTATGAGGGCCAGGATAGTCTCAGTTTTTGCCATTGTATCCTCATTCCTATTCTTCATTGAGCTATTAACGAATGTATTGCTTGCTTCCTTGATAGTAGGCACTTACTCTTTTATTGAATTGTCTTCCCCCCAAAAGACAAAATTTACCCCTCTCCTCCCAGTCACTGGTGTGGGTGGCAGCTAGGGGGTGCTGTATTGCACAGTCCTGGCCCTGGAATCAGGAAAACCCATGTTCAGATCCAGCCTCAAACGCGTACTAGCTGTGTGGCCCTGGGCAAGTCACTCAACCTCTTGCCTACCTCGGTTTCCTCATCTCTAAAATGAGGATAATAACAGTACTTACCTCCCAAGGTTGTTGTGAGGATCATGAGATACTGTTTGTAGAGCATTTAGTATGGCATGTTGCGCATAACAGGCCCTTAACAAATGCTTATTTCCTTCCTTCATCCTCAGTTCTCTTTTCTCCCTTGCTCCTACATTTCTAATCAGTTGCCAAATCCTGTTAGTATTTATTGGCCCCACAACATCACTCCCATCCATCTCTGACCATGTCCCTCCTTTCCTTCAATCTCCCCAGTGGGTTGCTTGAGACTCCGCAATCTGATTTCACCTTGTCTTTCTCCTCTTAGCTTATTTTAGTTCCTTAGTTTACTTCCTTTCCTACACTCTGATCCAGCCAAACTGGGCTGTCATCTTTCCTCTAGGTCCCCCTCTCTTGCTGTGTGCTCCCTCCTTCCTCTTTCCATCATCCTTGTCTTCAGGGCTTAGTTTACCTGCCACCTCCTCTGTGAAGACTTTGGTTGCCCCATCCCAGTTACTCTTTTCTTCCTCCTCATTACTTTCTTGTATCGCGCCCCCCCCCCCCCCCCAGCAAAGTGTAGCTCTTGAAGGAAGACTCTTTTGACATTTTTCTTGGTATTCCACGGTACCTTACTCATTGTAGGAGCTTAATTGTGTTTCACTGAATTGAGTTCATTCTTTCATCAAATATTCATCTTCTGCTTCCTATGTATAAATATTCTTGGAAGTACAAAGATTGATAGGTCATGGTTCTTGCTCTCATGGGGTGTTGCTGCCCAGTAAGGAAAATTCTGAGTTAGTGCTAGGAGTGGGATTGGACTTTCTAGTGAACCAGTATAATGAGATGGCATAAGATGCATGGAGTGATCGGTACATCTGAAGAAGCAGGAATCACTTCCTGCTGGGCTATTTAGGGAAGGCTTCCTGGAGGAGGCTACATTTCATAGTCAATAAACACTCATTAACACCTACTAGGCCCTGAGCACACAAATAGGAAAGACAGTCTCCACCCTCAAATAACATGGAATTTGGGGATATGGGGGAGACAACCAAGAGAATCAGGAAATTCTGGAAGGACATGAGCTGGGTTTCAAGGGAGCTGAAGGCTTCCAGGAAGAAAGGAGGGGAAACTTTTCTGGTTTGGGGGATGGACATGGGAAAAGGAATGCTGTGTACTGGGAGCAGCAAATAGGACAGTTTTGACTAGAATTTGGAGAGTGTTAAGCGGGAAGTTCTGTGTAATCAGCCTGCAATGAGAGCCTGGAATCAGACTCGGAAGGGCGTTCCTTGCCAGATGGAGGACATTTTATTTTATCCTAAAGGTAATGAAGAGTCATGGAAGCTTCTTAGGTTGGGAAGTGACATGATGGTCCTTGCTGTGCTTCAGGAAAATTAATTTAGTAGCCATGTGGAGAATGGATTGTAGAGGGAAGACATAGATGGTAGAAGGCCTTTTGCCACAGTTCAGGCATGAGGTAATAAGGCCCTAGACTACCTGGTTGTGATATCAGTAGAGAGAAAGCCATGGGTGTGAGAGGTGTTGAGGAAGTGGAATCTGTAGGATTTAGCAATTCAGTGGATATGGGAGATGAGACTGAGAGAGAAGAAAGTCAAGGATGACTGCTGAGAATTCTGTAGGAGAGGTGTATTTTTTGCAAGCTTCTATATCTGCATACTATTTTTAGAAAAAAAAGATTTACAAACCTGGGGGCGGAGCCAAGATGGCAGCATAGAAGCAGGAAAACTCCATGTGCTTCCCCCATAACCACCTTCAATACCTATAAAAATGACTCTAAAGAAACTTTAGGGCTCTAGAACCCACAAAGTGACAGAGAAACAAATCTCCCGCTGAAGGCAACCTAGCAGGTGGACAGGAATGGTTCATTGCAGTATGTTGGGAGCAGAGCCTAGCCCTGCATGAGCCTGTGGTTTTAGCCTCAGGGTGCCCTTGATCAGCCTTGGCTGGAGGGAGTTGGGGAGAGTGAATCATCAGCAGCTATTGGGGTTTCCAGAATTATCAACCCATAAATGCCAAAGACAAAGTGAGAGGTTAGTGTGGACTTTGGGACCAGGGGGTTCGGTATTGTTCTGGGGAGTTCAGGGAGCCTCTGTCCCCTGGAGGGAGAAGTCAAGTGGCTGCTTCAGAGCTCCTGGCCTGCAGATTGTAGGGGGACCAAGCAACCGTTCTGAAAGGTAATCATTCTTGCTTTAACCTGTGTGGATCTGAATTGCTGTCTAGGGTGGAGGTCCTGGGGTGTGTGACCAGGTGCCAGAGCTGGTGGAGGCTTCAGAGAGGGCACCCAACTAGTAGCTACAGCAGCTGCGAAAACTCCAGTGATTTGGTACAGAGCTCTCCTCTCTGGAAGAAGAGTTCTACTGTGGCAAAGTGCTCAAAAGTCAAGTAATTGAGTGACAACATGAGAAAGCAAAGGAAGCAAAGCAAGCACAGCAATCCAACTTTAGATTCAATTTTTGGGGACAAAAAGGATCAAAGTATGGAACAGGAGGAAGACAGCAAAGTCAGAACTCCTGCACCAAAAGCTTCCAAGAAAAATATGAATTGGTTACAGGCCATAGAGGAGCTCAAGAAGGATTTTGAAAACCAGATAAGAGAAGGGGAGGAAAAATTGGGAAGAGAAATGAGAATGATGCAAGAAAATCATGAAAGAGTCAACAACCCAACTGAAGAATAACACCTTAAAAAATAGACAAACTCAAATGTCAAAAGAGGCTCAAAAAGCCAATGAGGAAAAGAATGCCTTAAAAAGCCAAATTTGCCAGATAAAGAAGCTCAAAAGCTCGCTCTCAGAATAATTCCTTCAGAAGTAGATTGGAGCAAATTGAAGCTAGTGACTTTATGAGAAATCAAGATACTGTTAAACAGATCCAAGCAAATGAAAAAATAGAAGGCAATGTGAAATATCTCATTGGAAAAACCAGTGACCTGGAAAATATATCCAGGAGAGATAATTTAAAAATTGGTGGACTGCCTGAAAGCCATGATCACAAAAAGAACCTAGAAATCATCCTTCAAGAAATTCACAAGGAAAATTGCCCTGAAGTTTTGGAACCAGAGGGCAAAATAGAGGTTGAAAGAATTCATCCATCACCTCTTGAAAAAGATCCCAAAAAGAAAACTCCTAGGAATATTATAGTCAGGTTCCAGAATCCCCAGATCAAGGAGAAAATATTACAAGCAGCCAAGAAGAAACAATTTGAATATTGTGGAAACACAATCAGGATAACACAAGAACTGGCAGCTTCTACATTGAGGGATTGGAGGGCTTAGAATATGATATTCTGGAGGTTGAAGGAGCTAGGATTAAAACCAAGAATTACCTACCCCACAAAATTTTCAGGCATTCTTGATGAAAAAACTAGAGTTGAATAGAAAATTTGACATTCAGATACAAGAAGCAAGAGAAATATGAGAAGGTAAACAGGGAAAAGAAATCATAAGGAGCTTATCAAAGTAGAACTATTTACATTCCTACATGGAAAAACAGTAATTGTAACTTATGAAACTTTTCTCAGTATGATAATAGTTGAAGGGAATATAAATGTGTGTGTATATATATATATATATATATGTATACATACAAACATATGTCTGTATAAATGTATACAGACATATGTTTATTTAAGAGGGTATGTGGGCATATGAATACATATATGAGTGTATATATACATGTGTTCAGGTATACATACATAGAGGGCACAGGACCAATTGAATAGAAAGGGATGATACTTAAAAGGTGAAATTGAGAGGTGAGAGAGGAACATAATGATAGGCAATGGGGAGAGACAGATTGGGGTAAATTATCTCATATAGAAGAGACAAGGGGAAATTGTTACAATGGAGGGGAAGGACAGGAAGGCAAAAGGGAATGAGTCAACCTTATTGTCATTGAATTTGGCTTAGGGAAGGAATGACATACACACCAAATAGGGTATCTCACCCTCCAGGAGAGTTGGGGGGATGATGAAGGGAGAGCAGGTTGAGGGGGGAGGGAACTTAGAAGCACACAGTTTTGAAAAGGGACAGGGTCAAAGTAGAGAATAGAACAAGTGGGGGGCAGGATAGGATGGAGGGAAATATAATCAGTCTTTCACAATATATCCACTATGGAAATGTTTTGCGTAGCTACACAAGTACAACCTATATTGAATTGCTTATCTTCCCAGTAAGGGTAGATGACGAGGGAGGAAGGGAAAGAATCTGGAATTCAAAGTTTTAAAATCAAATGTTTATATATATATATAATAATTATTTTACATGTAACTGGGAAATAAGATATACAGGCCCTGGGGTATAGAGATCCAGCTTGCCCTACTGGAAAGTCGGAGGAGGCATGGGGAAGGATATAGGAGAGAGCAGATTGGGGGAGGGGGTATACAGTGGGATCGCTGTTTTTGGGTGGTGGGTAGGGGAAAAATGGGGAGAAAATTTGTAACTCAAAATCTTGTGGAAATGAATGATGGAAACTAAAAACGAACAAAATTTAATTTTAAAAAAATATGATTTACATTTGCAGTAAGACTACAATGGCTCTGGTCCAGTGAGTCTTAAGCTCTAGAAAGTTCATGGGTCATGTACAGCCGTCACTGTTAAAACTGTTGCTTGTAGAGGCCTCAGTCTGTGAGGTCATGAACTTATTTTTAAAATATTTTGATCACTGTAATTCAATATAATTGGTTTCCTTTTCCACCATTGATTTTATTTTATGCATTTAAAAACATGATTCTGAGAAGGGATCCATAGACTTCACCAGACTACCAAAGGGATCTAGGATGTGAAAAAAAGGTTAGGAACTTCTAATTCAGGGGAGGAACATAATGAATTTGTTGTGAATGTGTTGATTTTGAGATGCATATGGAATATCCAAGTATTGTCCATCAGACAATTGGACACATGGAACTAGAACCAGGGAGAGAAATGAGGATTGTATCTCTAGATTTGGGAGTTACCTGCTTAGTAATGGTGGTTAAATACACAGGAACTGATGAGATCAAGAGGGAATAGTAGAGAAAGGTGAGGAGAGTACTCTCTAAATTGAGAGAATTAATTGGACTGGGAGATTGCAGAGCCTGAAAGTTGCCCTGGTACTGTGAGGCTGGCAGCTTATCTTAGATGGGAGGATGCCAGACCTGTCTAGGTTCCAGTTTTCTGGGGGTGATAGTTGAATGACATGACATTTGGCCTGGGGCTGGCTAGTTATGGGATGGCAGTGATATTTATAAACAAAACAACACATTCCTACATTTGAGCCTCCCCCCATGTATCTGGCTGTCCTCTGTAGCTGTACAGACACCCAGGTGATACACAGCAGGAGTTCTTTGGTGATCAGATAGGATGCTTGTACAGTTGGAAAGCAGGAAATCATTTGTTCCAAGGGCCAGGGTGCTAACTTCTGTCAGTGTTTATAGATGACCAAAGGAAGCTGGTGGTGACTTCAAGTTGATGATAAGATTGTTTAGGCTCTGGCTATGCCATGTATGAGATACAGGGTCCTCTGCTATATGTGGCCAGTCAAATGAATAAGTGACGCCTGCCTGTCAGTCATGAAGCCAAGGAAATACTTGATCCTTCAGGGATTGATGATTCCGGTTGGGGATCCTGTTTCCTCCAGGAAACAGGCCACTGCTCATTCATAATTTCAGGAGGAGGTGAGCAGAGGAAATACCATGTGAAGGCAAACATCTTATTTGTAAGGAAACACGGGCAATGACAGGGAGGAGCCCGGAAGAAGAGACCTGGGGTCTAGATTCCACCGTCTCTCAAGCCATTTTCGTTTTGGTCTCATCTTGCGATTTCAATTGGTTTAAGGAAAATTCTGTGTGGACACTCTCCAATAGGGCATATCTATGTACTCAGCACTGAGAGATTTACCAGCTAGTATGAGTCCAAGGCAGTACTTGAACCCAGGTCTTGCTGACTCTACGGCTGGCCCTTTTTTCCCATCCTGGATTCTGCTATTTAGTGAATAGAGCATTGGACTTGGAGTCTGAAAGACTTAGGATTTAGTTCTGTCTCTGACATTTACTTGGGAACTTGGGTAAGGCATTTAACATTTTTTGAACCTCAGTTTCCTCATCTATAAAATTGGGATAATCATAGCATCTACTTCTCAGGATGATAGATTTAGAACTGGGAATGACTGTATAAGAAGTCATCGAGTCCAGACTCCTCATTTTATGGGGGGAGGAAACAGAGGTTCAGAAGGTGGCATAGCTTGTCCAGTTTGTAGCCATTATCTGAGGCTGGAGCTGGACTGAGGTCTTCTGGGTTCGAGGGCCAGTGCTCTAAGCCACTACACTGTTATCTTGTGAGGATAAAGGGTGATCATCATTGCGGGGGGAGGTTTTGTACACCTTGAATCATCATCACCTTAGCCAACCTAACTGTAATTTTTATAGTCAGGTTTTATTAGCTATAAAACTGGTTTAATGGAAAGAGATTTCACATTACAAATACACTTGGTTTGATGTAACATCTAGTTACCTGACAAGTGGTGTCTAAAGAACAATTTTGCAAATTAATTGCCCAGAGGAAGCCTATTATTGCTAGAAACCCTACGGAATATCTTGAAAACCAAGTATTTTTACGTGGTATGATTAAGCCCCCTATACCAACTTAACATTTATTAGGTTCAGGTTTTGTCCTAGGCCGAATACCAAGCACTGGGAATATACGAACAAAGAGTCCCTGCCTTCAAGAAGCTATTCAATTGATTATTCAAGAAGCATTCTGCTGAGAGGAGATTGAATATGTATTGCATGAGTTACTACTAGCACTGTTGAGGGCCCAACTGAGCTCTGAAGAAAGAGAAGGCTCTTGAGAGGCAGAAGTGATGAGGGAGGGAAGGAGATAGAATGTTTAGTTTGTGAAACAGTTTGATTGGAATGTAGGAGAAAGGAGAACTGGGAGAGAGAGAGAGAAATATGAAATGTCAGGAAAGGAAAGTTGGAGTCATGTAGTAAAGGGCTTTAAAAACCTGGGTAGGGGGCTTTATTTTAGGCTGGAAGCAGGAGGGAGGGAACCACTTGAGATTTTTGAGGAAGGACTCGATCAGGCATGTGCTTTTGGGAGATAATTTATACTGGGAAAAGTCAGGGTATGGGTGAGAGGAGACAGGAAATCTGCAGTGGTCCAGGGGGGTGATGAGGGCATGGAGAGAAGGCCATGGATGTTGATATTGGGAGATAAAATAGAGGAGACTTGGAAACTGATTGGATATTTGGGGTGAGGGAGAGGGGAAAGGCCAGGGATGACCTTTCACTTGGGAGTTTGAGTGACTACAAGGATGGTCGTACCTTTGACAGAAACAAACAGGTTCAGAGGAAGGGTGGATTTAGAGGAGAAGATGCATTCATTTGGAGCATATTGAGTTTGAAATGCTTTGGGAACATCTCTCTAAGGAGATGGTGATATTCAGCAAAGGGGAGGGCTGGATCTGAAGATTTAGGAGTCATCTGTTTAGACTTGATTTAAACTACTGGAGTGGAAGTTATATTAAAGGAGAGTATAGAGAAAATAGAGAAGGCAGAGCCTTAGGCATTGCCCATGCTTAGTGAGATGAAGAAAGGAAGGAACCAAGCATTTATGAAGCACCTGCCATGCTCCAGTATTGTGCTAAGCTCTGGGAATTGCAGTTATGTATGATCAGAGAAGAGAAATGTAAGAATTCAGGGTCATGGAAGTAGTCTTCACTCACCCACGCCCCTCCAGTCTCCCAGGCTCTTTTCATCTTATACCTGGATTGTTGCCATAACTATCTAACCATCTCCAATCCATTCTCTTCCCAGAGAGATGCCTAAGGGTTTCTTTCCCCTAACTTGGACCTTACTATATTCCTCCCCTTCATAATATTAACTCCAATGGCTTCCATTTACTTTTTTTTTTTGGAGTTGCAACTCAGTGCACATTTATTAATTGTGTACTATATGCCAGTTACTTGATTAAGCACTGGGGCTGAAAGAAAGGCAAAAGATAATTCTTGTTCCCAGAGAGCTCACAGTCTAGTGGGGGAAAGAACATGCAGATAACTATGTGCAAACATGATATATTTGTGGAATAAGTTAGGGCTAGGCTCAGAGGGAAGGAACTAAAGCTTATGAGTACTTCATGTAGATGGTAAGGTTTTAGCTGAGACTTGAAGGAAGTCAGGGAAGCCAGGAAATAGCGATGAGAAGGAAGAGCAACCCAAGCATGGGGGACAGCCAGAGAAATGACTGTCAGGAATGGAGCTGCTGAGAAGAGCAAGGAGGCCCGTGTCACTAGGTCACAGGCTGTGTGGGAGGCAGGGAGGTGTGAGAGTATTGGAAAGAGGCCAGATTATGTAGAACTTTATATTGGATTCTGGATCACATCCAGGCTCATGAGTTAATCGATATAGAAATAAAAGTAGGGCATTTTGAGCTGAGGAGTAAGTCCTTCGTATAAGGATAAGGACATGATAAGATGTGAAAGATCTGAAAAAAGAGTTGGAGAAATGGAGGATTCCATTCATTTCTAAAGGCAAATTCAGCCCCCTCTTTTTGGCATTTAATTCCCTTTATGACCTGGCCTCCATTTTCCAGCATTATTATATAATACAGTCCCGGCATGCACTTGGCCCGATTGTTCCTCATATGTGGCACTCCATTTCCTATCTCCCTGCTTTTGCATTAACTTCCTCCCACCCCCATGCTAGGAATTCTCTCCCCCCTATATCTGCCTCTTGGAATCCCATTTCCTCCAGTATTCATCTCAAGCACCACCTCCCTCCATATATTCATACCCACTTACATACATACACGTGCACATGCATTGCCCTAATAATGTAAGTTGTACCACCCCCCTCCATATATTCATACCCACTTACATACATACATGTGCACATGCATTGTCTTAACAATGTAAGTTTTGTGAGTAGAGAGAAAGGGACAGTTTTGAGATGTTGTGGAGGTAGAAGGGACAAAAGTTTGGCAGTTCATATTGGATATGTGGGCTGTGGTCATTTGCCACCCTCCAGGTTACTCTCTCAACCACTTCTTAAGAAAGTCAAATTTTGCTTTTGTCTTTGTATCACCAGCACCTAGCCCCCAGGACCTGGCGCCCAGCCAGCACTTAATAGTGATTTGATTGACCTAGTGATATGGACGATTGGAGTAGAGCTCAGGAGAGGAAAGATTACTGAGTGAGGAGGATCTGGGAGTGGTAGTGAGGGCCAAGGAGTATGCTTAGGGCATTATTAAAAGAGTGTCTAGTAGTGAAAGTGGTGGCCAGAGATGTGATTACTGCCTTATCCAGGTTTTCCATCAGATGATCTTTTTTTATTAATGTAGGAGAAATATCTAGGAGGGATGGGGAATTTGTGAATGATACCTTAGGCTTTCAGAAGTAGAGCTGGATGAGGTTTGAGAAAGCAGGAGGCACATCAGGGAATGTGCTGGCTGAGTACCAGATGACCAGGACCCATCCTCCAGGTTGGGTTAGCTTGGTGTACTAATTCATGGCAGGCGTGAGAAGCTGGGAAGAATGAGTTTGTGGCTGACTGTAGGTAGATAAATGAAACATTTATTAAGCCCTTACTATCCACCAGGCTGAGGAACTAATGGGGGGCACAGAGGAGAATAGGTTCCCAGCCTTTGCCATCTACTTGGCCCATACCTATCAATTTTCACTGTGTTAATAGAGGACTGGAGTAGCTAGGTGTTGCAGTGGATAGAGCACCAGCCCTGGAGTCAGGAGGACCTGAGTTCAAATGTGACCTCAGACACTTGACATTTACTGGCTGTGTGACTCTGGGCAAGTCACTTAACTCTGATTGCCTAGTGCTCGATCCTTTCCCCCCCCCCCAAGGAAAAAAATTAGAGGATTAAAGCATTATTCTCTGGGATGACACAGGTCAGAGTTGGTGGTGATTCCTGGGCAAGAGGGCTCCTAACCAAGAAGCTGGGAGGGGTTGGGGCTGGGCCAGTAACCTTAATTGACTGGACTCTTCAAAGAGTGAGATAAAACATTTATAGTTGAATCTGGTTTCTAAAATTAGGTTCAAATCTTTCTAGTTTGCCATGGAGTATTGAAAATTGGTTATTATGATAATGCAGTTGTTTCTTTCCACTAAATTCAGGGTTGTGAAATGCAATGATGAGTGAAGTATAGTCTGACCTGGTATTGCCATGGCTTCTGTTTTGGCTCTGACCAGGGCATGATCACTTAATCTTCTCTCTGAGCTAACTCTGCTTGCCCTTGTACCTTCTTGTCCTGCTCTTGCAACTGTTTGATATCAGAAACACTAACTAGGTACTAAAAATGCTTTCATTTGTTTTCCTTTTAGGTCAGGGTGAAAAATCTGACTTTGATAAATGCCTTCATAGAAGACAGTGCCCACCACACCATCAAGTCTGATTTAATAATACCCTTGGTGAGACTTTAATATGTTGAAAAGGCTTTCTAGAAGTTCATCGAGTGATTGCGGTATATGTAGTTGCCTTATTAAAAGTGTTAATAGCTTGAACCTCACAAGGTGGTCAGTCTGTTCAGTAGTAAGGTTTTCCCCTTTGTACAATGAATGCTGAAAATGCTTCCATTGCCTTCCCTCCTACATCGTGTGTACTTTTACACTGTTGATCACCAGTGTAGAAACAAAAGCCTCCGTGGGCCGAAGTCAGCCTCATTTGAATAGTGCCACCCTTCATCTCTGAGGATGCTGGCGATTCACTATCACAGATCATCTAAAACATCGCGTATCAAAACTAGAATCCCTGCCACCCCCCCCCCCAAGGGGTGGTCCAGTCATTGTCATTCAGTCCACAAGCATTTATTAAGTGCCTGCTGTATGCTGAGTGCAGGGGGTACAAAGAAAGGCAGAAGACAGTCTTTGCTCTGAAGTAGCTAATGGGGGCGACAACATGGAAACAGTTGTATGGACAGGGCAAATCGGAGCTAGTCTTCTGGGGAAGGCATTACCTTTAAAGGGGGTGGGGAAGGTGGGATTTTAGCAGAGACTGGAAGCCACAAGAGAAATGAGGGAGAAAGGCATCTAAATGTCCAGAGTTGGGAAATAGAGTATCTTGTTCAAGGAACAGCCAGGAAACCTGTGTTCATCAGATTGCAGAGTGTGGGGCGGAGATTAGAGTTGGAGAAGATTGGGAATATGGGAAAGGGCTGGGTTATAAAGGCTTTAAAAACCAAGAGAATTTTCTATTTGATCCTGGAGGCGACGGGAAGCCTCTGGCTATTGATGAATGAGGGGAGGACCAGGTCGCATCTGTGCTTCTGGAAGATCACTGACATCTGAGGGGCGGATGGTTTGGAGCAGAGAGAGACTTGAGGCAAGCAGGCGGGGGCTGCTCCCTTGGGTTTTTGTGACAGGTGACGAGGGGCTACAGTAGAGAAGTGGCGGTGTCAGAGGAGAGAAGGAGGATTCAGGAGAGAGACCTTATGAAGGTAGAAACAACAGGACTTGGTGACCGATTGGATATGGGAGGCAAGGTGACAGGAGCCTAGTCTGAGGATCTTAATAAGAGATCTGTACAATTAGACCGTTACAGAGTTGCTAGACTAGACATGTTATAAGGAAGACTTCCATTTGTGGGGGTGGGACTTGGTGGTTAGTGATAGAAAAAAAGAGAAGGAAAAGGGTGTTAACAGCATTTAAAAATACTACGGAGAGAAGCAGGAGATTCACAGGGTGATAGATAAGCCAGGCAGTTTTGTTATTGTCACGTTAAATTTAATATGCACTTGAAAAACTCAACTTATACACTGTTTAATAGATAATCTGTTCTTTGCATATTGAAATGTTCGTTTTTAAGAAAATCAAACCTAACTTTACGTTTTGCAGCTTTCACCCATTGGCCTTTAGTTCTTCCCTCTTCACCTAAGCAGAATAATTCTTATCCCTCTTCCATTTGAAATTGATTTAAGTACTTGAAAGCAGCAGTCATTTCCTGCTAAGTATTTTCTTCCCCACCTCCTTTTAAACTATCCACATCTTAAGATTTTTCCAGGTAGAAGTTGCCCTAGTCTTTCTAGTTTATCCTAATGTAACATCTGATTCTCTAGGCACTGGAACAAAGACCATACTGTTTCTTTAAGAACCAAATGTAATGTTTTGGAAGTGGCAGTTTTAATGGTCAGTTTGGAGAGACTGTTGAGAATGACAGCTTGAGGAGTGGCACAGTGGATAGAGCACCAGCCCAGAAGTCAGGAGGACCCAAGTTCAAATCTGGCCTGACATTTACTTAGCTTTGTGATACTGGGTAAGTCCCTTATCCTGATTGCCTCCAAATTAAAAAAAAAAAAAGTGATGACTTGAGAGACTGAATTCACTTGTTTTGCCCTAACTGGAAAGAAGCTAGAGAAGACAGAGAATGAACATAGAGGGATCTTTTTTCCTAATAAAATTACTATAAACCTGTATCTTGCAAAAAGGGATGAAGTGGTGTTATTTTGTATCCTGAACAATCTAAATAATGTAGGATTGTTCTCAGAAGTGGTTATCTGGAGTTGAATTGAGAAACCCCTGATTGTGAACTTTTTCACAGCTAAAATAATGTAAATGATTATTTGATCTTGGCTTTGTTATTGACTTCATTATTAATATGTTGCATATTTAGTGCTTTTAAGTTTTATTCCTAGGAGATTTAACAATAGATTAATAAATATATATTATAATTATATATCATTATATAATAATATGTAATTAAATATATATTATATCATTATATAGAATTATTTTGTATATAATTATATAATAATAATAAATAGGTTTAATAATAGATTTAATAATTTTTTTATTCCTAGGAGATTTAATAAAGAGATATGATTTAACTACTGTTGGGAAATGAGGTTTCTCCAGTTTAGTAAATAGTATTTAATCATTAAACAGGGGCTCAGAGCTTGGTTGGTTAAGCAAGAGGTATGTTGAAATTTTATTTATGAAGAAATATAAACACACCCCCTAGATTACCTTAGACCTTGGGATAAGATTAAATATGAGTATGTATTTGCAATATAATTGACTGGGATTAATTACACCATGATATGGTTCCCCCCTCCCCAGAGCTTTAAACTGAATTATCAGAAGAACTGAGTTATAAAGCTAGGGAGTGTATGTAGTACAGTGGAAGAAGCTAGACTTGGAATCATGGGATGCAAGTTTGAATACTGGCTTTGTCCCTATCTGTGTGTCCTAAAAAATCACTTTCCCTCTCCAGGCCTCAGTTCTCATATCTGCAATATGAGAGGTTTGGGCTATCTGACCTCTAACCCAAGATCTATGAACTTAAGATTTGAGTGTCACTGACTGGATTAGCAAACCATCTTCCTTCCTTGTCTCACACTTCTCATGTACAAGTGAAAGGGTTGGACTAAGTGATAATTTATAGCCTTTCAGCATCTGGCATATGACAGATTACTTCAAGATTCTAGGAGAAAATGATTGCATTGTCATATCTGGCCATACTTGTTTTTATGGCACAAAGCCTGATTTTCTCAGACATGAATGAAATATGAATCATTCTTCATTTCTAGATCTAAAGTACTTCTCTAAAAAGGTCATGTGGCTATAACTTATAAAGAAGAATGTAAAAGGCACAAGAGAAAACACAGAATAGTTATAAAATCGAACAAAACTATTTCCAAAGTTGAGTTATCCTGTTTCTGGTTGATCTTCGTCAAGCTGAATTCATGCTATTGAGACAAAGCTATTTGACTTTTTGCTTAAAGTTAACTAAGTGAACAATTTTTCTACAGCATAAGTGTTGGGCAACAAACAAAACAGATGAATTGTATTGAACATTTTCACTGAAAGTACTTCAAAATTTTAAAGATGGTCTAGGCAGAAATCAAAATTTTTCTTAAATTAAGAACACAGACATAGCTACTTTCAGGAGCCAAAGAATGACAACAAAGAACAGCTCATTTTTGTGTTGTGTAAAACCAAAATTTATTTTTGGGTTACAATACAGAGGAGGCTTCATAAAAATTGCTATTAGTAGTGGTGAGACGTGTTCATGCTAGCTTAGCAAACGTTTTTGGGAGTTAGCAGAAAATGCTCACACAAAGCTGTTTTTCTGCTCCCTGCTATTCGTGGCACAGTGGAGAAGAGAGTCCTGGGTGAGGAAGTCAGGGTGCCTGGATTCTAGTCCTGGCTCTTTCAGTAACTGGCTGAGCAACCATGGGCAAACCTCTGTTCTTCTATAAAATGAGGGGCTTGGACTAGAAAACCTCCAAAGTCCCTTCCAGCTCTAACACTGTGACTCTATGAGAATTGGATTAGTGTAGGTCTAACTGTATTTTCTCCTTATGGTTTGTCAGTTTGACTTTCACACTTTAAATTCTCAAACTGCTCTAAATGGAAAATAAACCCAATACATTATTTGCCCTTATCCAATTTCCCAAGAAAGGTAAATTATGTACCTTTTTGTGAAGGATTCACTCCAAATCACAATCCATACTAGATGGGGCATTAATAAGTACTGTGCTGAAAGGGTGTCAGTTTGAAAAAGTGACTCCATTCAAAGCAAACAAAATCCTCCTTAAACACCTAAACATTATTGGCAGACAAGTGTCCTTGAAGAGGAGCTTGCCTAGGGCATGTATGTCCGTATCTGGATCCTGTAGTCTGGATGCAACATATGGGAGGAGACAGTGGAGATTGGTGCTGTCTCCCTCTACATCATAATACAACACTCAGCTTGATTAAAGTGCTTTCCATATCTTAACTTCATGTGATTCTCACAACAACTGTTTGCCCCTCACTAATGACTCTTGGTTATGTCTTCATATAGCAACTTGACTCTGTTTTCATTAATTTCTGCATGGGGTTAGAAGGCATATTAATAGGCTACATTCAAATGGATATGTATTTGATTTAAATAAAAAGTTTTGCCAGGCTTCTTTAAGGTTGAGGTGATCCTGAGATGGGTGACTAAGATGGAGGGTTCTGACTGAGCAATACCATGTACTGAATACCACTCTGTGGCACAGTGGATGGTAGGCAGAGCAGTCTTACCATGGGGCACAGTTGGCAAGGTCCTTCAGTTTTCAGGAGAGTATGCTGAGTACAGTTTAACCAGGTGCTGGACTTCTGTAGCATAGCCTGTGATGGGGCAGGTCTGGTGACTCCTTACATAGTTATACACACATCGGTAACAAAACACATAGCCAGAGGTGGCAAGTGCCGTGTCATTCACCCGGGTTTTGCGACATAAGGGACACACCGATTTCAGCTTTGGCAACAGAGAGGAATCAGAGTTGTAGTCCAGGTGCACAGGGGGTGGTGGGGTGGGCAGGGCAGTCAGGGATTTGATGCTTTCTTGATTTTCTGATGAGTACCACCAATCTAGGAATTGCAGGAAAAAAACACCTACAGAAAGGCCCGTGGATACCGACAAGGCAAGACCTCCTACAGCTTTCTTGATAGCTGACTGCACCTTCTCTCGAATACTGTTAGGGATGAACACAAAACAGACATGTCACAGGCTCTAAGTACTATGAATTGTAAGAGTATCAATTCTTCTACTGCTTTTCAAAATACCAAGCAGGACTACATTGGGCAAATTTCCAGTATCACTACAGCTCTTAGGAAGGAGCTAATTTCTACGGATTCTGCTCCTGTAGTATTTGTCACCTCTTTTAGTTATGCCCTTTTATCCCACTATCTGCACTCTGATTTATTTATTTCCACTCTCAAATCCAAACTCTGGGTACTATCCTCAATAGTGCTGCTGTCTACTGTCTCTTCCTCTTCCAATCCAACTTGTATACTGCTAACAGATGAATATTCTTTATCCACAGACCTGATGGTAAGAAACCTGATGTCAGAACCTCAAATGGTTCCATGCTGCCCACAGCTTTAAGGCCAAACTCCTTAGTCTTGGTTATATCCAAAGTCCTTAGCCTGGTATTCAAGGACCTCCAAGACTTAAGGTCTACTTTTTTAGCCTAATTTCACAACACTGATAAAGGTTGTGTGACCTTGAACAAGTCACTTAACCTCAGTGGTCCAAGAGACAGAAACTTTGCAGAGAATGTGATCTAACACCTATCAGCTTTGTGTGTTATCTTACATATACCTAAGCAGCCTTACACATGTTGGCATGGGACCTCAGGGACTATTTCCCCCCCTTGCTTTGTATTCCCAGGACTTAGCACGCTGCCTGGCACATAGCAATAGAGTAATAACAAATGCTTGTTGACTGATCTGTATTGTTCCAGCAGGTTCCTCATCAGAGCTCTCTGCACTCATGGCAATCACAAAATGGCAAAACCATTTCTCGACTTCCCCCAAACCAACAAGCCCCCTCTTGGTCTGGGCTTGCTGCTTAGCCCCTATCTGGAACCCTTTCTTTCTTAAGTGCTACCTCACCAGCTTCAAGTCTCAGGAAGCCTTCCAGTGGGAGCCCAGATCTGTAGCTCGGAGGGACCAGGGCACTGCCCACCCCCCTCTTTTTACAGAGTTGGGCTCTTATGTGCAAAGAAGGGTACTAAGTGGCAAGATTTGAAGCCCGTGAAAGGAATGCTAGGACTAAAACGTCAACAGCACATAGTGATCTTTCACGTACTTACACACAAAGGGCTGTTACACCAAGTCCCTCAACCTACACAGGTTATAACCTTCCCTAGGGCAGTGGAACCAATCTGGTTTAATTTTGGCATCTCTCCAAGCACTAGCAGAGTGCCATACTTAGGAGATACATGTAGTAGATAACTTTTAGAAAATGCACTGGAAAAGCAGCCTCAATGGCAGGACAAAGGACACAGGCCTGCCTCAGAACCCCTCCCATCAGTGTGTGCTCAGATAAGTCCCATGACCTCTTGGTACTTCAGGCTGCTCTCTAAGACTACAAGTTGTAGAAAAGGGGTGGACTTGGAGCGGTAGAGAGGGCCACCCCCTTCTTTAATAAAAGCACATTAAACAGAAATGCCTCCCTCTTTCTAACTGGGAGTCCCCTGGGCCTAACTACACTTTAATTACAAGTAATCTAGGGCTTTTTTTTAGATGATTTGGTGATCATGTAGATTGGCAGCCACAGAGAACTGCCTGCATGTGGCAAAATCAAGATGAGATTTTAGCATGGTAATTACAAATGTAAAAAAAAAAATGTAGAAATAGCAGTTTTTTTTAACACCCCCTCTTACCTAGTGGCTGGCTGCTGCATCCCAGCTCCAGCTAGTGTCTTTTCCAAAGCTCGCATATCCTCTGCGGAGAGTCTGCCTAGACGAACTCCAGCCAGGCTCAGCAAGGGTGAGTGATGCTGAGCCTTCCCCAGGATATAACGTAACTGGTGTATGAGGAACCAGCCTTCCCAGGCCATGGTCACAAAGGGATAAGCTGCCAAGAAAGCTCGGTAAAACCGCTTCCAACAGGAAGAGGGGGTATGGATGGAATACTCATCCTCTTCCCGCAGGCTGGAGACCAACTTCTCCAACTTCACCTTCAGGTAGGGAAGGAGGACCAGGAATAAGAGGGATTTCCAAAGCTGCTTCTTGGGGAGGCCAGCACTGGCCAACCTCTGGAGCCCCCGAGGGTCTCCCATCACGATCCTCTTTAAGCTATAGAAGTTTTCGGAGAAGGAGGCACTGGCCTTAGACAAGTAGTGCTGCTGTAGCAAAAGATCCAGAAAAGTGAAGATTTCATCAAACCACCTCCAGACGAAGCCATAACGGGCAGGGTTGGATTCCGCAAGAACCTGGGGCAAAACGGGAAAATGCACTTCGTTACGTTTAGAGTTTTTTGTATAGAGCGCGGCAGGGATTCGGGGCGCTTGGCTGGGGGCTCTCGGTGCCGGGCTCTGACGCATTCTCGGGACGCTTCACTGACCCTCCCGGCGCGGGGGCTCCCTCTAGATTACACCCCCCCCCCACCCCCGCGGAGCAGGCGCCCGCTCGCTGCCTCCCCGCCGCGGGGGGTCGGACGGCGCCCTCCCCTTTACCTTGGCCACGTGCTGAAGGGCGGGCCTCACGGCGGCCATCAGACTGTCCTGCGCTACCACCTCGAAGATGGAGGGCCGGTCATCCGCGCCCGGGGTGGCCGTGATGTGAGCCCCGTGCTCGGCCATCGTGCCCTCTCTGTGCCGGGCCCTGGCGGGTCCCAGACGCTACAAGGGGACGAGGTAGGAGGGGGCCATAGGAGCGCCCGGGATCCCGAGCCTCGGGGAGTGGGGGCGGGGGAGCGGGAGCTCAGAGGGGACCACTCAGCGGGAGGGCGACGGGGGCCAGGCCACCATAGCTGGGCCAACGGGAGGAGGCCGAGGCGGCCGGGCCGGAGGCTGGGGACCCGGGTCCCATCGGGGAGCCGGGGCCGACCGGGAGGAGGGCCCTGGAGTCTAGAGCTTTGCGGCCGCGCAGCCGCACTGGGTCTGGGGAACCAGGCACTGTACACGGAAGTAGATGCTTCAGCGGCGGGAGAGGTGGAGACGCTCTAGCCCTCAAACCGCCACTCGAGTCCTCCCCAGCTCCCTTCCGCTTCCGGCTGGCCAGAGCATTCAATGGACCACACCCTCTCTCCTCCCTTCCCTTAAGGCACTAGTTCTATGCCCAGGGAAAGCGGCGGGGAGGGATTGGGCTAGGTTGGAGGCGGGCAGTCAGGGCCACAAGCAGTTATCAATCCTATCAGTGCTAAGACTCCCGGGGTCAGATGACTGTGTGATCCTGGGGACCACCCTGGGAGCCTCCGCGGGCTGCTCCGCGAAACGAGGAAAACCCGCCCGCTGCGCGTGGGTCCGGCGCTTACGGGATGCTTTAAGGTTCGCAGAGCGCACTACAAATGCCTCATTGTACATCCTCCCGGCACCCCTGGGAAGTAGGTCTTATAGATGGGGAATCTGACAGGTGAAGGGGCTTGCCTTGGCAAGCTGGTAAGGGTTTGACGGTGGATTCGAACTCAGGTCTTCCCAACTAGAGGGCACTGCACCACCTAGCTGCCTTCTTCAATGCAAATCTATAAGATACTATTTATTAAGTACCTGAAGGTGATATTATACACATCTGAATTTAATTTTTTTTGGACAGGACTTGTGATTTCATCGATATGATAAAATCAACATTTATATAGTATTTTAAATAGGTTTGCGAGGTACTTTTCCTATGTTAACTCATTTTATCCTTACAGCAACTTTGGGAGGCAGGTGCTATTATCCCCATTTTACAGATGGGGACACAGATTGAAAGAGCTTCAATGTCAGATCGAAGATCACACAGCTATTAAGTGTCTGAGGCAAGATTCGAACTCAGAATCTTGCTGATTTCGTCATTTAACTGTCCATCCGGGTGAGAAAACTCTTTACTAATGCAGAGGTGCACTTACTGCACGTTATGGTTTTAAGACACTTGCCTCCAATGTCACGAAGTCAGTATTTCAGAGGAAACTGGAGCTCAGGTCTTCTGAGCCCAAGGAGGCCTCTAGAAGATATGGCAGACTGGGGCAGTGGAGCGATCCTTAGACCTTAGGGTGATTCAGCATATCTTATGTCTAATCTTTCCATTTCAGACTTTGCCTTCAGAGGGGTAGTCCTTTGAAATGTCATTCATTCTCAAGTAGCTACTGAATAGATACTTTCTAGTAATCACAAAGTGGAGCATACCTTAATTTATCACTTTGGCATCTTACTTGGTCAAATGAATTGTAAATGTTTGTTGAATGAATGGATGAATGAAGTGATGAAGACAAGCCTAATAGGTGAAATAAATAATAATATATAAAATAGTGTAAAGCAGCCTGGCAAAATTGCAAGAAGTTTTGATTTGGGGGTGGCCAGGTAGCACAGCGAGTAAGAGCACTGGCTCCAGTGTTGAGATGACCTGGGAATCGAATCCGGGCTCAGACACTTAGCACACACCCAGAAACACCTGGCTGTGTAACCTCTAGCAAGTTACTTAACTCCGATTGCTTTAAAAAAAAAAAGAAAAAAGAAAAGTTTTGATTTGTGGTCAGAAGACATGGATTTCTAGTCTTGTCTAGCTTTAATACTTACTCTCTGTGTGAGCATGAGCAAGTGATTTAACCTTTCCTCATCAGCAGAGTAGAGAGAAATACTCCCATTAATTTTGTAAACAAGGCACTCTCTCCACACATGTATTTATATATAATTCATAAATTTACTATTATAAATTTATATAAATATATGATTTTAATAGAAACCTATTTATGAGAGCTGTTATATCTAAATACAGAACTTTGTGATATGGAAGAGCTAAATGTACTGTATTAGTTGAGGGACAGAAGAAAGAAGTGGCTGAAACTTCCACGAAGGAAGAACAGGGGAATAAAATGAGACAAAGAACAGGGTCCAAGAACAACAGAGAAACACTGAGTTGCTGGAATGCTGGAGAATGAGGATGAATTCATTGTCTGCAGAACTCACATTTATATAGAGCTTTACAGTTTCTAAGCACTTTGATCACAGCAACTTTTCTGGAAAGAATGCTGAATTTGGAGGTAGGAGAATAGAATTCAAGTCCATCCAGGTTCTCCTTTACTTATTATTTGGGTGACTTTGGGTGTCACTTTACCTTTGTGGCCCTATGGAGAGAGGTAGACTGTATCATTCTTTTTTTTTTTTTTAAAAGCAATAAGGGTTAAGTAACTTGCTCAAGGTTACTTGGCCAATTATTATTTTTGTGTGGGTGCCGAGTATCTGAGGCCGGAACCCATCCCAGGTCTCCTGACGCTGGCAGTGCCCTTACTCATTGTGCTACCTGGACGCCCCTGACTGTATCATTCTTAAGACCCTTCCAGTTCTCAATCCGGTGAGCTTTCCCACTTATTAGATGGGTGACCATGCATGTATAGGCCACATCTCTCCTGGTAGAAGTAAGCTCTATGAGAACAGGGACAATTTTTTTTTTTGCTTTTATTTTTTGTATTTGTGTCATTGGCCCAGAGCTCACATACCTCATAGATTAGAATTACTTAAGAAATGTTTATTGAATTAGATTTTCCTGTTTCTGAAATGGGAATAATACTTGCAACTAATGAACTTTTTGATTCTTAAAGTGGCATATAAATGTTATTTTTATACTGGCCATTGATTAACTATTCACAGAACCGTCTAATAAATACCAGGAGGGGACGACTGTTCCTCTTCCCTAGGGATAGATCCTTACATTTGTTCCAAGCGCCTGAGTGCTGGACTTGAGTCTGCAAAGTAGATTTGATTTGGGTTTGCAACATAGAAGTAGTGTGGTAGGGTGGAAAGAGCACTACATCTGTAGTTGAAGGACCCGGATTCAAATTCTAATCCCCATCTCAGTGGCCTTGGACAAGTCCCTGTCCCGTGTTTTCTGGGCCTCAGTTTCCCCATTCATAAAGTAAGAAGGTTGCATACGATCCTCTTTGGGCTTCAGCCTCCAATTTGTGAACTGAATATTGGTTTATAGAATGTAGAATCGGAAGAAACCTTGAGAGGTCATCTAATCTCTTCCTGTTTTTATCCCACATAGAAAGTAAGCTACCTCAGGGTATTGTTGTCTATCACTTAACCCTTTGCAGCTGCTAAATAAATATTTGCTAATTTTATCCATATGACCTTGGGCAAGTCCCGTAGCTTCCCTGAGCCTCAGTTTCCCCAAATGTAAAATTAAGGCGTTCAGCTAGAGTCCTTCATAGCTCAGGTTCTTATGGTCCATGAGGAAACTGAGCCTGGGAGAAGTGAGGTTCTCACCCATGGTAATCAGCTCCGTCTGGATTCAAATACAGATCCTGGGTTCTTTGGTCCACTAGATGGACCAAACACATTTACTTTCTGCAGAAGAGCAAACCTTTTTGGGGAGCTCCTTTTAGAGGAAGGATTATTATCCTTTTCTGTGTCATGGCAGTCTGGGGCCTTTTCAGACTAATGCTTTTAAATGCATACAATGTATAGAATTAAAAGGAAACCCATTATACTGAAATACTTATTTATATGTGTATGCACACACACACACACACACACACATTTTAAAAGTCTTTGAACCTCAGGGTCAGAATCTCTGCTTTAGAGAGCTTAGCCCAGAGTCCAGGGAGCTGGCATATAGCAGGCGTTTAATCTGTGACAGTGTCGTGGAAAAAAGAACTCCCAAGGCAGCGATCTTTAGAACTGGACCGTTTCTGCCTGGCCTTGTCTCCCCAGCACTTAGCCCAGTTCCTGGCACGCAGTAGGGGCTCTGGAATTGGATGTTGGTTCAGGGACTGTTTCTTAAAGTAGCACCTCCGCCTTTCACTGGGGCGAGCACCAATCGGGCAGCTGCGGGGCGGGGGGAGTAGTGCTGTCTCCATGACGACCAGACGCGCCGCCGCTGTCCCCTCCAGGGCTCGAGGCTCTCTCCAGGGGATGCTCGGAGCTCCGCCTCCGCCTCCCGCGCGCCGCCACGCACGCGCCCTTGACGTGGGCGCTTCCTGTCGGCCATCTTTAGCCCTGGCAAAGGGGGTTTTGCGCAGTGGCTGAGGCCGCCCCGAAAGGATTCGAGCCGGGCAGGAGCCTTCTACCCGCTCTCCGCCTTCCGCCCCGTCCCTCCTCTCCTCTCCTCGCCTCTTTTCGTCTCGCATCTCCTCGTCCTCGCAGCCGCCGGTGAGTTCAGGCCGCTGGGTCCGTAGCCGTCGGGGGCCGGGGGGAGAGGGGCAGTGGCGAAATTGCGGGGTCTGTCAGGGCCGGGCGTGGCCGTGGCCTGGGGGTCCGGGGCGGAGGAGGTGGGGGGGGCGCTGAGGGGCGTGGCCAGGCGCCCCCGGGGGGAGGGGGGGGCTGGTGATCGGGTGACTGCACTCGAGTGATGCCCGCCGCCCGACTCATTCAATTAGCCCTGGCACCCCCAGCCCCTGATCCGGGCTGTCGGGGCACTGCAGCCCCCGAGTTCCTGGGAAGAGGAAGGGGCGACGGATGGCAGGCCGGGGGGCGTGGGTGGGGCCCCTGCGTGCGGACCTGACCGAAGCGGGCCGGGCCTGAGCTGAACCGGGCAGAGCCGGCGCGGGCGGAGCGCTGCAGGAATCCGCCCTCTCCTTCTCTCCGTTCTTCCTGTTCTCTTTCCTTCCCCCTTCTCTTTCCCTCTCTCCTCTTCCTCCTCCTATTGCTGTTCTCTGGTCTCTCGCCCTCCGCCCTCTCTTTCTCTTTCCCTCTCCTCTCTTCCTCCTTTCTCTCTGTTCTCCCTCTTCTCTCCTTCCTCCCATTTCCTCCTCCTTTCTCTCCCTCCTCTCTCTTCTCTCTGCCTTCCTTACTCTCCTCTTTTTTCTTCTCCTTTCTTCTGTGTCTGTTCTCTCTTTTCTCTCTCCCCTCTTTTCTGTGTCTCTCCTTTTGTCTCCTCTATCCCTTTCATCACAAGGATTCCATGAATTAGGTGGTATTTCCCCATTATTTTACAGATGGGGAAACTGAGGCCCTGAGCATTTTTTTTTTTTTTTACAGCACCCATGGTAACATATCTTATGGATAAGAAGTAGGGCTGCCAATGCAGGTCTTGATTGGAGTGGATGGGGAAGGGAGTGGGCTATTGGCAGATTGATATCTTTTCTGTTCCAGCATATTATATGTCTATAGGGCTTTAGGCGCTTTGGGAAGGACAGTGGCAGGAGCCAGTATAAATTCGGGGGGGAGGGGAGGGGAGGGAGTCTGGGAGTTAAAGAACAAACATTTATTAAATGTTCTTTGAATTGTGTTGAATTAAATGGAACCCCAAAAAATGCACACTGGATTTAAGATTATGGAAAATTTAGATCATAGGCTTTAGGCCTGAAGGGGCCTTAGATGTCCTTCAGTTCTACAAACATTTAGTGCCTACTGCATACAAGGTATTGCTAACTCATTTTAGATGGGAGAAAATTTTACATTGGAGGTGGGATCAGGTGAGCAAGACAGAGAGAGAGAGAGAGAGAGTGAGAGTGTGTGTGCGTGTGTTACTGGGTTCACCTCGGTGCTTGAGTTCCCTAGTTCCTTATTAAACACTTTTAACCTTTTAAGAGAAGTGTTCTCCAAATGTCAAGCATCATCATCATCATTATGGTTGTTGAGAAGATGGAAAGAAAGTGAAATTAGCTCCGGACTGGTTGAATGACTGGGGAACTGGGGATCTTAATGAGGAATAATGTAAATTATTAATTATCTTCTTTGGATGCCTCTGTGCTTAGCCTCTGGGCACACTTACAAAGTAATAATAGAAAGCATCTCACTAAGGAGATAAAGAATGCTAGGAAAAAACCTGTAGTCCTTTCAAAGACTGACTAAGGTAGGTGGTTAGGTGAGAGCTGTTGGAAGTATCACAATTCAGACTCCTCCTTAGCAGAAAGGTAATTGTGGTAATTCTCAGTGAAGCTATATGCAGGTGAGGTGGAATTTAAGAAAAAATTGACATTTGGACCGTGGATGAAGCAACTTTACTGGGAATAAAATGAAACTGACTATCCATCTATCTATTTATCTACCTACCTACATTAACTGTATATCTGTATATTTGCTTTCCTTTGTGATTGTTTGTATGTATTTTATGCAAATGAAAACATTCTGAGAAAGGGTCTGTAGACCTCACAGGACTTGTGCCTATGGAACCCATAACATAAAAAATATAGTGCCTACTGCATTCAAGATACTGCTAACTCATTTTATATGGGAGAAATGTACCTGGAATATAGTCCCCTCCCCACGCCCCCTTCCCTTCCCCTCTCCCATTTCTTTTAAAAACTATTTGGAATCTAGTTTGCAAAAAATATGCATATGATTTTAACCACAACAAATGAACTAGGTTAAATTTTTTTATCCAGGTTTATTGCATCTTACATTGAGGCTATTGGATTTATTTGTTTTGTAGCTTATTTTGGACATTTAAATAGTCACAATTGAAAGCTTTGTATGTTCAAAACATCAAGGCTGTATCAATTCCTATTGTGTATAAGGTATCAGGGATACAAAGATGGGGGTGGGGAGACCTACTTTGCTGTGATTTTGGTCTAGTAGGGACTAAAAGCCAGATATTAATTAGGGTGGTAGAGGTTAGAAAAGAAGAGAGTGGCATAAGAGATTTGCAGGGGGACAGTTCATTTTTAGCTGTGTTGTGCTGTGATTCATTATGAGCTAGCTGGTATTGGTAAGGTGCCATTTTCTCTTTATGAATTTCATTCAGTGTTTGATTAGATGCAGATTCTAGTATGCCATAGTAGTCTTCATCCTTGGAATGAGAGGTTACTAGAATGCTTTGACCTCACATTTTTGCTAACTGACTAATTTCATTGAGCATTGAATCCTTCAAGGATAAAAATCCTGGTTTTTGTGAAAGGAAGGGCTCAGTGGAATTTCTGACTGATTTATCTAGCATTTCCCAGAACAATTTTGGTCTCAGGACCCCTTCACACTCTTAAAAATTATTAAGGACCCCAAAGAGCTTCTGGTTATGTAGGTTATATCTAGCAATATTTACCATATTAGAAATAAAAGCTGATACCATTTTAAAATATATATTAATTTATTTAAAATAGCAATAATAACCCATTACATATTAACATTTCTTTTAAGAATGTATTTTTTGAAACAAAAATTAGTGAGAAGAGTGGTATTGTTTTACTTATTTTTGAAAATCTCTTTCATATCTGACTTAATACTGGGTTCTCATATCTGTTGCATTAAGTCTGCCTTAATATGTTGTATTGGTTAAAGTATATGAAGAAAATCTGACTTCCCGCAGATAAATAGTAGGAGAAGGGAGGAGCATTTTAATAAGTAAATAATCCCTTAGTATTATAAAGCATTGGGTCTGAGTTCAAATATGACCTCAGACCCTCCCTAATTCCTGGGCAAATCAGTTAACCCCATTTGCCTTAGTTTTCTCATCTGTCAAATGAACTGGAGAAGGAAATGGCAAACCATTCCAACATCCCCAAATGGGATCACAGAGTTGGACACAACTGAAATGACCTAACAACAACAAATTATGGGGTCAGCTAGATGGTGCAGTGAATAGAGCACCGGCCCTAGAGTCAGGAGGACCTGAGTTCAAATTCGGCCTTAGACACTTAACACAAAAAACTAGCTGTGTGACCTTGGGCAAGTCACTTAACCTCAATTGTCCTACCTTCCCCCCTCCAAAAAGCAAAAACAAAACAAGTTATTGTGAAAATAGTTTTGGCTTCTCACACTTCTCAGAGCACTCCTTTGAGAATTCAGCAGCAGCAGCAGCAAATCAAGTGATTTGCTCAGGTTTACACAGACAGTATATATCAGAGGCAGAATTTGAACCCTCACATCTTCCTGACTCCCAAGTCATATGCCTAGCTGTTAGGTTATGAAAAATACAGATGTGTGCTACTGAACAGTGAAGCTCTTACTGAAGTCAGTGGTGACCCAGGAAGGTGGAGCAGAAGGGTAACATGGGGTCGAACTTAATGGTCATGGAGTGTTCTTGTGTTCTTGAGGAGTGTTTCCCCCTTGTGTATGGTAACTTCCTTGGAGTATATGCTTAGCAGTGGGATCTCATGCTCGGTGTGGACATGGTAGTGGTTTGTTTTTTTAACATAATTCCAAATCGCTTTCCAATTCACAGCCCCCCTGACAATGTCTAACATTCTGGTCTTCTGTCATCGTTGCAGATTTGCTAACATGAGGTGGTCTCAGCTATTTTGATCATCATGTCTCATAGGAGTGGCTTGGAGCATTCTTTTATATGGTTAATAGTTTGCAGTTCTGGTTTGAGAATTGTTTGGTCATAGCACCAGCCTGGATGAGGAGGGGCAGAGGGGCAGGCTGAACAGGAGGTGGCGTAGTTCTTCCCCACTTCAGCTCTCACTGGGATCTCTGCTTCCAAATGGTCAAGTCTTCTGAGCAGCAGTGAGGTGGAGCACCATCAGGCCTCAGCTTCAGCTCTTGCTGAAGCCTATTTGTGTGGTCTTCCTTAATTAGAATGTGAGCACCTCTAGAGAGCAGAACTATGGTGGTTTTCTATTTGTGTATCCTGTGCTTAGTAAGTGTTTAATAAATGTTTTATTCATTCACATTGACTCTTATCCCTTGGAAAGGGAAGATCTTACTTCTTTCCCTTAGAGCCATTGGACTGTCAGCATTGACATGGAGGGATCGTGAAAGGGGCATGACCAGAGTTGGGGGGGAGGGGAATCAGCCAGCCTGAAGTCTCAACTCAGCCTAGAACAGTGGTGAGGAACCTGTGCCTCTAGGTCCTTATAATAAAAGGATTTGTTCTGTAAAACCTGGCCTCAGTCAAAAGACCGAACCGTAGGTTCTAGGAGACTACACATGATCTCGAGGCCGAAGGTTCCCCACCTCAGTCTGTGAGGCCCTGTGAGGAACCATGACCCTGAGCTTTGGCTTTTAGGCACATTCCCTAAGCCCTCCCTCTGTATCTCTCCCATGTCCTTTCCTTCTCTCTTCAGAAATGCCCAAGTCTCCCCATCCTTAAAAAGAAAAAAACCCTCACCAGACCCCTACCATCCCTTCAAACTTATCTCTTTCTTAGCCAAAGTCCTAGGAAAAAATCTGCATATACTCACTCACTGCCTCCAGTTCCTCTAATTTCCTCAGTTCTTCGCAGTTTGACTTCTGACTTCATCACTTGACTGAAACTGTCTCTAAAGTGAGGAGTATCTTAATTTTCAAATCCAGTGGCCTTTTTCAGTCTTAGTCTTTTTTCTATCTAACGTCTAGATTTGACACTATTGAACATCTTTTCCCTTGATATTTTCTTTGTAAAAAAAAGTTTGTTTTTTTTTTTACATGCAACTGGGAAATAAGATATATAGGCATTGGGGTATAAAAATCCATCTTGCCCTACTAGAAACTTAGGAGGGTGATGGGGAGAATATAAGAGAGAACAGATTAGGGGAAGGGGTATTCACTAGGCTTGCTATTTTGGGGTGGGGGTAGGGGAAAGATGGGGATAAAAATTGTAACCCAAAATCTTGTGGAAATGAATGTTGAAAACTAAAAATAAATAAATAGTTAAAAAGAGGTATTTTCTTTGTGCTCTCCTGGGTTTTCCTTCTACATGTGTCTTCCTTTTTTTTCTTTTGTTGGTTCTTTATCCAGACTACTACCTGAATGTGGATGTTCCCCAAAACTCTGCCTTGGGCCCTCTTCCCCTATGTCTGCATTCTTTCTTTTGGTGATTTTATCAGCTCCCATCCCAGACTGATAGATCAGAGTCTAATCTCCCCATATCCTGGAGACATCTCAAACTCATTATATACAAAAGCAACTCATTATTTTTGCTTTACCCCTTCCTCTTTCAGTTGAAGGCACCATCATTCTTCCAGTCTCCCAGGTCCATAAATTAAACATTATTCTTTTCTTCTCACACACCCTCAGCTCACAGTCAGTTGCCAAATGATGTGGTTTATGTCTCTACAACATTTCTGTATCCAGCCCCTTCTCCCATTTACCAAAGCTACCACCTTAGTTCAGGCTCTCCTTGCCTCTTGTCTAGATTTTTGTAGTAGTACTCTCATTGACCTCTTGCCCCATTCCACTTCATCTTCCATAATGCTGCCAAAGTGACTTTCCCTAAGCACAGATCTGACCACATTTTTTTCTTACTCACTAGGGCCCTGAGGCACACTATTGCCTAGTAAACTGTCTCATCAAGAGGTAACTTCAAGTTTTGAAAGCATTTTTATCGTCTGCTGGATAAAGTATAAACTCCTCTGCTTAATTTTTAAAGACCTTTAACAGTATGACCCCAATCTCTTTCCTGTCCTCTTGTGTATGACTCCTTCGGTACTCTGCATTCTAGCCAAACTAGTTTCTTCTCTGCTTCTTAGACATAGCAACACCCACCTGTCCTCTCCATACCTTTGCACTAGTAGTGCCCTGTAACTGGAATGAGCTCCCTCCTCATCTCCATTTCATGGAAGCCCTCTTTCCCTTCAAGGCTTACCCCATGTACCACTTTCTCTGTGAATCATTTCCTGATCTGTAACTGCTTGTGTCTCCCTTCCCAAATAATTTATGTTTAACCACTTTGTATTCTCTTTGTTTTGCTTAAACTAACATGTTCTTTTTGCCTTCTCATTAGAGTGCAAGTCCCTTGCAAGTAGGAATTGGGTTTCTGCAGTCCCATTACCTAGCACATAGTAGTTGCTGGATGAATTTTGTTGATTGATCTAAAAGCATAGAGAGAAAACAGATTTTCCTAAAAACAAAAGAATAGGAAGAGGGAGTTTTTCCAAATAAATTTGCCATTTTTTTTCCAGAAAGGTCTAGCTTTAGCTTTTGAAGCATTCTTTGATGATATCACAGACTTAAGGCAGGCTCAGTAGCTTATCTTCAACTGTCTTTGGCTTTAGGACATCAGTGTTTTCTTTTTCTACTTGTAATTCTGGCAGGACAGCTTTATGTTGGTTAAAAGAATCTTCTCTCATTGCAGGTATACCTTAAGGAGCTGAAAAAATGACTGACTCCAAGTATTTCACGACCAATAAAAAAGGTAAGGCCAGGTAAATGTGTGAGATTCTCAAGGAAATAATGCATTGTCATCCCTCCAACCAAGGTCTTGGCTCAGCTAGACCCACCAGTGGATAAGGTGAAGTTTATTTTTCATATCTTTGACTACAGGACTGTTCTGGAGAACCCTTTTGGTGTTTGGATGCGACAGTAAGCCTGTGGAAGGCAATCCCAGCGTTTCAGGATGGTAAAAAGGGGAGAAGTCATGCACAAGCATCTTTGTCTCCTCTTGGTTTGGGAAGAAAAGGGGAAAATCTCCCATGCTTGTGGCTACAAAAGCTGAAGAAACGCTTAGATTGCATGTCAGAATGATGCTTACTCTGGAATAACAATAATAAGGAACAAAAAAGAGTGAGACTTCTGACAAATCATTTTAGGTTCAGGTTGGATGAGAGATGGCCTGTGTGGTCCCTTCCCATTCGGAGATTGTTTGTTCCCAAAGAACCTGGCAGAATAGACTCTAGTTCTCAGGGCTTACACTGAGGATTAAGTCAGGTGCCCCATTCTGGCCAGGTGATACCACCTTGAACTGTGATAACAGATTCTTCCCTGAATGTAGGACTAGGAGCATTGGCTGAGAGCCCTCCTTCACTCACTCTTCTAAAAATACGACTTTGAACCACCCACTTAGGGAGCTGTGGCTAGCCTCCCTTTTCTGAGCTCACTTGGGGTAGGCAGCTTATCCTTTTTGGTCACTGGTTTTACCATCTAAGATTAACTTCCAAGTTAGGAATCTTGGTGCAGTGGGGAAAAAGCACTGCATTTGGAGTCATAGGGCCTTGTTTGGAATCCTGGCTCTACCAGTTTCTCTGTGCCTTTGACCCAGTCATTTAACCTCCATTAGGTTCTTTACCCATAAAATAGAAGAGTTAGACCAGATGATCTCTCTGGTCCCTTCCAGCACTAAATCTATGGTCCTGTGGTATCAGTAGGGATATACAACATGAATAAAACTGGGTTGATCTGCCTCTTCAGTGCTATGTATGCAAACTTGCAGATTACAAAATAAATCTACAAAACCCAAAAGCATTTCTATATTATAATCCAAGAGAAATATTAGAAAGGGAAATTCCATTCAAAATAATGGTGAAATATTTGGGAGTTCATTTAAAAACCCATGAGAGCTATATAGATTAGATTTCAGAATATGCCTTAAAGAAATAAAGATCTTAAATAGCTAGAGTGTGGTTCAGAGTTCCTAGCTGGGCCATGCCAAGTATAATAAAAATAACAATACTACCAAAGTTAATTCATAGATTTGGTAATTGGCCATGCCAGTATAATAAAAATAATAATACTGCCAAAGTTAATTCATAGATCTGATCCTATTCAGACTGCCAAAGGCAGATACTTTATAGAGCTAGACAAAGATTAAGAATTATCTGAAGGAACAAAATAATAAAATATCAAGTTAAATAATGAAAAAAGTTAGGAGTGAATGCAAAATAGCATATCCAGGCCTTGAACTTTTTCAGCAATCATCAACACCATTTGATACTGGTTAAAAAATAGAAAATTAGACCAGTGGAACATATTAGATGAAGAACAATCAGAAACCATTGAATTCAGTAGACCAATGTTTGATAAACCTCAAAAAAAATGGAAAAAACTTATATGATGAGAATTGCTAGGAAAATTAGAAAACAGACTGGCAGAAATTGAGCTTACACAGAATTTTGCCCCGTATTCCACAATAGGTTCAAAATGGATACATGATTTCTTGCCTTCTCAATGAGTGGGGGAGGGAGAATTTGGAACTTAAAATTCCATTTTAAAAAATGGATGCATGAACTGAATATTAAATATCATACCATTAAAAATTAGAAGAAAAGTAGATCATGAACTTCACAACTGTGTACAAAGAGTTGATGTCTTAATGTAGTAAGGGATAGAGGCAATTGTAAAACATAAAATAGATAATTTTGATTAAATGAAAAACATTTACACAAACAAAATGCATTTAGGATAAGAGAAATGATTGATTGGAAAAATTTTTTCTACGATAAGAGATTTTTATCTAAGATACAGACTACTAAGAGAAATATTTAAAACCAATAGCCATTACCTAACAGATGAATGGTCAAAGGATGTAAATAAACAATTTTCAAAAGAAGAATTGCAAACAATTAACCATATGAAAGAATGCTCCAAATTGCTATTGATAACAAAAAATACACATCAAAACAAGCATGAGGTTTCATACTCAGTAATTTGGCAAAGAAGACAAAAAGTGGGAATTTTTAATCTTGTAGAGATTGTGAAAAGATAAGCACATAACGTATTGTTGATGGCGTTTGTGCCATGACAGTTTTGGAAAGCAGTTTGGATTTATGCAAACAAAATAACAAATATATGCATACCCCTGGGCTCCTAGAGTCCACTACTAAGCATTTACCCCAGAGAGTTTAACAAGATGGCTTCATAGACACTAAAATTTTTTAATAGCATTTTTTTTGTGGCAATGAAGAACTAAAAACAAGATAGATGCCCAGTGATTGCAAAGTCTAAACAAAATGTGATAGGTGCATGCAATGGATCATTGCTGTGTTGTAAGAAATGATGAGCACGTGGAAGGGCTTATGTGAACTGTTGTAAAGTGAAGTAAGCAGATGTAGGAAGACAGTATATACAATTATTGTTCTTGGAATGAATAACAGCAGAACAATCAAAACTTAGAGTTGCAAAATTTTGATGATCTAACTTGTTCCCAAGGAAGAGATAGGAGATGCTTTTGTTCATTCACTTCTTATGTTGATTGGTTTTGCTGAATTGTTTTTTACTTTTCTTTTTGAAACTTTTTTGGTTGTTGTTGTAAGGGACTTCTCTTGCAGGGTGAAGGAAAAGATAGAATGGAAATTGTTGGTGAGTCTGGCTTCCTGGAGACACACAGGAATTATGTGAATATAACTGTAAAACACTCTTTTCAAAAATAAAGCCAGACCTAAGTAATTGGAGAGATGTTAATTGCTCATGGTTGGGCTGAACTAATATGAAGATTATAGTTCTACCTAAATTAATTTGCTTATTCAATGCCACATCAATCAAACTACCAAAGAATTTCTTTTTAGAACTAGAAAAAAATGTGAAATTCATCTGGAAGAACAAAAGGTCAGTAGTCTCACAGGAAATAATTTTAAATAGCAAAAAGAAAGGTGGCCTTGAAGGACCAGATTTTACACTATACTACAAAGCAGCATTCACCAAAACTGGTTGACACTGGTTACTAGGAACAAGATATCCCGAGCTAATTGAACACAGTAGACTAGTTTTTCATAAATTCAGGACCCAAACTATTTGGATAAGTACTCGACATATGACAAAAACTCAGAAACCAAAAAACAAAACTGGGAAAACTGGAAAACCATTTGGAAGAAATTATATTGAGACTGACATCTCCTACCACATTCTACAGTCAGCTCCAAATGGAGAAAAGACCTGGATATAAAAGGTCACGAAAGCAAATGAGAGCAGCATGTACCTTCCAGAAAGATAGAGAAAAAGGATCTATGTGTACAAGAATATTTATAGCAGCACTTTTGTTGTATCAGCGAACCAGTTGGGGAACAAATAATGGTATGTAAATGGTATTATAACCTAAGAAATGATGAAAAGGTTGAAAGAACTTGGGCAAGATTTGTAGGAACCAATATAGAATGAAGTAAGCAGAATAATATGAGTAATTCATACGACGATTACAGCATTGTAAAGGAAAATAACTTTGGACTGCAGTGATCAGCCATGATTTTCAGAGGATGTCCAGATATAGCCTGGTACCCAAGTCCTGACAGAGATATAGATGATGAACTCAAGGTGCAGAATGGGCGTTATTACACATGGCCAACGTATGATCTTTTTTTATCTTGGAGGAGTGAATTTGAGGGGCTGATGGGGACGAGAGCTGGTGATGCCCCAGGAAAAGAAAAGAAAGAAGAGGGTCATCGTTAGAATGTCCAGAAGAAAACAGAAGAAAGTTTAGAGGAAAACTCAGAGAAGCAGGATGGCTCTGAAACGAACATGCTGAATTTAGAGTTAGCTTTGAAAGTAATGTGTTGAGTTTATTATGTGTTTGAAAAACTGTACCTAACAGAGAGTGGCAGTTGCGATTTTTGCCTCTTTTTCTTTGCTTTACATAGGAAATATTCATGTTTATCAAGTTCTGAATGATAAAAATAAAACTTTTTACTTTTGAAAAAGAAATTCAGAGTAACTTGTGTGCCTGTGTTCAGTTAATTCCAGATCTTTCTAAGCTGCTTCCTAGGAGGTTTTGCTATTTTATCTTTAAAAATTTTTAAACACATTTAAACCAAATAATTTTAAGTATGTGTAGTCATCTGTTT
Organism: Petaurus breviceps papuanus; assembly: GCF_028583685.1. Classification (NCBI taxonomy): domain Eukaryota; kingdom Metazoa; phylum Chordata; class Mammalia; order Diprotodontia; family Petauridae; genus Petaurus; species Petaurus breviceps. The sequence goes on from NW_027185798.1 coordinate 28,821,535, forward strand.
GATATGTAAAATGTATGATTTCCTTGTTCTATTGTTAGAAACGCTGTAGTCTGTAACATGTTAATACTAAGATTATCATGAAGCTTCTGGTACTTCCATGTCAGTTAAATGAGTACTGAGGTTCTGCAAGTCAAGTTCATCCCATACACTAAGATGATACTTGTTAGTCCTGGTTTGATCTTTATGCTTGGCTCAGCAGAGTTTCTGGGACTTGGGATCTGTCACCCCCCTCCCCCCCTCCATATGCTGAGTCTCTTATCCTGTATATCATGGTTCCACTGGATACCTCCCCTGGTTTTGTTTATTTGTGAAGTGCAGCATAGGTCTTAGTTACTTGGCTCTGGGACTCTGTCCTGACAAATTCATTCTCTCTCTCTCTCTCTGTAGGAGAGATCTTTGAACTGAAGGCAGAGCTCAACAATGAAAAGAAGGAAAAAAGGAAAGAAGCTGTCAAGAAAGTGATTGCAGCCATGACAGTGGGGAAGGATGTCAGGTAAGGGATCATGTGTGTGGACCCCTCCCCCCCAATTCTTCCTTTTCTCCTATTTGCTTTTCCTGTCACCTCTTTAATTTCACCTCTTTTGGTGAGGGAGGAAGGAGTCCTCCCTAAACTCCATCAGGACTGACTCCTTTGTTATTTCTACCCTGGGCTTCAGATAATGTCCTAGGAGAAGTTGGTGAGTTTGATCTTGTCATACACAGGTCTAGCTATTACCACACTGCCAGGGAGCCAGCATCCTTGTAAGTCTGGGAGCAGGATGTGTTCATGAAATGTTAAACCTGCCTTGGGAGGCAGAAGCTCCTGTGATTCCTACTGAGTTCAAGTCAGTATTGTTGGTTCTTTAAGAGCCCAGAATTCGTATGCTGAGTTAAAGAACCAGACTATTTTAAGAAATCTATCTGGTTTGAACAGATTACAATGTTTCTGTGATTTAGCATCATTATTGTGGACTTTTAAATTCCTTGACCAGATGTGTGAAACCATAACATGTAAGGCAGGTCTTCATGAAGAATATTCCACAGCAATTACTGTCTTTTTGTTCACACATTTGACTGAAAGATGTAGAGAATACAAGAGTGACTGGGCTTATTTTTGGTTCACCATAAAAAAGTTTTATTTTGTAGACCAAAATGCAACCTTCAGAGGCTTTCCTCCAACAAGATTATGTACTAGAATCATACAAGATTCCTCACAACATGTAATGACAGAGGGGCAGCTAGGTGATACAGTGGATAGAGTACCAAGTCTTGGAGTCAGGAGGACCCAAGTTCAAATTCTGTCTCAGACAGTTGACATTTACTAGCTGCGTGACCCTACTCAAATCACTTTGCCCCAACTGCCTCTCAAAACAAAACAACAAAAAAAAACATGTAATGATAGAGATAACATTCAACCCCCTGATAAGTAATTTTTTTAAGGGTCTAAAATAGGGAAAGTTATGCTTACTGGAAGTGTTTGTCACTGTCATGGAGGAGGACCGTAACAGTGTCGTGAGATAATAGAGATATTCCTGCTTGTGAAAGACATTGCACTGTTGGTGTCAGACCCTGGAACATTGTAGAACCCCCTGAATGAGATCTGTCATCACTCGGGATGATTTGTTCTAACTTCCCACAGGAAGAGTCAAATAGAAGAGTGTCTGTTGTCTAGACTGATAAACGTTTGAATGCATAGTGTATAAAGTTGTTCCTTGGATGCTTAGGCCTTTTACAGACATTGTAAATGGACAGTGAACTAGGCTCCAAATTGAGTATGAGGAAGACAGTGAGCTAGACTGCTTTCAGGAAATTGCCACTGCTGATAATGGCCCCAGCCTTCCATGAGACAAAATTTTAAAACAAATTTTTAAATACCAGTATTCTTTGGAATGCCACAGCTTCCAAAGGATTGAAATTCTTGGTCTTTAGCAGGGCAACAGAGTTTTGTGGTGAATGTTTGTAGATGGAAGACATTATTGAAATTTCATGAGTGTACAAAAAGATGAGCTGGTTCTGGAGATGGCAGGATAACTGATAGCCCCTGGTGCTCCTTTGGCATCTATGTGATGTCAGGAGATTTAGAGAAAGAACCCTAGCCCCTTGTGGGGGACGCTCTTTGGTAAACTTGTGGGGGAATGTAGGCATCACTTAGGAAGGGCAGGCATGGATCCACTGTGACCTGCAGTATCTGGGAGTGAACATGTGAATGGGACCAACGTACTGGAATGACCATAATGGGAGCCTGGGGCAGGGTGTGAAGAAACAGTGCTGAAAACTCTGATGTCACTGGCGTTTTATGCTGAAAATTTTTAGTATACTAGGACTTTCAGATTTTAAGCTGCTTAACTGGTGATCATCTGTTTCAGTGGTGGGGAACTGTGGCCTTGAGGCCCTTTTATTAAGGAGATTTGTTCTTGAAGTTTGGAGTCAGTCAAAGAGCTGCACATGTGGTCTTGAACCTGCAGGTTTCCTACCCCTGATTGTTATTGAGTTGTTTATGCCAAGGAGAAAATCTCTTACCTTTTCAATTCAAACTCAGCTTCTACTTAAGGACAGTTTACTTTTTTTCTGTAGTGTTTTTTTTTTTAATTTTTAATTTTTGTCAAGTCATAAGCCATTTAAAAATTAATCTGTTCTTGTTCTCCCCTTTCCCCCTCCCCCCCATTAAGCAAATTAAAAACAAAACAAAACCCTTATGACATCTTGCTCCCATAGTCCTCCATAGAGGAACATGTTCCCACATTAGCCATGATCAGACACTTCCTTTTCCCCCCATGGGTGACTCTGATAGTCTTTTTTTTTTTTTTGCTTTTTGGAGGGCAGTTGGGGTTAAGTGACTTGCCCAAGGTCACATGGCTATTTTTTGTGTTAAGTGTCTGAGGCCGGATTTGAACTCAGGTACTCCTGACTTCAGGACTGATACTCTATTCACTGCACCACCTAGCTGCCCCCTCTGATAGTCTTTTCTGCTTTTTTGGATCACCCTGGTGTCTGTTGGTTAACCTTTGTGCAGCCCTGACAAGTTGGCCTGCACATAGCACTGGATTTTCACAAATCAGTAGGATTTGGATGATAGCTTGAGATGGGAGACTTGCATATTTGTCAGATGCCTTGGAGTTCCTGATAGTGGGAGTCAGTGTCTAGAGTTTTTTCACAGGCATTTCAGTACAAGATTTTAAACACATTCTATAGTCTTTAGATTGATTTGATACTGCTAAAATCTTGATTTTGTAAATAGACGAGCTGATTTCAGATTTTCTCTGTATTGACTAGCCTCCTGACAGATGATAGGAAGTTGTTTTTACAGGATGGTAGTAGACTTTATCACTGTCAGAAACTTTTCATTTCCCCTCAGTTTGTGCATGAAACTCGTCCTGGGCCCTTTAGAGAACAAGTTAAGGAGACGTAGGCCTTGCTGTCTAGGAGCTTATGATAAAGTAATACATTACTCATATTTTATAAATGAGAATATATATTATTTTAAAAGCCCTCTTTAAAAATAGGCTCAATAAGTTAATGTTAATACCTGGCTACAATCTTAGGCTTCAGCCTTCAATAATCTGTGATTTTGTGGATGTGTATATGCCTTTGCACAAATGAAGATTTCAATCCCTCTTTGATTTTGTAGATTGGTCTTTGAGAATTGCCATAACTGAAAAATTAATCATTTTGTGTTGCAAAGGTGGTTCTAGGATAACTGTGTACAACTTAGTTTGCTATGAGATCCAAACTTATGATCTTTATAATTGGACTTGGACTTGCTCCACTGACCTAGCTAGAGGGGACCCCCAGTCATCTCCACACAGTGACAAAAGTTGCAGTGAGAGATTATTGGCAGTTAACTTCTGTAACTTAGCACAGAAGTCTTCCCTAGGTTGCATAGCGTATGTGATTTCAAGATTTATTGAACAGGTATAGATGTTGGTATCTCTCATATAACCTCTGTCCCACTTCTTTTTCCCTCTTCTTTCCCTGTCCCTACCCCCAGCTCTCTCTTTCCAGATGTGGTGAATTGTATGCAGACGGATAACCTGGAGCTAAAGAAGCTTGTCTATCTGTATCTGATGAACTACGCCAAGAGCCAGCCAGATATGGCCATCATGGCTGTCAACAGCTTTGTGAAGGTAGCTTTCCTAGCAGTCTGCTTGCCACGTGTCTTCTGGTTTGGTCGGTGTCTGTACTGAGGACACGTAAGTGCTCTGTGTTCTGAAGGATTATATAAATCTCAAAACCTCACAGAGTAGTCCCAGGCATAGCTAGGAGAATGGCTTAGTCATTGCTTAGAAGCCCCAGTTTCAGGGGACCGTAGGCCACAGCCTGCCTCCTGCCAGGTGAGTCTGTTAGATTCTCCTCTGGCCAGGTGAAAAGAAGCATGTCAGCGGAGTCATGTCATCATACTTGGCTGCTGAACAGTCAGTGTGGCTCTTCTGTCTTAGTGCCAGAGAACTGGTGATTCAGTGAGATGCATAGAATCTGCATTTTGGAAAAGGAGGTAACATTCCCCATGAAGGAACTGATACAGTTTTACAGGCCTTCTGTTAGGTTTTGTCTGGAAGGTGAAAATCAGGATGCAGAATTTCTTCTGCCCCTCTTTTCACCTGCTTTCCCATGTGCCTGTACATGTGGAAGCAATAAGTGTTAGGTGTACAGACTAGTAATAAATAATGAAGCTTCTCCTGGTAGTGGAGAGAGAAGAGGAAGATAGTGTTTCTAAGTCATTGTTACTGCCACATTGGTAACTTGAGTAACAATGGACCAGGTCCTAAGCAATTAAATGGGCAGTGAGGACCTACTCTCTACGGAAGTGAAGGGGAGGCTGGGATTCTAACTTTGAGCATGCTCTTCAGGGGAGCTGCCACTGGGGACTTCTCAACCAGGGAGACTGGTCTTGTGTGGCCTATGGAAGCCATCCTTATTCCGTGATGGTCACAGAATGTACACTTACGCTTTTTCTTGTAGGACTGTGAAGACCCTAACCCCTTAATCCGGGCCCTGGCAGTCAGGACTATGGGATGTATTCGGGTAGACAAGATCACGGAGTATCTGTGTGAGCCACTTCGCAAGTGTCTGAAGGATGAAGATCCTTATGTCCGCAAGACTGCCGCAGTGTGTGTGGCCAAGCTGCATGACATCAACGCCCAGATGGTGGAGGATCAGGGCTTCTTGGATTCTCTTCGGGATCTCATTGCAGACTCAAATCCCATGGTAATATGCTCTTGCTCTTATAGAGGGTACATTATTGAAGATAGGCTTCTTGTCAAGCTGCATTGTATTCAATTGGCCCTAAGTGAAATCAGCTCTCTTGTCTTTAGAGGATTATATAAGACCTAATTTTGAAATATTATCTCGGAATACTTGGATTAGTGTTGAGAGGTGGGGGTTGAATTCATCCCTGCTGACAAATAAAACTTATGGCAAATAGGCTTAGGATGGACCTTTGTTTCTGCCCCCTTCCTCTGTATTTGCTCAGAAGGAAGGTGAAAATTTTCATAATTCTCTTCAACCGATTGTACCTTAGCCATTTGTCAAATGGACTTTCAAAAATTACCTAAGTAAATGATGCTAATAAGGTTTTAGCTGATGGAGATAATTGGATCAGAGCAATCCTTATTTTCTAATTATTTCCTTGGATTTGTCCAGGGCCCTCTGGGGCCTACTTTGTTTTAGTTGCTGAGGTTAAGATTAAGAGGTGTTTAGCAGTCAGATTATATGAGCTCCTGAGGTATTTTACTTAACCCTTTGGGTTTTTATTTCTATTGCTATGACTAATCCCTTCCACATTTGCCTGTGTAAAGAAAAGGGAAAAAATCCCAAGGGATACACCTTGACTATCCCTTTTAACTGTGAAGATCATTTCTTTTTTTTTTTTTCATTTTTATACATTTATTTATTTACTTTCAGTTTACAACATTCAGTTCCACAATCCCTTGGGTTTCAAATTTTCTCCCCCTCCCTCTCTAACCCCCTCCCCCAAAAGGCAACATGTAATCAAATATAGGTTCTGCAGATATGAAGGTCATTTTTGTCAGGTGATTTGAATGGGAAGTACATGGCTGCTTTCTTTGGATAAGGCTTTTGATGAATTCTTACCTTGCAACTTAGGATAAATGACATTTAAGGGTTAACCTTTCTCAGTATTTGTGTGTTGAATTTTTCAACAGCAGTTTTAGATTTGAATTGTGTGAATGATGTGGTGAACTCCCTACTCTTTTTTTCTAAGAACTCTGGAATCCATGGCACTCCTGCAGAATGACTGTCAGGGGAAGGGGCTCTCTAGGCAATTTGACCTGAACTAGGTACTATCTGCTTGATTCTCATTAAATGAAATATCTGACTTTAGGTTTCACACTTCGTTCCTATAGTTCTCAGGTTGTCTAGGCTATGATGAGCTGTTAGATTTTGAGTTTTAAGATTAGAGCATAGAGCACTTTAAATTCTTCTTCATTGATTTCTAGTTCCCCAAGGCATAGGGAACAGTCTTTTATGTAAAGTCCAACTGATTTTTAACAGGTTATTGGGTTATGACATAGCATTAAACTTTTCACTTTAACTTTTTTTTTCTCCTGGGCATGTGGAACTTAAGTGCAGTTTTAATTGTGATGTTAAAAATTTCATTCTATAATGAAGGTTAGGCAGCATAGTTTATTGTAGAGGGCACTGAGATGGGACCAAATTCCATTTCTGGGTCTGTCACTGGTTTCCTGTGTGACTATGGGCAGATTTGTTTACCAAGGTCTAGCCATCTTTTGATGGCTAGTAATATGGAGGATAATTCTCTGTCTCTCTCAGAGTATTTTCTTTTTCTTTTCTTTATTTTTAACATTAGTTTAAGAAAAATTTTTGAGTTCCATATTCTCTTCCTTTCTTCTTATACCCATTAACAAGGCAAATAACATGATATCAGTTATACATGTGAGGTCATACAAAATATGTTTCCATATTAGCTATGTTGTCCCTAAAAAGCAAAAAACAAAGTGAAAAAAGTCTGCTTCAGTCTACACTCAGTTCATCAGATCTCTCTGGAGGTGGATAGCATTTTTTCATCATGGGTCTTTTGGAATTGTCTTCAATCACTGTATTGATCAGAGTAGCTAATTTTTTAACTTGGGATATTTACAAAGAAAAAATTGAGACCACTTGCTGCATCCTCTTGTCTTCTCACCCCCAGCAGCACTCCTTATTCTCTATTCCTTCACACCTGTTCCTGAAGAAATGTACCCTTGACCACATCCCCTTCTTTCTTTCTTCTCCATTGTATTATCCCCACCATCTTTCCCATTCTCTCTTCTATCTTCAGTTTCCCCAACCACTGGTTTCTTTGCTACTGCCTACAAACCTCATCCTTCCTCTGAAACTGATACCTCCAGAGTTACCAGTGATCCCTTGCTTTATAAATCTAATAGCTTTTTCTTAGATCTATGATCCTACTTTATTTTAGACTGATATTTTTCCCTTAATTTTTGTCAATGTCAGGGGCGGCCAGGTGACTCAGTAAGTAAGAGCACCAGCCCCAGAGTTGGGATGACCTGGGATTGAATGCGGGCTCAGACACTTAGCACCACACCCAGAAATAACTGGCTGTGTAACCTTGAGCAAGTTACTTAACCCCAATTGCTTTAAAATAAAAGAAAAAAAACTTTTGTCCATTTCTAAGAAAAGGGTAAAGTTGGAGAGTTATGTTCTTGGAATGTGCTGTAATGCAACAGGGATAGAAAGCCAAATTTAATTTCCCTAGAGAAACTAAGATCTGTGATTGTGAATTTTTTTTAGCAGAACTGATGACAGACAGATTTAATCAACTCTAACCAATATGTCTTTATGATGTAAAACTTTTCAAAGTTTACTCAGATCTTTGTTCCCATTGGTGTGGATACGGAACACCATCCATCTCTTCCCATCATTTGCTGCTCTAGTCTGTGTCCTTCTGTAATTTGCCACAGGTGAGGGCATCCATATAGGCTGAACTCCTGCAACCTGCAGATGCCAGAGGTTCACTCAGACAGTCCACCTGTTATCTCTCACCCTTGCCATGTGACCAGCCCATTTTCTCTATTACATTTCCCCTAGAGACATTGTACTGCTGTTCTTTGAAGTTCTTTTTTGATTAAATGTTTTAGCTTAATCATTTCCTCCATGTACCTCTCTATTGTCCCCTATGTGAAATTCATTTACATTCTTTGGAGGTGATTATATCTCCTTTCTCAGAGCCATAAAATAAAACCATGGAAGACTAATATCAAGAAGATGAGCTTTTGTTTCCAGGAGAAACTTGGCATCTTTAGAGGAGCTTTGCAATTTTCTTAATACAGTCTGGTCCACTTTTCTCCTCTTCCTTAGCTCTGGACCCAATTTCTTGTTCACTTGTACTCTTGGTCCCAGATGTCCATATTGATGGACCAGTTCTATAGGTTATCCATCTAGCAGCATATGTTATGATCTGGGCAATGAACATTCTTCATCTCTTTGGTCTCTTCCATGTGGAAGGTCAGGCACTTGATTGGTTACAGATTTCTTTCAGGAGGGTTTAATCTTTCAGGGCATGATGCACCCAGAGCAGTGTTTGCAAACCAGAGCATGTGGAGGACTTTCCCATTCATGTCGTAAAGGGGATTCCTCTACAACTTGGATGCTGAGCTGGATTTCCTCTATCCGAATGGTGAACAGCATTGGCAAGCATAATGTATCCTGGCTTTATGCTTCATGTGATGATTATAATCAGAGGGTCATTGAGTAGGGGTTTTTCCCCTGTGGCTGTATCTTTCAAGGAATCTTTAATGATTTTGATATTTGGATAGGAGATCCTTAAAGGAAAGTTTCTACCAAATCAAGTGCCTTTTCATAATCAACAAACAGTTAACATGATGGTATATTATATACTTTACATCTTTAGTCATTCGTTAGAGGGTAAGGGGTAGAGTCTCATAAAATATCACTTGCAAAGCCTGCATATTCCCAACTGATAATCTCATTATGTACGCCCTCCATTCATGTGTTGTTGTTGAGTCTTTTTTTTTACTTGTGTCCAATTCTTTGTGACCCCATTTGGGGTTTTCTTGGCAAAGATACTGGAATGGGTTTGATGTTTCCCTTCTCCAGCTTATTTTACAGATGAGGACCTGAGGTACACAGGATTAAATGACTTGCCTCTAGTAAGAGCCTTAGGCTGGTGTTTGAACTCACCAAGAGGAGTCTTCCTGACTCCCAGGCCCAGTGCTTTATCTGCTGGGCCACCTAGCTGCCCCCTGTGTGGGGATGAGTCTCTTAAAGATTTTGAGCAGGTAGGAAGAGTATATTAATGAGGTGCATGACTTCTTTCCACATCTTTAATGTCTTTCCCTCTTTTGGATACCTTATAAAGCAATCCCTTAATGTGCTCATAGTTGTTTTGCCTCCAGTATGACTTTCTTATAGACAGACAGACAGACAGACAGACAGACACACACACACACACACACACACACACGCACACCAATCCAGCTGCTTTTCCTGGTTTTGCTTCCTTTAGTCCCATTTTGCTTCCTACATAAACACATCATGAACTGCGATAGTGGAGTCCATGTGTGATGGTCCTTATTCTCCACATGAGTCCTTCCTTAACCTCTTATCCTCCATAAGTCTTTCCCATTAAACAAATTCACCATTAACTCTTAATCCTCCATCATCCTCCAACAATAATTTGTTTAAAAGGCTTTGTAGATTTTTTCATTTCTTTTTGTTGTCTTCCTTCTATTTTTAGCCCTCAAATGTGCTTGGATGCTTGCTTAATTATATCTCTTGGCAGATTTTCTCTAAGCTGGTTTTATTTTCCACTGCTTTTTTCCTTTATGAGGCAATATTGATCATAATCATCCCTCGTCCTTTTTAGTATTTTACAAATTGCCTTTGGCCACCAGCTCTTTCCATTTGGCAGTTGGAAAAAAGTATTTGTTATCTAAAGGGCTTTTAGGCATTTTTCATCTCCTTGTTAATGATATTTGATTTACAGTGACTAAATTATTGTAATTGTGTATTGTCATTTCTTCTGTTTATTGCCTACTCTTAGTACTCACCTATTGAAACAAGATAACTTATCTGTAGTTGGATTGGACATCAGAGATAATTTAGGTCAACCCCTTCATTGCATAGTTGAAAAATTTAGGCTTAGGGATATTGTGACTTCACAGAGGGGTTCGATATTGAGTTATTTGAACTGTATGCCATATATTTTCTCATTATTTTACCATTCTTTTATCTTCTTACTAATTCTTATCTTTGCTCTGACAAATTGATGATCGGAATTTACACAGATAATAGATTCAGAGATGCCTTCTACATCTGTTTGTCAAAGTAAAATAAACTTTTAAAAGTGGTATTTGGTTCTCTCCATGTCTAACACCTATCCGTTCTTTTCTTTAAGAAGGAGTTTATGATTTAAAGACATGAAGCTTCTGAGTATATGGCTTTGACCTCTCTTATTCCTTTTTCCTAATCCATGCTTTCTGATGCATTTTTTTTTTACCTTCTTCCTGCCTAATCCATTTTTGCATTGAAGTCATTGGGTTTTCTACTTTAGCTTAACGCTGACTTTAATTTAGAGGACTTTATTGAGTTCTTACTAAATCCTCTGTCTCTTCATTTGCAACAAAAGATTTTGATATATAAGCAGGAATTATCTCCATGGTGGTCATTTTGCAACTATTAGTGTATTCTATAGTATATAACATTTCATGTTCATATATTGTTCTAAATTGTAGATGTCACAAAAATTATATTTCAAATTATATAAGATCAGTTTAATGTACAAAATTCTCTGGTCTATTTACCATGCCTACTCTTCATTATTTTATTATTTAAACAATTTTTTTTTTTACAATGAACTTCATCACTAGACACAAACATCACTAGACACAAACATACGTTGGACAAAAAAAGAGAATTGTATGTGAAACTGTGACTTTATACTGTATAATTTTTTTAAGTGTGTATTAACATATATCAACAAAATTGCCTCATGTCTCCTTCTAACTTTTTTTTATATTTCACTTTTTTGTTGATTTAAAAAAAATTTTTTTTGATCACTGCTTACTGACTCATCCTCTCTTTTAGCTACCTGTCTTCTCAAGTTAGAAGTCTTCACTTGTAACAAGTATAGTTGAGTAAAGGAAATACATTAATCATGTCTGAGAATGTATGTTATGCACAGGGGTGTGGTGCAGTTGCTGCTGCTGGTTCATGAGAGCTTATTGTTAAATTTTTAGTGTGAGCATTTATATCTCAGAAATCGACAAACACTAGAAATCAGGGCTTGATTTATTATTTTGCTGATTGTCTAGAGTAGACTGAAGAAAGTGATGGGGTGAATGTTAATAATGTAGATTAAACTTAAAAAAGATGTTGTGTTTCTGGAGAGCCAGTTGTTAAACACTTAGTAGCATACTCCTGATCATGCCCCTTCTAGTTCATCACCTCTTTGTTGAGGGTCAGGAGGCGTGCTTCATCAGTCTTTCATAGTTGTTTTCCTACATTATTATCAGTATGTAAATTGTTTTACTGGTTCTTTTGTTTCACCCTGTTTCAAGTTCATAGACATTTTACAAAGTTTCTCTGAATCACTAATATAACAGGGGTGTGTGGCATCCCCTCCAATTCTTTTCTTTTCTGTGGATTGCCTTGTATGCTCCACCCTGCACTTGCATTTGAGGAGATTGGGGGACTGCCAGAGGAGGTGGCCATGACTATAACTTTTTTTTTAGTGTTGTAGGGGTCACCATGTTAGGAAGAATACACTCTACCCACTCACTGCTCTAGTTCTGAGCCCCCACTGGTGTCTTTCCCATTTAACAAATTCAACATTAATCTTAAGTAGAAGGGGAAACTAGTTTGGCACAGTGGATAAAGCATCAGGTCTGGAGTCAGGAAGACCTGAATTCAAATTCAGAATCAGATATTTACTAACTGTGTGACCCTGGGCAAGTCACTTAACTTTGTGTGTTCCAGGTTGTTCATCTGTCAAATGATCTGGAGAAAGATGGCAAACCGCTCCAGTATCTTTGCCACGAAAACCCCAAAAGGGGTCATGAAGGTCATATACGACTAAAAATTCTCAGCAACCACACATGAATGGAGGGCATGCATAATGAGATCGGACAAGACTGACAGTGACTGCACAACAACAAACTTAATCAGAAAGTACAGCAAAAACATTGGAAACACCACATTCCAAACACAGGACCCTGGCCCAGGGCAGTAAGAGGGATTCAGGGCTGAGCTTTAGAAAGGCATGTACCAGGCTAGAGCAAGGGGACCACAGGGTCTGAGCAGGAATAAGAGTGTAGACTTGGACTGGTTCCTGAAAGAACTCTGCCATACACAGGATAGGGCCAGCTTCCTAGAGGCCCCAGTGGGGAAGTCACTCCTGAGAACCCTGAGGGGACCAAGGTCAGGGAACAGCGCTGAGCTTAGTCCTTCTCTCTCCTTGAAGGCTGGTCTTTGGGGCTGCCATGTAGATGAGCAGATGCCTCTTAGGAATAGTCACAGTGATTCAGGGTTTAGAGCAGTGGTCTTAGAGTCAGGAAGATCTGAATTAAAATCCTTCCTGGAACACTTTATACCTTGATTGGCTCCAGCCTGTCCCTCTCAGTGAATGAGAAGGGAGTTTGTATCAACTGGAACCTCAGCTTCTCAGGGAACCTACCTCCTCCTTTTAGCTGTCCCTGAGCATGTTTGCCTTCTGTGTTTTCTTTTTATTATACTCTATATAGAAAAAGTTACTTTTGACTTCAAACACTGAACTAGCTAAATCTTAGTGTGCTGTCCAACTGTGATCCTGGCCCTGACCCCCCCAGAGTTGCCCATTGCCACCATATTGGGGTTTCCTGTCCCCCCCTTCCTTGCTTCTTCTTGGGGGTGAGAGCACTGAGTAGTGAGGCAGTGGCAACAAGGTGACACTATAGATGGTCACCGGCTTTCAGGCATAGTTGTCCTTAGTCCCTGACAGGAGGAAAAAGAGGCCTTCAGTTCAGGTGCTGTGGAGAAGCTGAACCTTGCGCTTGGTGAATGCAGTAGTTGGTGGGGAAGGTGGGAGACCTTTAGAGTCTCATCTCTTTCAGATCAACATGTGGATTGGGGCCTAGAGCCCATGTGTCCAAAGCTAGAGCAGCACAGATGGCTCTTGGCACACTTGCAGAACTGGGACAGCATTCAGCACACTACTCCCTCACACAACAGGGAAGCCCATGTATCAGGTGAGCAGTGGAACTGGTGATGTGCAATTTTATAGGATGTGGGGGCGGAGTCAGACTTGAGCATGTCTGATTGGTTTTTATTGTTGATATCAGTCAGGGATTTGCCAGGGATCTGGGGTGAGGATTGGGTCAGGACACAGTTGACTTCAGATTGGTACCAGCATAGAAGTTTTCAGCAATGGAAGATTCTGGAAAAGGTCTGAATTGGGGCAACCAGACAGGAAAGAAACTACCATATGGGTTCTATGGGTGGGGGGAAGGAGGGGAGGGGCACAACTTGTAGTCCTCTAGGTCCTCAGGTATGACCCTTTGAATCCAAACTTCACAGAACAAATTCCCTTAATAAAAGCATTTGTTCTGTAAAACTTGGATTTGGTCTGAAGGCTGCACCCAAGGACCTAGAAGGCCTCATGTGCTCTTGAGGCCGAAGGTTCACCACCCCTGTATCTAGGCACTGACTTCAGTGCTTTACAAACATTTGTCTTATCTGAGCCTCACAACTGTACTAGGTAGGTGCTGTTATCCCCAGTTAAAGAAACTCAAATAGACCAAGGTTCAGTGACTTGTCCAGGATCACTGACTGTAGGCCTAGCACTCTATCCAGTGGGCCACTGAGCTGTTTGCACCTAGATGCTACTACCTGTCTAGAGTAGGGCAGCCTACTGAATAGGAGCCTTAGGCATCTCAGACCTAAAAGGCCAGAGATTTTTTTAACAACTTTTTATCCCCAACAACATAGGCTTTTACTAGGGCATTTATTTCCATTGTGCCATAAGAAATGATGAGCCGGCAGACTTCAGAAAAACCTTGAAAGACTTACATGAACTGATGCTGAGTGAAATGAGCAGAACCAGGAGAACATTGTACACAGTAACAGCCACATTATGTGATGACTAACTTTGATAGATTTAGCTTTTTTTTTTTCTTTTTTTTTAAGCAATCGGGGTTAAGTAACTTGCTCAAGATTACACGGCCAGTTATTTCTGGGTGTGGTGCTGAATGTCTGAGCCCGGGATTCGATCTCCAGGTCGTTCCAACACTGGAGCCGGTGCTCTTACTGGCTGAGCCACCTGGCCGCCCCTAAGCAATTGGGGTTAAGTAACTTGCTCAAGGTTACACGGCCAGGTGTTTCTGGGTGGGTGCTAAGTGTCTGAGCCCGGGATTCGATCTCCAGGTCTTCTCAACACTGGAGCCGGTGCTCTTACTCGCTGTGCTACCTGGCCGCCCCTAGATTTAGCTTTTCTAAGAAATCTAAGGATCTAAGATAAGTCCAGAAGACTCAAGATGTGTTATCCGCATCCAGAGAAAGAACTTTGGAGTCTGAATGCAGATGGAAGCAGACTGTTTTCTCTCTTTTTCTTTTGTTGTTTTGTTTCTACTTTCTCATAGTTCCTTCCATTAGTTCTAATTTTTCTTTACATAGTGATTAATGTGAAAATAAGTTTAATATGAATGTATAAGTAGAGCTTGTGTCAGATTGCATGCCGTCTGGGGCAGGGGGAGAAAATTTAAAACTTAAAATCTTGTGGAAGTGAATGTTGAAAACTGAAAGTAAATTAGTTATAAAAAAGAGTATTCAGAGAACTGACCAAAATGAGTCATGAATGAGTAATGAAAAAGACATTTAACAATTCTAGCTAGCACAGACTGGACTGGATGGCTGGGAAACTATTATGGCTTATCATGGTGTGTCCTGCCATGACCCTTGCCTCAATGTATCCTCCTCTTTCCTCTCCGTCCCCCAACTGACCATTGCAGATTCTCCAGTTTAGAGGTTTGGGATGAAGATAATTAATTTGTCTAGAGTTATAACCTCAGGCTTCTCTGTAGCCAGTCCAGAGATTTCTTTATTGATAGGAGGTTTTTGGACTACTTGACAGAATGTTTTATCCTGTCTCTGGATAGTCTTCAGTGTATAGAGAACAGCCTTTGATTTACTCCCTCACCTACATGTTGAGCCAGACAGATGTTTTGGTGCTGGCATAATTGAACCCTTTGGATCAAAAAGTGGATAGTGGAGGCCATTCAGGGGCTAGGAGGTACTATGGGACCAAATCGCGTCTGGGAATCAGAGATAGCTTTATCTGAGTAGTATATTCAGAACTAGACTGTCTGACCCAGGGTCAGTTGTGTATTGCCTGTAGTCTGCTGATAACATTGGAATCATTGGCTGTGTGCCATAAGCTAAGTACTGGAAGCTGAACACTGTCTATAGCTGGTGTGTTTCCCTTCTTTATCTTACAGCACTCTGAAACATATCTGAGTGATCCTTTTTTCTAGTTTATAAGTGATCCTTTTTTCTAGTTTATAAGTCAGGGAAGCTGAAGCAGGTTTGGAAAGTAGTTCCTGTGAGAATTCTAATGGAGGAGAAAGAGCCAGAACCTCCACATGGCTGGTCTTCTGTTGACTCTCTTGGTCACACTCTGCTTACCTGGTGAGCTTGTCTGCCAAAGGTGTAACCCAGCAGGACAGCTGTGAACATCCATTTTCAACGACCATTTATAAGAAGATCAGTAAATTAATAGATTTATTAGTAGGTCAGCATTTTCAGATTAATAACTGTCTCTTTTCAAATGTGCATCTCCAGTGTTTTACACATAGTAGTCCTTGTGTAGATGTGTTTGTGGATTGTTTTCTTAAATAATGAGAGCTGTAGCAATTGTGACGAAATCAGCAGAATTAATAGCAGATTAAAAGAAGTCAGAAGCTTTGTGCTAATTCTAGCTCTTCTGCTGATTTGCTGTTCAGACCACCTTAATTTCTCTTGCTTTAGAACAGCTTCATCAAGCAAGATTAATCTGGGGAGTAACCAGTAAGATTAAAAAGAGCTTTGTATACTATTCCAAGTGTTAGAGGCCAAGGTCAGTTTGAGTACCCTGATTTCCCTGTATGCTTGGAGTGGGGGTGGTGAGGGTGGGGGTGGGGATGGGGATGGTTGCTAATCATGTGCAAGGAATTACACATAATTAGAATATTAAGAGAATGGATGTTATGAGAATTTGCATAATATGCTTCTTTGACTGCCTGTGACTGAAATAAATGCCTCTTATTTTTTGTCTTATTCAGAAAGCTTCTAAAAGAACCAATGTTGGAGGCAGGGCAGGGTACTCAATTGCTCCTTCAGGGCCCAAGGATACTTAAGACACTGTGCTAGGTGAGGTTCTGTAGGAGGGTTAGAGAAGATGGTATGGTCTCCGCCCTCGGGTTTCTGCTCTAGTTAGGAAGGTGCAACATGAAATTAAGCTAGAGAAATCATTTACTATGGGTGTGTTAGGCCCTGATAGGACGATGGGTTCAGAGTTTTTAACAGCCATGCAAATGAGTATGGGGATTAAGGCCTTTACAGACATGCATAGGACGAAAAGGGACATAGGTGTAGAAAAGAGATACAAACTAAAACAGCGTGAGATTTTGGAGGAGGGAGGCACCCATGTTTCTGGTTCGAAGGAATCTGGGAAAACTTTAAAGTGAAATTTGTTTTTGGCTTTAAAAAAAAAAGCCTTTAAAATTATTCTGAATTTACCAAACACCAAATGAAATGTCTATTTCCAAAGTGTCTGTAGTAGGACAAAAAGGATCACCTGTGAACCTTCAGGTCTCTGTTATGTAGAACTTGCTTTCTTTTTGTTATATAATAAATTCTTCCTGTAACTTTCAGAGGGTCGTTATCTGTGATGCTTCATGACTTTCTTTCTGTTCTTTTAGTGTTTTCAAAAAGATGCCTCCGTGGCCCTCTTTTTTAAATTGTTCTAATTTTCCCCCTTTTCTCTCTTGGCTCTCCCCTGCCACCTCCCCATTGGAAAAAAGGGGGAGAAAAAGAAAGATTTGTAACACGTTTGATAGTTAAGAAAAATATTTTCACATTGTGTCTAAAAATTAACTTCTCATTCTGCATCTTGCATTCATCAGCCCTTGGCAGGAGCTAGAGTGCATATGCGGTGGGGGCTCTGGAATCGCGGTTGGTCATGGCAGCAGTCAGAGCTCTACATCTTTTGAAGTTATTTTTCTTTGTGATGGTATTGTTGTATAAATTGTGCTCCTGATTCTGCTCAGTTCATACAAGACATCACAAGTTTTTCTGAGCTATCCATTTGGCTAATTGTACAGTAGTATTCCGTTCTTCACATATGCCACAGCTTGTCTAACTGTTCCCCCATAGGGCGCCTTTTTAATAGAAAAGCTTCTTTAAATACGTTTGTGTGTCTAGGTGGTTTTTCTCTTTTTTTTCCTCTCTGTGATCTAGGTTTAGTAGTGGTGTTGGAGTCCCAGGTTCTGCGCAGGTTGGTGACTTTGGGGTGTCATTCAAATTGCTTCTTAGAACAGCTGGACTAGTTTTCAGCTCTGCCACCATGCATTAGTGTGCCTGTTTTCCCACAGTCCCTTCCAGTATTTGTCTTTTTCATCAGTCTCAGAATATGAAGTAGAAAGAACCTCAAGGTTTCTTTAATTCACATTTTCCCAATTATTAGTGATTTGGAACATTTTTTTTTCTTGTGTTTGTTGATAATTTGGATTTCTTCATTTGAGAACTGTCTGTTCCCATCCTTTCCCATTTGGGTAACAGATCTTGGTTCTACAGCATTTGAGTCAGGCATACTTATAAGCAAGGAAAGACGGCTGATTGTGTGCTGGAGAGGAGCTGAAAAATCAAAACCCTGTGACAAGGAGGCCAGAAAACCTGGTAAAACTGTCTTGGGTTTGGTGGCAAACAGCCGAACGTCAGAGCACAGAATGGAGTTTTTTTTTTTAATTTAATTCACATTCATTTTTATCTTTATCATCTTCATAAATAAATGGTTCTCATCTGTGTAGACTTGTGTTCTTTATAAGCCTGTGTCTCTCATGTTGATATAGTCAGACTTATAACTGATCTAAGGGATCACTTTTTTTTTTTAAGCAATCAGGGTTAAGTAACTTGCTCAAGGTTACATGGCCAGTTATTTCTGGGTGTGGTGCTGAGTATCTGAGCCCGGATTTGATCCAGGTCATCCCAACACTAGAGCCGGTGCTCTTACCCACTGAGCCACCTGGCCACCCCAGAATAGAGTTCTGATGGTAATTCTAAGTTGTTACCAAAAAGCTGTTAGCTGTAACATTTTTGAATTTAAGAAGGCACAAGAAACATTGTACTTTTAGGTAATCTCCCTCAAAAATTGTAAAGTTCTGTCAGTCTTTCAGGTTTAGTTTTGGCTTTAACTTTTTGGAAAATGAGCTTCCTTGGAGCTTCTGATTCCTTCTTGGAGTAAATGAGACATGAGCTAGCTGGGTGCTGGCTAGGAGGGGCTCCCTTTTTTCCTTTCTTTCTGCCTTTCTTCTGCGCTGTCATGTGCTCAGGGCCCACAGGGGGGCAGCATCTCAGCAGAAATCAGCATCCCTTAGGGAGAGACAGAAATTAGGTCCCCAAGTCACAGCTGAGCGCCTGGTTTTTCTGTAGTCTGCGTCCAAGTGGGATCTTGTTTTATTTAGCATTGCCTTGAATTTATTTTTAAAATCCGCTACCCTCTTATAAAGGTCAGTGTTTTTTATTTTTCCCCAATGCAGTCTTTATTTTATACTTTAAACAGGGAAAGTTTAGAGTGAGGGTGGACACTTTCACATTGAGCATATGTTGTTTAACAACTTTTCATGAGCCTACCCTAACTTTGAGGAAATGAAATGAAAACTGCAGAATTCTTAATTGGAAAAGATCCCCAATATGAAAGGAACTTTGGCTCTTTTGGGGAGGCCTCCTCAGGGCCATAATCAGGCCAGATCACCTGAAAGACTGGTATCCAACACAATTGATTTGGGGATAGGAGAAAGGAGGGAAGTAGGGGCAGGTCCTGATAGGCCCCTGGGTGTGGAGGAGAGTTATGGCAGACAGGGAAGAAGTACAAATTTCTTAAGTTATCCACTCCTACCCCCACCAGACAGGCTGAGGGTATCAGTGTTCATATCCATGTATCTGGGGTGTGTGTGCGTGTGTGAACTTCCTCTTGGTATTCAAGAGAAGTCCTCTCAAAAACCAGAAGGGGAAGAAATCCCCATCCATTTCAGCCCAACTTCTGAGACATCCTATCTGTAATATCTGCCCCATTCCCCCAAAACAACAACAAAGCGTTCTGTGTGCTAACAACATAGCTTAAAAAAAAAAGTAAAACAAAATTCTGCATTTTTATAAAACTTGATAAAATATAGTATTTCAAACTGTACAGTCACCAGAAGTACACAGTTATCAAAAATTCACACAATTCACTTGGCATCTCCTGCACCTTCAGCTTTCTGTGCCGGAGTCAGCCTTTCCCTTTTTCCCTTTGGGTAACCTCTCTCCCTTCTTTGCAGGTGCCTTTTTGGGTTTGGGTTCCGGCTTTGGAGGAGCAGGTTTAGCAGATAACCGCGCTGATCTCCTCTGTGGTTCGTCCTTCACCTTAGTCTTGTCTCCCTTAGCATCGCCTTCTGTCTTTCTCTTGGGCATGGTGGTGATGGTGGAGGGGCAGGAGTAACGACAGCAGCGGGGTCTGGGCGCGGGTTGCAGCGGCTGGTCGGGGGTCGCTCCTGTCTCCTCTTCCTCACACTGCTTGGGCTCCGTAGGGCAGGTCAGTGTTTTACAGATGACAAAGCTAAGGCTGAGAAGCTTTGACCACCCACTTGGCTGGTGTCTGAGGTGGGATTCCACAGTGGGTCTGCAGAGCTCAAGCCATTGTGCTCTCCTGTTCCATGATGCCTTGTTCAGCTAGGCAGAAGGGCAGGGCAGGAGGCAGAGCAGCCTTAGCAGTGACTGTCTCATTGGATTTAGCAGAAATGTTGGTCATGACAAGGTGATTAGGGGCCTTATGCACAATCCTGGGATGCCCCAAGGCCAGAGGCTTGGGGGCCCGGCTGTGTGGGGTCGTTTCCTATGGCAGAGCTGTGCCCTATGGTGTTGCCTCAGTTCAGGCAGGCCATAGGAGTGAGGTGCTAGAGGAAGCAGGGACTGCTAGCTTGGGACCCCTCTGTTCAGTGCTCCCCATCATAGAAACAGAGAGGAGCCTGTCCTTTTAATGCCCTGTAAACTTGTCATAGAATGGAGACCTATAAGAAAATTGGATCCCAACCCCTTTTCAGATAGGAATTTTCTTTACTCATAGCTTAGAATTATGGTCCATTATCTTTAGAGGAACATAAATCTGTAATGAAGAACTCATTTAAAGTTGGGAGGTAATAAGCTAGGTTAACCCACATGCCTTTTTTTTTTTTTTTTGGTGGTACAGAGAGAAGATAAGATTTCAGTTTGCCTCACCTAACATTTATTGAGCCCCTCTTGTATGCAAAGCCATATAAATGTAAAGCAAAGTGGGTAGAGGACTGGCTTAGGAGTCAGGAAGATCTGGGTTTAAGTGCTGCCTTTAATATATGTTGGCTATGTGTCCATGGAAAATTCTCTTAACCTCTCAGTGTTCCATGCATTTCTTTCAGAGTGTACATTATTATTATTATTTTTTTGAGAGGGCAGAAAGCAAGGCAGTTGGAGTTGTGACCTTGAGGGTCACACAGCTAGTAAGTGTCAAGTGTCTGAGACCGGATTTGAACTCAGGTCCTCCTGACTCTAGGGCCGGTGCTCTATTCACTGCACCACCTAGCCACCCCTCAGAGTGTACATTAAAGAGGAGTTGCTGTTCTAGATTGGTGAAGGGAGTCTTCCATACTGGGAATTATCCATAGCAATGCAGTGATAGGTCTGGATTGAAAAAACTATATTCAAGGCCCTGTGCCTTTTTTAATTCCATTGTAGTTGGCACAATCATTTTCCTAGGAATAAGTTTTCACAGGATGCTGAGTGTTTTATAGCATATCACGATTTTCCTTCTGGCTGTTGTTTTTCCAGGGTTTCCCCATCCCATTAAAGTGTTTGTTCCTGGATCTCTGGCATGAAAGAATTTCTCAATAGGACTTACTCCTTTGAGGTGAACATTCCCACGACTCCCGGGCTTTCTCCGTAGCCTTTTTGAAGTTGTTCTGAGTCAAAGTCTGAGCCCTCTGTTTTGTCTTCTCTGAGATTTGTCTTTGGAAGCCCTCCCCCTCACATTGTTAATGACTCTGAAAAGCTGCCTTCTCAGATGTCGCGGTCTCTGTTACCAAGACAAGCTGAACATTCTCTGGTTCTGTCTGATGTTGCTAAGGTTAGGCTTAGTGTTGCCACCTGCGATTACTTTGGTTTTCTTTTCTGCTTGGTTTTTCTTTTGCTAGGAAAACATTTTATGTACAAGTAATGATTTTATTTTAAACCTGGTTCCCTCTATCCAATATATTGAGGGGCAGGATAAACTCCATGTATCTCCTTTTCCCTGAGATGATACCTTAGGTGTTTCAGTGGTGTTTTTTTTTCAGAATTTGTCATCTGTCTGAGGAGGTAATAAAGGATGACAGACTCAGGTACATGTGGATCACTTTCTGTGCCCTAAAATCTTTTTTGTTAATCTGTCTTTGGTGTCCCATTGAGAGATTTCCTAATGCTTAGCAGGTGGTCCCTTAAAATTGGAATCATGTAATGGCCTGCTGAACTCAAGCTCACTCGTTTTCTTGGCAGCTCAACTACCGTAATTTTATTATTTCCTGAATATGTAGAGTATGAGTAAATGTGCAGATGAATACACTGTCTTTTTGTTCAGCATACTAAAATCTGTGAATAAAATATATGGAACTGGAGGAAAACCATGTCTTTTTCATTGTTGTCGTATTTTATTTAGTTTTTTGGTTACATTTTAAGTTCCGAACTATCTCCCTCCTTACCTATTCACTCTGTATCAGAGAGAGCCACCATTTGACACAAAGACATATGTACATATGTGTGTATATGTATGTATGTATATATGTATGCACACATATATATGTAAAAACATTACGCATTCTTCTGTTCATCCGTTCTGTCTTTGGAAATAACAGGATCTTTCTAGGTCCTTTGTAGCTCATTGGAGGTTATAGCACTCAAAATAACTGAGTTGTTCACTGTTATTCTTTGAGCAATATTGCTGTTACTGGGTGCAGTGTTCTCTTGGTTTTACCCATTGCACTCTTCATTATTTCATGCAAGTCTTTCCATGTTTTTCTAAACCCAGCCTGCTCTTCATTCCCTACAGCATACAGTATTCCATTTCAGTCGTTTACAACACATTGTTTAACCATTGTCCAGTTGATGGGCATCCTCTCAATTTCCAGTTCTTTGTTACCACAAAGTTGATATAAATATTTTAGAAGATGTAAGTTCTTTTCCTTTTTCCCTTATCACCTGAGGAAACAAACCTAACAGTGATATTGCTGGCCAGAGGCTATATACAGTTTTATAGCTGTTTGGACATATTTCCAAATTGCTCTCAAACAGTCAGATCAGTTCACAGTTCCACTGACAATCATATGATGTTCCAGTTTTTCCACATCCCCTCCAACACTCGTCATTTTTCTCTTCTATCATTTTAGCCAGTCTGATAGATATGAGATGATATTTCAAAGTTGTTTAAATTTGCACTTCTCTAATCAGTCATGGTTTTAGAGCATTTTTTCATATGACTGCATATAGTTTTGATTTTGTTGTGGGAAAACTGCCTGTTCATGTCCTTTGACCATTTATCAATTAGGGGAAAATCCATCTTTGTGAATGAAATTGTCGTTTTGTTATGAACTTGATAGCAATAGTGTAAGATTTAATTTATCAATCATGAATTCCATTTTTTCTGTTTAGTCTGGTAGTATTGTACTGATTACCAAAAGGGGGGGAGTATCCATTAATCTCTAAAGGGATAGAGCTCTTCTATGACATTAGTTATAACTGACTTTTACAATTCTTTTTTTTTTTTGCTTTCTTTTTGGAGGACAATTGGTGTTAAGTGACTTGCCCAAGGTCACATGGCTAGTTTTTGTGTTAAGTGTCTGAGACCAGATTTGAATTCAGGTCCTCCTGACTCCAGGGCCAGTGCTCTAGTCACTGCGCCACCTAGCCCCCCCACCTCCCGCCTTAAACTTCTTAATAATTGATCTGAGCATTTCTTTTTTCCATCAAAATTTTTTTTCTTAAAGAGATTGATATTTTTTTTCATCACCTTCATTTCCCCATTTACTTTTACCCAGAGAGCCATACCTTATAGTAATGACTATTTCCCCCATTTTAATTGATAATTTTTTTTTTTACTATTTTGTTGTCCAATTGTTTTTTTTTGTTGTTGTTGTGTCTGACTCTTTGTGACCCTGTTTGAGGTTTTCTTGGCAAAGATACTGGATTGGTTTGCCATTTCCTTCTTCAGTTCATTTGACAGATGACAGAACTGAGACAAACAGGGTTAAGTGACTTATCCAGGATCACACAGCTGATCTTCCTGATTCCAGGCCTGGCACTCTATCCACTGAGCTGCCTGGTTACCCCATGTTTTACAGAAGTAGTTTCCAAATATCTTCACCTAAATCCCATCAAACTTCTCTTACAATTAGAAATACAATGAGCAAAAATGTAGATCTTGCAGCAAATGTGACATCCTGTGCCTGTGACCCTGCCCTGCTTCCTAGCAGGATGATGAATGTTTCATTTTTTGTTTCTAGAGCCATTTACCTGCCTTCTGCTCCCCCATTTACATTATCGTCATTGTATGTATTCTTTACTGCTTCATTCAAGTCTTCCCAGGTTTCTCTGAATTCCCCATTTCTTACGGAGAATAATAATCTCCTTTTAATAATAATCTGCTGTTACAGGTGATGTTCACCCCCCCACCTCCCGCCTCCCTGTTTTTAACATATGAGGAAACTGAGGCTGAGGAAAGTTAGGTGATGTGCTCATGGTCACATAGCTAATAAAGCGTTTGAGCAAACTTTGAACTCAGGTCTTCCAGTTTCCAAGATCTGTGCTGTGGATATGGGACCACCTGGTTGCCTCCACTTTGGATGGCATCTCACAAGGACAGAGTGCAAAGGTACTGTTGTCTGCCTAGTATGATATACTGTGCATCTCAGGCTCCCCAAGATTGTATTCTTATAACACAAGCACTGTTCTGTCACGCTTGTGTACCATAATTTGTGTAGCCATTCCCCACCTCCTTTGTTTCTTGTTCTTTGTTACCGTGAAAAGTGCTGCAATCAATATTGTAGTGTATTTGGGGGCCTTTGTTTTTATCAGTGGCTGCCTTGGGATGTATGCTCAGCAGTGAACTCTCTGGGTCAGAGGACAGGCACATTTTGGTCACTTGGTTGGCATAATTCCAAATTGCCTTCCTGAGTGGTTGTACTAATTCATAGCTCCAGCAGCAATGCCTTAGTGTGCTTGTCTTTCCACAACCCCCTCCGATATTGACTATTCCCATCTTTGGTTACCTTTGCTTTTTGTAAGATTGTTTCCCTTTATCAGCTTATGTATATTCTAAGTTTTAGCCTTCCTGATGCTATCATGGGTCCCTGCCGTCCTTTTGCATTAATCTTCTGTTACCTGTCTTTGTTTTTATCTCCCCATAGAGGCCTTTTTATATTGGTGGGGAGTGCCTTGTATCTACCTTGATCTCTTTAGACAGTTCTTTCCTTTTTCCTTCCTCTAGGAATTTCTTTTTGTGTCTTAAGAATTTCAGTTCTGAGAGTTTTGCAGCACTGAGCTGACTTCTGTACAGGATTTTAGGTCATGAATTCCTACCTAACCTTTCTCTATAATCTTTTAGATCAACTAGCTTCATATTTGGAGTACGTTTTAATTTATGCCTAGCTTTTTTTCTTTTATAAATTCCAGGAATGGTAACATTGGATTCCTTTCCCCAGGAACCAGATTTTCCTTTCCTACAAGTTCAGATCCAGAATAGAATTTCTCCTTGTCTGTTCTTTCATCTTTTAAAGTAGGAAATTATTAATTAGGCAAATGAATTATTATTTTTTATTGTTTATTGGTATCTCTGTGTGGAAATGATGATGTATAACATCTAGAAAGTAAGTAATCATTTCTATAAATGTTAATAAATATTTGAAACGGAGAAACTTGAGTGAATACACATCTGCACAAAAGGTGACATGACCCTGGAGGTAATTGCTAGAAATAGTCATGGTAAATAGGGGAAGTCATTGGCCTGGAAAGTGAGAAGTTGTCCTGGGTCATTGTGGCCACAGTAATGAGAGGATCTGAATGAAAAACCAGAAGTTAGTTAAGCTTTCAGGGATGCACCTGAATTTAAGAAAGCATGCCCAGCCTTTCTCCTACTGCTCTGTGGATAACAAGGTTTCTTTTCTTTCTCACTCACCTGCCTCCAGGTTCAGCATGAAAGAAAAATGAAGGTCACATCTCTGCCTTTTCAGGCTTCCTGCATATGGAGGGTGGCTCATCAATCAGATTTTATGACTGAAGAGAGAATCTTTTTCTTTCACTGCTGCCTTAATAGGATTATCTCTGAAAGAAGGATGTGCAGTAGAAGAATAAATTTTTCTTTTCTTCTAAATCTCTGAGTTACCTTTGCTAGGAAATAATATTAAAGGTTCTTTGACCTTAGCTTTTCCCATTTAAACTTAATTTGAGCCTTAACCCTTCTTTCATGCTCTGGTGTCCTTTTCCTGTTTGTATAGATGAAGTTTATAGCAATTAAAATTTTTGTAAAAACTGAAGGCAATTTAACCAAGAAACTTTCCTTTGTGCATGTAGTGATACTTTGTTATGCATAGCACAGTCAGCTAAGGCACAATTTCTGTCTAAATTTTGCTCCCTTCCCTGTAACAAATACAGTTTTTAAGAATCTTTGGGAAATCAAATGAGAAATATTCTGTTAGCTGAGGCAGAAAAAGAATCTGTTGATCCACAATTGATTAAATATGTCCCTGTGCTAGTGATGAATATTAATGATTAGAATGGATCACAGCCTTTAAGGCACTTAGAATAATGGAGAGACAAAATGGATAAATGTACCTCACTTTATGTGATAGATAATGTTCCTGAAGAGTTGGACGTGTAAAATTTTTGTAAATTAAATAATTTAAATGCACTCTGGAAATTCATTATTTAAAGGAACCCTGGAATAACTAATTTTATAGAGCATAGGTACATTTTTTAATGATAACCCCCTTCCCAACACATACACACACACACACACATACATACATACCCCCTTAATATAGATTTGCTTATATTTAGACCTGGATGAACTGGTTAGGAGGCAAGCCATAAGTAAGGTGGTGGTGTTCACTTGCTGCTAGTGTCACCTACACAGGTCACACAGACACAATGATAGAAAATACATAGCCAGAATAGCACAATCTTACAATCTTTGTGATTTGAAGACTGGAGTAAGGGCGGGGGGAATTATTTCTTTATGCTGGTGGATTGGTAAGTGTGTTGAGGTAATTGAAAAAGAATTTCCTTGTTGATTTAGAGTTGGAAGAGTCATTGGAGGTCATTAAGTCCAGCCTCTCATTTTATAGATGAGGAAACTGAGAGGTTGAGTGATTTTTCTAGGGTCACACAGTGAAGTGTCTGAGGCAGGATTTTGACTCCAAGGCCAGTGTCCTCTGTACCAGGGGATGAAACTCAGCTAGAAAGAGGGCCCCTAGACCCCTGAGGACTGTATAACAATATCTGTGTCCTATTGTATTATGATTTATTTTGTCCCAATGACATTTTAATCTGGTTCAGATCCATGCTTAGGAGTGGAGTGTTTGATATTTCTGCTCTACACTGTGCTGTGCTGTTTTTTGTGTAGGAATCAGCAAGGTTGAGAATATTGGGATTGGGCTGGGTGGGGGTGGGGGTGGGGGTAGGTGGTATTTGTCAGCTTTGGAGAGTCTGGAGGGTCATGGTTAAGTTTATCTGTGATTTGGAGGGAAGAAGAGCAGCATCTTTTGGTCACTTCTAGGATAAGGCAGCTTTTGAGTCAGGAATCCCTCCTCTGTTCTATCTTTGCCTTTTAAATTAGATGCACTTATTCTTCTTTCCTTCTTGTTTTAATAGGATAATAAGCAAAAACTGCCTTTGAAATAGCTGAACATATGCTTCATTAACTGCATTCTACACTTGGTTTAATTTCTAATTAGCCTTTGTTAGTAGAGGAATTTAATTTCTCATCCTGTTTAGCATCCAATCCTTTTCTGCCTTTCCTATTGCCCTCTTGGATTTCCCAGGCCTGCCCTTTTGTCTCTCAGTACCAGAGCGTGTTCTCATAATTATAAGAAGTTTAGTCTCATAGAAGTGGTAAGACCCTGCTCATCTGCATCTTTGCAGGTGTGATGGTGCTCCCATTAGCAGGCTTGTTTTTGGCAGCTGGTAGCCCTGACCATGTCTTAGTGGTGATTGAGTCAGTGATGACCTAGAACAGGGATTCAGTCCTCCAGTGGCCAACTTTGGGCTCTCTAGCCATAGCTGGGTCTGACTTTTCCTTCTGTGGAAAGTGGAAGAATTTCTCTTGCTGGTAAACCACAGTGGAGAGAGAAGGGAGGTCGTTTCATGGAATGGCCTTGAAGACTTTTTTCTGCTCCATGGTTTGTGCCATTCTTCTGATAGATTTCACCTACTCTTGCCACAAATGTGTGGCAATACCTCCTTCCAGTGGAGATATTGTACCAACAGTCAGAAAAGGTCCCATGATAAGTAGAGTCTCAGTCCCAATGCTACCATCTGACAGAGGGGATCGAGGCCATCTCTCTTTTGTTCAGATCTCATCTTTCGCTAAATGATGCTGACATTTTCAGTTTGCCATCTTTTCACATCACCAGATGGCAACGATAGCGTTCTATTTGTGAGATTATTGTTCTGTCTCCAGTAATGATATTGGCATAGATAGGCTGTGCATAATATCTAAAATTCCATAAATACAAAAAGATAGTAGAATTACACATCTTCTGTGTAAATTCTAAAGTTGAGGTGTTCTGCACATTATCTAGTTAGTATTGTTATTAAAGTTATAATCCAAGTATTTTGTATTTTTCTTCCTTAATTAGGTTAATCTGTCAAATCTTACTAGTTAGTTATTTCAGCAAAGAATTGAATTGAGAATCTGTTTAATATACGCGAGGAAATTTCAAGTAGTGTCTTCTAAGAATTTAAGAGGTACAAGGCACTGAAAAGGCAGTGAGATAGGTCATCTCTGTGCCTGTGGAGCTTAACTCTAATGGAGGGAAAAAAATGTATAAATAACTCATGAAAGAAGTAGTCTGCTGGCACAGTGGACGTGGAAAGCTGGGACTGGATTCAGGGAGACCTGAGTTCAAATCCTGTCTCATGCACTTCTGGCTTGGTAAGCCTGGGCAAGCCACTTATCCTCTGTTTGCCTCAGTTTCCTCATCTGTAAAATGGAGATAATAGCAGCTCCTAGTTCTCTGGGTTATTGTGAGAATAAAATGAGGTCACACACGTAGAGCGATTTGCAGGCCTCAAAAGTGCTGTGCAAATGCTAGCTATTTTTGTTAGAGGCTATAATAAGTGTAAGGGAAAGACCCAAAGTACTAGGAGGAATTTTAAGAGGAAAAATAATTTCAGCTTTGGGGGTTGGGTCATGGAGAAGGAAACAGCATCTGAGTTGGGCGTCAAAGCAGAGGGCTTGATTTTGGGCATAGGTGCCCAGGGGTGAACCGAGACATAGAGGTAGAAAGTAGGGTGAGTGTGGTCGTCTTGACTTGAAGGTCAAGGAAGGAGGTAGTATGAAAATTTAATGGAGTTTAAAAGAACTTGATCAATGGACCCTGACAGTTACATGGCAGTGAATAATGGGCAGACTCTTATCTTTGAATTTCAGCGTGTTTTTATCAACATATGCACTGTTATCCTTCTGACCATATGAAAGAGAATTTTTATTAGCAAGCTTGCATTCACTTAAAAGTGTTACTCTTCTAGCAACCTTCTAGTATTCTGCAAACTGTACATAATAGCAATGATTTATCATGACTTTCGTGTAATTTGCCTATTGTTTCTTCCTGTTCGGGTGGAATGTTCATTGAAAGTTATGGACCACAGTCTACACAATGATCTGTGAGCTTGATGGACAGTGCCTGAGCTACACACTCCTTAGTGACCCAGAGCTCACTCTACTACTTTTTTTTCTAGGTGGTTGCTAATGCTGTGGCAGCCTTGTCAGAAATCAGTGAGTCTCACCCAAATAGCAACCTGCTTGACCTGAACCCTCAGAACATTAACAAGCTGTTAACAGCCCTGAATGAGTGCACTGAATGGGGCCAGATCTTCATCTTGGACTGCCTGTCCAATTACAACCCCAAGGATGATCGGGAGGCTCAGAGGTGAGTCTCCTGACCCAGAACATGGTAAGAAAAATACTCTCTTCCTAAGCATGTGACTCATGAGTTTGCCTCAGTGTCTGAAAGTACAACTCAATGGGGATTAAATTCCAGTGGCCATGGTAAGACAGATCTTATCCCAGAATTTAATCTCTGGATTTAGGGAAATTTAGATATTGCTAATTACTGGAGTATTCCAGACAATGGCTTGTGCTCCAGAGGCTTGTGCTGGTTACAACAGCACGGTTTCCCTCTGCTGCAAGTTCATAGGCTCTTAGATATAGATCTGGATGAAAAACCAGCCTGAGGCCAGGGAGCTTGTGACAGGCAGTGTCAGAGAAGGGAATTGAGTCCTGGAGCTCAGACCCCAGAGCCACTCTACGACATTGCCATCTCCATTGTCTCCTCATCTTCTGTATTTCATTTCTGATCTTCTGGGAGACTTGAGATCCTCTCTGACAGTATGGCTGCCTGTTTGTGGTATGTCTTCCCATCTTTGTGGCTGGTCTTTAATCAGACCTAAAGGATCCAAAATTCTGTGTGCTAGACAAGTACCTCCACCTTTATGGTAGTGAGTGAGCAGAAAATGTGGTGTTTTTTCATCAGCTACAGATAATCATGGCTCTGAGTTAGACCTGGAGATGTTCTGTTTAAGAAGTGACCATGGGTGGGGACTAACAGTTGTTGCCAAGCCAACTTTCCAGGCCAGTTTGTGGATGCAGATCCTCTTGGCTCTCAGAGCTGGACAGGGAAATCTCCTTTCTTTTCAGGTGTGTGTGTGTAGCCTGACATGAAACCCATAATTGTAGAGCTTACCATTCAGCTTGTATTCTTCAGTGCCTTCTGTCTTCATGTACCTGTGTTAGTTCTTCTCAGGAGTACAGAGATGGCGACATTTAATAGAGTTGGTCACTGGCTGCAGAAGCTGATTGTGTCCCCAACTAGCACAATATCAGTGCTCTCACTGGCTGGAAAATTGTTTTCTAGACTAGACTTGAGGGGAGTCCAGCTGCATAGCTGGGACACTACTAGCTCTTTGGTTTCACCATTGAAATAGCATGTGACACCTCCTGGGAAAAAAAAATATAGCTACAATTTCCAATTTCCTCATGACCTCTAAAGTTCTGTCACATCATCCCTTTGTCTTATGCCCTGAGCTGCAGCAGCGTTGGGCATATGACTTGGATGCCTGTAAATCCTGCTAATTTTTGCAGAACCTTCAGCTGGGAGTTGATTTTGCATTTCTTTGGAATTATCTAAGGAGTGGGGAGGCTACTTATGGCCTTCTAGATCCTTAAGTGCAGCCTTTTGACCGAATCTAAATGGATTGTGGCCACATGTGGTCTGAAGGCTGCAGGTTCTCCACCCCTGATCAGAGGAAATGTGAAAGGGTGTGTGTGTGTGTGTGTGTCAAAGAGAGATGGGACAGGAGGCAGGGTCCTCTTTTCTAATATGGGCAGGGAGAAACACCAAGGAAATGTGCAAGGTACATGATGTGAACGTCTAATGTGTTGAATTAGGCTGGTCACTCTCTGTGGGTTGCCTCTCTTGATCTTCTAGACTCCTGCTCTTCCTAGAGCTTGCTGAGAATGAGGCTTCCACCCTGGGTGATCCTGGTCTCAAGTTGTGGGACCCTGACTCACAGCTCTGGAGAAGGGTCTGGAAAAGAAACGAAAGGTGAAGATACAGCTTTTGTTTTTTCTCTCTCAGTATCTGTGAGCGGGTGACTCCCAGGCTCTCGCATGCGAACTCGGCAGTGGTCCTGTCGGCTGTGAAAGTCCTGATGAAGTTCTTGGAGCTGCTGCCCAAGGACTCTGACTACTACAACATGCTGCTGAGGAAACTGGCTCCTCCCCTGGTGACTCTGCTCTCTGGGGAGCCTGAGGTGCAGTACGTTGCCCTGAGGAACATCAACCTCATTGTGCAGAAAAGGTGGGTGAGTTCCTGTGCTTTGCTGTCTTGACTTCCTCCTGGTACCGGGCGCCTGTAATGGGCCCTTGTTGTTGCTTTCTCTTAAGGAGATGTGTGAAGATGACCTTCACTTGACCATCTTGCCCAGAGATTGGGGATGTTCCTAATATTATGAAGAGATCACATTGCTCGTGCTGTAGAGCATCGACTGTCTTTGGAAACGGGCCTGTTTGAGCTTCTTAGCCAGGTCCTGCTCGCTTCCTATGGGCCATGTTAGAGTCTGGCTCAGGGGTGAAGGAGGGGAGTGGTTGCTATTGCCTATCCAGAAAGAAGATAACACTGGGCCACTGAGCAGAATTAGCCATGACCGGTGGCCATGTTCATGGAGGGAGATAGTAATGTAATAGCCACAGTTGAAAATGTGGAAAGAAAAAATGTCAAAGGAATCTCTTTGCCTTTCTATTTTGGCTTTTGTTTCCCAGGCCTGAAATCTTAAAGCAAGAGATCAAAGTCTTCTTTGTGAAGTACAACGACCCCATCTATGTCAAGCTGGAAAAACTGGACATCATGATTCGCTTAGCATCCCAAGCCAACATTGCCCAGGTCAGACTATTAAAGGACTTGTGTTTATACTAGGTTATCTTTCAAGGATTAGACTCAGTTTTAGAACTGAAGAAACATATGCTGA
Organism: Petaurus breviceps papuanus; assembly: GCF_028583685.1. Classification (NCBI taxonomy): domain Eukaryota; kingdom Metazoa; phylum Chordata; class Mammalia; order Diprotodontia; family Petauridae; genus Petaurus; species Petaurus breviceps. The sequence continues at coordinate 28,853,521 of NW_027185798.1, forward strand.
GAAGTTACTTTCAGAGAGTTCTTAATAACATTCAAATTGCTGTGATTTTTAATAGGTCCTGGCAGAACTAAAGGAATATGCCACTGAGGTGGACGTTGATTTTGTCCGTAAAGCTGTGCGAGCCATTGGTCGATGTGCCATCAAGGTCGAGGCAAGTATCTGCTTTTGGGCATGGGCCCAGCTTCTGGCTCCTTCGTGGCCTCCTTCGTGGCTTTCTTCTCTTTGGTTTGGTGTAGTGCATCTCAGAGCGTCAGCCACAGTGTTGGCCAGGCCAGGCCCTCGAGTGCTCTTTTGGCTACAAGGTGCTTGGCAGCAGCTTTGGGGGGGAAGTCAGGACCTTGTGGGGCTTTCTCTGTGTCTGTCTGCTGCAGGTAGTGATGTCTGTGTACCAACCCCCCTCGTGTATTATTTATAGAAGATACACTTTTTATTGGGGCACTAAAGCTAGGTAATTTTGGACTCTTTTCCTGCTCTGTTTGTCTCACTCGTGTCTCCATTTTTCCATCTGATGTCACAGTATGTAGAGCATTGGACCCATAGTCAGGAACCCTTGAGTTCAAATCTGGCAGCAGCCACTTACTAGTTCTGTAACTCTGGGCAAGCCACTTAACTGTTGTCTGCCTCAGTTTCTTCACCTCTAAAGTGGGAATAATAATAGTACTACCTGCCAGCATGAAATGACATAATACATACTTTGCAAACCTTAAAACAGCATGTAAGTGTTAGCTGTTGTATTATTATAACAACAATGATGATTCTTCTGTTGTGCCTTATTCTAGACTAGGAATTAAACCGCACATCTCTGCCATTCAAAGGATTTTTTTGGTGAGGGGTTTCGTTAGTGCAGGAGCAGAATTTGTGAGGTACAGGATACTAAGGTATCCTCACCATATTCTGCTACCATTAGATATTTGTTGCCCTGGTAAGATATTCCATTAAGTACTGTGACAGTGGATGTTTCATTGCATTTCAAAGTCAGTGCTTTGTGAAGATCCATATGTTAGCATTTTTTAAAAAATAAAACAAAATTGACCACCTTGCTCCAAAATTAATATTCTCTAGTCCTAGCATTGTTAGACGGTCCAAATTCCTAATGGATATTGCTGTTACATATTGTGACCAATAAAAAGCTTTCTTGGTATCCTTCAGAAAGTGAGTTAGTTTTGGTTATCTGCTTAGCTGTTGGACTTCGGCTTTCATGGTACTTGACAGGAAAGGATTTTCCAAGGAAACTAAATGTTAATGCTCGAATATTGTTTGTCATTTAATTCTGTCTCAGCCCAGATTGGCTAGTGAACACAGCCATGAGGAGGATTGTGCCTAGTGTTCACTTGTTTAGAGAAAACACTCAGGTACGATTGGGGGAGGATCCAACTCCCTCATGACCCCATAGCCTGAAGCAAGGGCAAGAAAGCTGTGGAGTTCCTTTGGTGGCACTGCTGAAGCTGCAGCAACTGTCCCTGTTTGGACCAGAGGGCCTCCTGGCTCACCCTTGATGCGTGTGGTGTCCACAGGCCCTTCTCTCTGGTGGTATTTTCCTAGTGCTCTGTGGGACTGCTGTAACCAGTGGATTACTGGTTTGAGTTTAGGGCTCATTCGTGAGACAAAGGTCTATTAACCCTCAAGGTGGAAATGCTGGATATTAACTTTTAATGACATCAAAATAAACCACAACGATGTGTCTGTTTTGTTTTAATTGTTTTGGATAAGAAGTTATGATTTCCATTAGATATATTCAAATTTCCTGAGACAAAAATGGAATCTGGTGATGTGATGGGCAAATTTAACTAAACCTGTAGCATCAACACAGTGCTGTATATCTTGGGTAATCTCGTGTTTGCTTAGGATGCCAATGAAGCCAGGGTTATTGGAGAATTTGATCACAACTAGAGTATTCTTTGGGGAAAAGCAATAGAAAGGGCCTGCCATAGGTAAGTTTCTGACAGGTTATGAGATTCAGAGGGAAGTTACCCTGAAGCTGTCAGCTAAAAAGAGACTTAGTGGTAGATGTTGAGGCAAGTGCAGCCTCCACTCCAAGCTTTGTGCGCCTTCTCCAGACTCTGGGCTGACTGTGGGTTTTCATTTCAGCTCTTGTTCATAGAGACAGAAGGTATCTCAGAGGTCATCAGAGCCAGGACTCACCCCAGGTCCTCTGACTCCATCAGCCCTCTCTTTTCACTCACCCCAGGCCAGCTTCCTTCTATCACTTTGATTTTCAGAATGCTTATACTTACTGCACATTTGTCTAGAATCCAAGTATTGCTCTAATGATTTTTATTTATGTATCAATCAGCAGATATTTATTAAGAGCCTACTATGTGCTAGGTACTAAAGATAAAAGTATGAAGGACAAAGCCCTCCTCTACATCCTTTCTCTACTGGAGAAGATCACAACCACCTATCAGTCTACAGACAGCAAAATAGAAAGTTAATAAGGGTAGTGCTCAAATGACTAAGAGCTTCCCCCATGTTACAGATCAGATGTAGTTTGGGAGCCTGTGCTTTCCTGAGGTTCCCAGCCTATCAAGAATTGCAGTTGAGATGACACTGAAGCTTGCAGATGTCTTTCTCTAGTAATGTTCTCAGACTCCCCTCAGCCCCATCTCTGTTTTGCACATTATTTTGGGGTAAATTGTGTCATCTGGGGTGTTGCATATTTCTGGGAAGGGAGTAGATGTTTGTTGTATGGCTAGTTGAAAAGCTGAATGTGCATCCAGTATTTGGTTTCTTAGCAGCCTAAACTCTGATAGACCTTGACCAAGTTATGTCTTAACTTTTTACTTGGTTAGTGCACTGGAAAATCACTCACCAAGTGGTGACAACACTTTCCACCTCCTGGGTAGAACACCAGACTTCTGACAGTCCATCTGACTTGTCACATTTTTGTTCTTTTTCCCAGCAATCTGCTGAGCGCTGTGTGAGCACACTGTTGGACCTTATCCAGACCAAAGTCAACTATGTGGTACAGGAGGCGATTGTTGTCATCAGGGACATCTTCCGCAAGTATCCCAACAAGTATGTGAGATGAGGGGGAGGATGGAGGAGGGAGGACTGCTTAAAACCTGCTCCTCAGGCCCAGAAAAAGCAGTGGCCTGTGAGGCAGCTCTGTCAGAAACTGTCACCTGGTATCTGTTTTGCTTTATTCTTTGAAAAGTCAGTGTGATAGATCCACGTGGATTGCCCGTTCAGCATAAACATTTACAATAACCTCTGATTCTTCTGAATCTGAACCATGTTAAAGCCAGGAGATGACTGTATGGCATATTTTCTGTGATATAGAGTCCTTGGTGCACAGTTAGTAAACATGTAATTATCATGTATCTGACTGTCTTTGACAGGCCTGCTGTGGAGCAGTGCTGTATCTGCCAGCCAGAAAGTGCAGAAATCCACCTTTCATTCCACATCCCTTACAAGTTGAGGTGCTTTTGCTAAGCAAAATAGTCCTTTCTAGGAAGCAATCAAGGAACTGAAAGCTTCAGTCTAAAATCAGTTGTTTTGTATTCCAAAAAATTCATAATGAAGCAGCTTCTGGTCAGACTTGATGGGTTGCTCTGGGCCATGTATTAAAGGGGTATAAGCAGGTGTGAGTTCAGGAGCTAGTTGAGATGCATTTTATAGTGAGGCAGCTGGCTCATTATCAGAACCTGTAAGAGGTTTGCAGAAAGTGACTGTGGGAAGAATGCAGATGTTTATGTTGTTGGGGTGATAGGGGCTTGGCTTTGTTGCTGTTATTGATAGAGAAGTTCTGCCATTCTTGACTTTGGTGTGAGGCTGATGTCATTGGGGAAGAGAGAGAGAGATCGTGTGTGTGTGTGTGTGTGTGTGTGTGTGTGTGTGTGTGTGTGTGTGTGTG
>NW_027185798.1:28857473-28956126 GCF_028583685.1 Petaurus breviceps papuanus
GTGTGTGTGTGTGTGTGTGTGTGTGTGTGTGTGTGTGTGTGTGTAGGTGGTGGTGCAGCATTCTTCGTGTCACACCAGGATTCCCTTCTCTGGTCAGAGCTATCTTGGTCGAAGAGAAGGGTTCCTGTGACAGAAATGAGTAGATGTGGGGACCTCTAAAAGCCACTCTGGTGTTTATTTGTTCCTCTACAGCAGAGATGAATTGTGAGGGGGGGAAAGACCTGGATTTTTCAGGAAAGAGAGGTCCTTAGGGTGAAAGGAGGCCACAGAATCTCTTTGGTTCTGGCTCCTCATCTGTTCTTAGCTGGTTTAGAACTTTGGACTCTAAGGAAGCCACTGAACTTTTCTCTGCATTTGCTAAAATAGCATCCCTAGTTCACAATTGTGATGTGAAAATATGTTGAGAAGTTAGAAGCTCTTTTTGATCTTTCTAAGAAAGAAAAGTCCTGTGGAAATAAAAGATGGTATTACTTTACACCTCAGGGGTTTTTAGGTCTTGCTGAAAGTATATGGGTATGGGAATGAGAGAGAGAGACAGAGAGAGAGAGAGTGTGTATGTGTGTGTGTGTATGTATTTTGCCTGATAAGGTATTGCAGAGGACAATTTAAGAAGACGTTTTGAAAAAGTAATCTTGTGGATTCCCTTGTTTTTCATACACATGATTTAGCCTTAGCAATTTGTTTTATGGTGCATTCATCTTAGTGTCTCACCTGGCTTTGCTGTTGAATCCAAGTCTTGAGTTTGCCTTTAGTAATCAGACCTGTTTTTGTTGTGTTAGGTATGAAAGTATCATTGCTACTCTGTGTGAGAACCTTGATTCCCTCGACGAGCCAGACGCTCGAGCTGCCATGATCTGGATCGTAGGAGAATACGCGGAGAGAATCGATAATGCGGATGAGCTCCTGGAGAGCTTTCTTGAGGGCTTCCATGATGAGAGTACACAGGTGCACTTTCTCTTTCCTTCTTTGGATGGCCTTCAGCTAGGAGTTTTCATTGGGGCTCCTCAGCACATGACACATTTGTAGCCATCTTAATAAACCATCTTTAGATAATTCACATTTAGCTAAGCTGTTCATTACTTGAACTTACCAGAAGGCCACTCTTACCTGCCTTCAGTCCTGACTTGTCCCTGTTCTCTTGGCTTTTGTCCCAAGGTAACTTCTGTTACCGTAGTCTCCTAAAGCTGTAACTGCCAAGTAGCTTGTGATTGGAAAGGAATAATTCAGAAATTGGACAGGGACTGCTTGATAATGCATTTCTAAAAAGATTATCAATTATCTGGCTCAGGAAGCCAAAGCAACTGTTTTTGGCATGCAAAAAGGTTGGTGGGTACTTTAAACACCACTTCATGTGATGGTGAATTTGAGCTCTTCTCTTACCTATTAGTCAAGATTAGTAAAGTTTCATTGGCTGCCAGCTTCCCCATTGTCTTCATAGGGGAGAATGCGGAAGATCACCTTTGTGTTGGAAATGCTGTGTGCTGGTGCAAAGACCTGGCTTACCTTAAACTTCTTGACTTATGTCCATGTAGGTGCAGCTAACCCTGCTTACAGCAATAGTGAAGCTGTTTCTCAAGAAACCTTCAGAAACTCAGGAACTAGTCCAACAGGTCTTGAGCTTGGCGACTCAGGTAAGAATGCCGAATGAATGCAGGGTCTGACTCGGCTGTTTCTGTTTTCTTGTCTGTAAGGGAATGGGCTCCAAGGAATGGTCAGTGTGAGAGGCCTCAGCCTGAAGAACACACTCATTTTACATGTCATGGGGTGTCTTGATAATGAAATAAAGGAAGTTTTCCACATTTGTTGAATTTGGGTAATTTGCTATTATTTGTCTATGAGTTTACTTTATGGGTACTTAAACATTTATAAATATTCATGAAATAGTCTTTAATTTTTTCCTTTTATTAAAAGAGTGTTTTGGTGACTGAATCTGACATTGCCTCTTTCTGAGTTCCTGTTTTGTAGATGAAATTATCACATAGACATTGTGTGACTCAGTGAAGGTCTCTTTGAAAGCAAGTGACAGATCCAGAAAAGAAACCTTGGCAAGAGTGTTCTCTCATTCATTGTTCTGACTCCTAAATGTTCCCCTCAATGTTTATGATACTTTGTAGTTATGTTCTACCCTCCTGAAAGTGGGTATCAGAAAATGAGGCCATCGCTGATGGCAGCCAGTTTTTCATTGCTTAGATAATTAGAAAAATTAGGCCACAATTTAGATCAAAAGAATGAAAAGAATTCTCTTTTCTACTGTTGGTAACTTTGAGCAACCATTCTTGGAGGAGAGTGATTGTCTGGGATCTGTCATATCCTGAAATGGCTGAAGAGAATCACTGAGATTTGTGGGGTTTGCCTCCTTTCAGAAAGATATTTATAGATTCAGAATTTGGGTTGAGATGCTCTGCTTTACCCTTTCTGGTTTTGTCTTTGTTGATGGTGTTGTTTTTAGACTTTATGTTGCCTTGTGGAGCAGCACATTGTCTTCACTGTCTACCTGTTTCCTGTCCTCAATCCTGAGGGTTCCTAATGGTGTCTTAGAAGTACTTTTTTTGCACTCTCTTGAGCATCTTCCTTAATTTGTAAAACAGATAAGGATAGAGACTTAAGATTTCATTGGTATAAGGAACTCTTAGGTGAGGAAAATTTTCTCTTCAACTTTGAGTCTTTGAAGGTGGCCTAGAGCACCAGGGGTCACACAGCCAGTGTAGGTCAGGGGCTCCCACATCTTTACAATGAGTGCTACAGCAGGCTGCCTCTGTGAGGAGCCACGCTCGTGGTAGTGAGGCAGTAACTATTATTAAGCATTGACTTTGCTCAATTGAATGTCCTCCCCTTCCTGATCCTGAGTTTCCAGAATTGTAGAACCGTAAGATTAGCAGAGACCTTGAGAGACTTGCCCCTGGCCTGTTAACCTGACTCAGCCTTTGCAGAAACAGTGCCTGGAGCTCCAGGGCCTGCTGCCGGATGCCAAGTGATGTTGTTCTCCAGTTTATTTTAATCACCTTGGCCTTTTCTGTCTTTTCAATTAACAAAAGAGAGACATAATGTGGGAAAGTATATATAGAGGTCAGCCTTGCCTTTGATGAGCTCTTTGGCCTCTTTTTGGCAACCTCAAGACTCGAAGCTCATGGTTCTGAGCTGCGTGAAGCAGATGAAACTGAGGGAGAGCGGTGAGTTGAAGGGAAGGTTCGTGGGGTGCTCAGAACGTTGAGCATGCCGCTGTGAGCACAGGAAACAAGGCCTGCTGTTTCCCTGCATTGGTAAGAACTAAATGAAATATGTGCAGAGCCCTTTGTGCTCCTTGATAATTAAAGAGGTTGATAAATTAAGGTAGTATTAAAATGAAAAAATTTAGTTGGAAATTTTCTTAAAAAACAACCTTGAATTAGGGACTGTTTCCCAGATTTTATCTTTTGCTGTTTTTGTGCCTGTTTGCTTGTTTTAGAGAACTTGGTAATAAAACATAGAGTTGTGGCCAGAAGAAGGGAAAGGAAGGGAATAAGCAATTATATAGCACCTGCTGTGTGCCAGACACTGTCCCAAGTGTTATTCTCATTTTATAGTGGAGGAAACTGAGGCAGGTAGACCCTGTTCTTAGGGTCGCAGAGGTATTCCTCATTCCGGGCCCAGGACTCTACCCACTGCACCACCTGTTATTTTAGAGACTGTCCAATGGAGGGGAAATAGAAAGCGCCGGCCTGCCCAGTGGGGTCTGCCTTTTTTGTATGCTTTGTAATCTCTATGGTTTTGGAACCCTGAGCTTTGGGTCCTAAAGAGAGCCAAGAGGACTCAGGGCTTCCTGAGCTTGCTGCCTCTTTACAGTTTGGGTCACAGAATGCGCAGTGGTACCCTGGGATCACAAGAGGCACCTGACTTTTGATCCCAAAGCCCCATTCAGCCTGATGATGGTCTTTGGATGAGGAGGGAGGCAGTGGAGTGGCTGCTGCTGCCCTGGTAGGGGTTACCAGTCAGCATTCAGAGTGACAGGAAGTCAGGGTCTGGAAGCCCTCTCCTACTTTTGATTTGGTCTTGAAGAGGGCAGCTGAGCACATGCTTCTCCAACAGCACCGGGGGTCTCCTGGTTCCAAATCCAGTGCTCACTCCACCATACCACCTTGGAGGAGGAGGGTTTAGTGGGAAAGCTGATGAGCTCAGTTCTTAATGTGTTAGTCTTGACTTGGATTGGAACATCCAAGTGGAGATATCTTACAGGCAATCAGGGGAGGGGGTCTGGGGTTTGGAAGATAAACTTTGGGAGTTACTGGTATGGGGGAGCAGATGGTGGTGGTGGTAGTCATACCAATGATAGTGGCTAACACAGCTAGGTCAGTGTCTGAGGCTGGATTGGAATTCAGCTCTTCCTGACTGTAGGCGCAGCACTCTGCGCACTTCCCCATCCAGCCACCCTGGTTGGGAGCCACCCTGGCTGGTGGTTCATGGAAACCTGACGTCTCCAGAAGTTGTGACGTCCTGGCTGGGGGCTCCTTTTTTCATGCTCTTTGTCTTGCTGCAGCAGGAGAAAGCAGCAGCCTACAACTGGCTTGTCATTGTCACTCCCAACCCCTCCTCTTCTCTTGGCTTCAGGCCCTAAGAGTCTGCTGGTCATTTTGTCTCCTTTCTGAAGGAGTCACTTAGGCGATTGAGGCGGGTTCAGCTTCCCTGCTTTGGGGCTCTCAAGCTCCGGTGTGTGGGGAGGGTTTACCAATTTGTCCCACCTGGCACCTGCCCCGTTCTGTCTGTCTCTCAGCATAGAGTTACTTGAGCCACTTCCCATAAATGTCATCTCTGTGATCCTTTGAAATTTGAAATTTCTTCTACTCTGATAATAATTTCATATCCATTCATTTTTTTTTCTGCTTCATTCTTCCTAGGCTTCATCCTTGCTGTGACCTTTCATCACGCCATTCCTCCCCGTTTTCCCAGTTGATCTTCTGGCCTCATTTTCTTCCCATTTACTTGACCTCACTATTCCCTCAGCTGCCATCTTATACCTTTCATTTTAGAGCCCAAGCCCTGTCCTCGTTGCCTCCCTTTTCTCACCTCCTACTCACTTCTCAATCCCTGGACGTCTGGCTTCCAATCCCACCACTCCAGTGAAACTTATTTTCTTTCAGGTTACCAAGAATTCATTACGTTCTTAATACTATGGCTTTTTCTTAGTATTTACTGCTAAGCATATACTTCAAAGAAGTTTTTGACAAAAAGAAAGCCTTCACATACGCCAAAATCTTTACAGCGACACCTTGTGTGGTGGCAACAAAATAGATGTCCTCGGTTTTAGAATAGCTACACAAATGATAGTGCATAGTGCCAAAGACATAGAAGGACCCAAGTCAGCTGATGAAAAGTGAAGTCAGCGAGGCCTAAAACAGCATGGAAGATGACTGTAAGAATGGAAACGGAAAGAACGTTAGCCACGAAACAATCCAGATGAAATGCTGAGAAGCCATAAAGCACAAGCTGGCCATGAAGGAGAGACAAGAAGAGATGCCTCTTGCTCTGCAAGTATGCCAACGTGCATGTGAGCTCAGATTGGTTTTTGCCATGTTGGTCAGTCTTCCAGAATTTTTTTTCTCTTCCTCTTTTTCTTTTTTGAAAAAAGTTCTTTGTTACAAGAAATAGCTCTTTGGGAGGAGGAAGGGGCAAGTTACAGTAGGAAATCTGGGTGCTGCAAAGACAAAAGATGCCAATAGATATATATATTTTTTAAAGTCATTAGTGATTCTTTAAGGGAACAGTCAAGACTCAGATCATGGGGATGGATGCAGGATCATAAGGATTTGAGAAGGTGGGGGAGGAATTGGGGCTTGGGCACTTCTTTTGCACTGGGATGCATGCAGCTCTATGGTCAGACTTTGTGAGATTGTGTGTGAAGATTTGCACTCAAATGTTGTGCCCCCTCCCTTCCCTGTGACTTTGTTCATGTGTCTGCTTCTTGTACTGTTCTAGACTCCCGCTACCTCAGGTGTCAGACGTGTCTTGTGGTCTGTGTCTCCCCTTTTCTTTCCCTAACTTCAAATTTCGGTTTTGCTGCTTCAAATTCTTCTTCAGACTAGGAAACCACAGCTAGCTTTGTTCAAATCTTCAAAAATAGACTAAGTCAGGACCAGAAGGACTCTTCCATGACTAAAGGACAGAAACTTCAGCAGCTAGACAGGGACATTGTATTTTCATGCTCGGAGGACTTTTCTGCTTCCTTCATGGTTCAAATAGTTGAGTTTGGATAAGTGACTTCCAAAGTGAGCTACAGGGAAGATTGTGCCCTAGGTCACACGAGTTAATGTCTCAAGTGCTTCTAACACTAAACTATGTGACTTTTCACAGGATGAAAATTTTGGAAGATCTTTGCATAAATCTCAATCCCAAGTTAAATGGTTTTACTCTGTCATTACACAAAGTGCTTTTTAAAAAATCAGTGCCTGAAGTTTCGTGGCTAATGTTGTTTCCATTTCCATTCTTACAGTCATCTTCCATGTTGTTTTAGGCTTCGCTGACTTCACTTTTCATCAGCTGACTTTGGTCCTTCTATGTCTTTGGCACTATGCACTATCATTTGTGTAGCTATTCTAAAACCGAGGGCATCTATTTTGTTGCCACCACACAAGGTGTCACTGTAAAGATTTTGGCTTATGTGAAGGCTTTCTTTTTGTCAAAAACTTCTTTGAAGTATATGCTTAGCAGTAAATACTAAGAAAAAGCCATAGTATTAAGAACGTAATGAATTCTTGGTAACCTGAAAGAAAATAAGTTTCAGTGGAGTGGTGGGATTGGAAGTCAGGATTGACCTGGGTTGGAGGAAACAAAAGGAAACCTTCTTTAGGCAGAGATTTAAGTAAAAGACATAGGAGCTGCTTTAAAACTTGCTTAACTATTTTGGCATTGTTTTTCAGTCTTCCCAAGCCTTAACTAGAGTTCTGGTGGTTTTACACTGAGTTTTTGAAGTTTTTCTTTGTTAGTTTTTCTTTTTACTTTTCAATGACATTTTTAGTCTTATTCCCTGCTGGGTTAGAAAATGTAAGATGACCCTCTTGAAAAGCTACATTTCATTCACGTGGTACGTCATATATTGTATGATGAGGGGTTTCTCTATGCAGATAAAATCCAAAAGAACTACTTGCTTTTTCTGTAGGATTCTGATAACCCTGACCTTCGAGACCGGGGCTATATCTACTGGCGCCTTCTTTCCACGGATCCTGTGACAGCCAAGGAAGTAGTCTTATCCGAAAAGCCCCTGATCTCTGAGGAGACAGACTTGATTGAACCCACCCTCTTGGATGAGCTCATCTGCCACATTGGTTCTTTGGCCTCCGTATATCATAAGCCTCCCAATGCTTTTGTCGAGGGGAGCCATGGAATCCACCGAAAACACTTGCCCATTCATCATGGGAGGTAAGCACTTTGGAGAAAGATTCAACTGAGTGGGGGTAGAGGGGGAGTGTCCTGGGAACAAAGTCCTTCTGCTGGCTACTAGTGGTGGTAGTGAACCCGGGTTCTAGTACTTTCATTCTCTTGTGGACTCAGGCCCAGGGAACTTGTAATCATTGATAGAATTTTGATGTCAAAGAGCAAGCTTATTGCTGGTTACCGGATACTTGGGCAAGTTCGGTTCCTTCTCAGAGGTGGTAGCTGGGAGAGTTAGATGAAAAATGGAACTTTAAAAAATATATGACATTTCAGTTTCCTGCTTTGGGCATGTTTTAGAAATAAAAAACGAGATGTTAAGGCAGTTGCAGGTAACATTTTTAAACTGTCAGCCTAGTAATATACTTTGGTAACAGCCATGAAGAAGATTGGTCCAGATTGATGGAAATCGCTCTCTTGTGGTTATTTTCAGAGAGCTGAATTTCCCTCTTTAATAATAAAGCATTTATAGCAAGAGCTATCTTTAGGGAGAGTTGGAGTCTATACAGTCCAATGATCTTGTTTGACTGAAAACTAGATTATTTCCTGACCATCCTCCTATAGTCTATTAAGAAAAAAACAAGTTCAGTGAAGTGGGTGGGCGTCATTTATCATCACTCAGCTGGTTGTGCGTGTAAGACCTTCTTATTCCTATAGCAACACTTACAAAATGCCAGTTACCATTATTTTAGCATTGCCTCTCTTGTAATCACTGAAATTTGGGATGTACCAGTGTTGCCCTTTCAAACTGACGTTCCAGGGTTGCCTGCTAGGAATTAAAAATGTTCTCTGTAAAATCCCTTGAGCTGCTGTAGTTATCAAGTACCATTAACACTTCAGTTATCCTTACAGAATCTCTTCGTGGTAGTTAGCTGTCAGGGATAGTTGGTTTTACTAAAAGAAAAATGAAGCTCAGCTCTCGGAAGGATTTGTCTCAGGGCAGAGAAGGAGCAGGTCTTTGGAGTGTTGACCTCCAGTCTTGGCCTGGCTTCATTCCCCTTTTGTGACTCTAGTCAGGCCACAGTTCTCATGATTAAAGTAGATCAATAGTGGCCCTCAGGTGGCCTTTCTTCAGAGAGCACTCCATAGCAAGCTGTGTAGATGGAGATTCTGACCAGGGGCTTGGGTTCTGATGGGACCTTGTGGCCTTTCCTTTCTACCTCCATTTCTCTGTGGGTGGCATTTTGCCTTTATGAGTGATGTGTCTAAAGAAGCCATTAAAATTCATGAGCTTTTCTAAAAATGTTACATGGGAGGTAAAATATAGAAATTCATTGCTTTGTTGTTGACAATAAAAGGAGCAGGCAGTCTTTTGATAAAAATGATACTGTGACCCTTAATGTGAACTTTTTAAAGCCTTTCTAAGAGAAGTGAAGTGACACTGTTTTCACTTTGGCATTTGATCCCTTGTGTCAGGCCCTTATTTGGGGGGTGTCTGGACTTGTGGTTTCCTAGGTGTAGGAAACTTCACAGTAAGAAAACTCCCTCTCATGAGTCAGCAGCTGCCTGGCCCTTGAGAGAGGTGCCCAGGGTCCTGAGGGCTAAAGGGCCTTGGCCCAGGTCACCTGCACATTTGCAAGCCTGGAACCCAGGTCGTGCTGCCCTAGAGCTTGGTTTGTTTGGGGGCACTAATATGCTAATTGTGCCGTCCTCATGCTTACTCCAAAGGACCACAGGAGAAATGGATAGCTTGTTCCACCCTTAACCTCCAGGGATTCCAGGGCTCTTCTTTTTCTGAGTGACTGTCAAATGTAAAGGGGAAAATTATAAGAAAATTTTCTCTAAGGCAAAAGGAAAGAAATAAAATCAATCTTTAAGCTTTTAAAGGAATCCTCTTATTTAAAGACCTTTTTTGGGTTGGGGTTTCTGAATTGGTTGTTTGATGATTTATTATATGATCCCCTCTCTGATATTTTTGAGTTGCTGCCACCACTTATGCTACCTTTTATTAACAAGGAATTTAGTTGGCACAGAAGGATTCCTCTTTAAAAAAACACACATGGTTAATGGAATGCTTTTGGAAGTGTTGCTGACACCAGCATTAATTTGCAATTTGAGGTTAATAAGTGTTACTGCATCTGACATGAAATGAAACCACACTGAAAATGCTGTTCTGTCTTTTGTAATGGTTTAAAATACCTTCGTTACTAGATAGGTTGTGTTTTGGGTGGAATTCTTTTTTTTTTAATTAAATAGTTCATTTCATCTTCGTTGCTACTTAGATAAGAGACCAATTGTTGAATGTTTCCTGTATTTTTTCTGCCAGTGTGGGGTTGAGGTGATAAGTATTTGTCTAACGTAGGAACATCTTAGCATTTTGAAAGATTGCTTTAGGATTAACCTTACTGTTGTTTCCCATGAACTGTTGATACAAATCCATTTCTTGCATATTAAATGTGTGTGTGCGTGTGACAGAGTGTGTGTGTGTGAGAGAGAGTATGTGTGTGCGTGTGTGTGTGTGTGTGTGAGAGAGAGAGTGTGTGTGTGTGTTTCTTGAAAGAAATGTTTGTATTTGGAAATAGTTCCTACCATGCATCTCCATGCTTGTTCTGAGCTTTCCATTTCATATCTGTAGGGCTTGTGTATACTTTCTCTCTTGTTCCTTGGTTTGCCTCCAGTTGATGTTGGTAACCCATGCATTCTTACACATTGCTCAGTGGCAGATATAAAAGACACCTCATTTGGGGGTGGAGTTTTGGGGTGCTCCCTTTTGCCTCCCTGCTGTACTTGACACTGATTACCTTCTTGAAGTTTGACTTCCATGGCTGGGTTCCCCCTTTACTTTTCTGTTGGATTGACCTTTTGTACCTTTTTATGACTGTTCTTTATCCTTCCCTACCACCTGCCCATTAACTGTGGGTATGACATCAAAGCCCTTTGTTCCTTCCCTTTTGATTACTTGATCTCTTAATAGAATTTAGCAATTCTTGTGGTTTCCATTGTTACATATATAAAATCTGTTGACTGCTTTGTTTCTCTAGCTCAGATCTTTTTCGTCCCTTACCTCCTATGTGGGTATGGCACCATTACTAAAGAGTTAAGCTTGAAAATTGATCTCATCTCTTCCAGTATCCCTTTTTTTTTGTTTTGATTTATGATTAGTAGTGCCACTACTTTCCTGGTACTTGTGTCATTTTCTTCCTTTCTCTCTCTCTCTTTTTTTAAAGCTATTGGGGCTAAGTAACTTGCTCAAGGTTACACGGCCAGTTATTTTGTGTGGGTGCCAAGTATCTGAGGCCAGAACCGATCCTGGGTCTCCCAATGCCAGGGCCAGCACTCTTACTCACTGTACCACCTGGCCACCTCTTTTCTCTCTCTTTTTAAAACTATATCTTTAAAAAATGGTGTTGATATCTTTTTGACACTATAGTTTTTTCTTAATATTATGCTCTGCTTCCCCAACTATCTCTTGTATTAAAGAAAAACAAATAAAACCAACCCAAGCAGTCACTGTATGTGTCAGCATCTGCAATATTCTGCATCTAGAGTCTCAGTCCCTCTTCCTTCCCCTGGAGGAGGAAGATGTTTCAGCATCTGTACTTTGGGAATAGTACTGGCTATTGCATCTGATCTGAATTTAACAGTCATTTTGTTTTTTACTTACATTATTGTAGTGATTATATAGATTATTTTCTTCACTCACCATCAGTTGATACAAGACTGACTTCTTGTGATTCTCTGAATTCCCTTATTTGCCTTTTCTTCTCTCAGTCATTTAAGTTCTTCTCTCTACATTTTTTCCTTCCCCCTACTCCCATCTTATCCATTACTAAATTCTGTCAATTCTGTTTCTTCAGTATTCTTTGGACCTGTCTCTTCCTTTTGAATTTTCATAGCTACCCCTCCTAGTTCTGGATGTAATCACCTCATTTTCACCTGAGGTATTTTATTTTATTGTCTTTATTAATTTGTTTGTTTACTTTTAGTTTACAAAATTCAGTTCCACAATCCCTTGAGTTTTAAATTTTCTCCCCTTCCCTCTCTGCCTCTTCCCCTCTTCCCCCCACCATGGTGGCATGCAATCAAGTATAAGATCTGCAAATACTTTCACATTAGACGTTAGTCAGGTTGTAAAGAAGGATTATAACCGATGGAATGAACAGTGGGGAAGAGGAAACAAAACCAAACAAGAAGAAAGAGAGCAGGTAGTTTGCTTCAATCTGCATTCAAATTCTGTAGTTCTTTCTCTGAATGTAGGCATCTCTTTCCATCATGAGTCTTTTGGAGTTGTCTTACAACCTTGTATCACCTGAAGTATTTTAGCAGCTAATCTCTCTGCCTTCATCTTGTTCGTGTGCAGTCATTCTTCAATTGGCTGCTTCCATAGAATTTTCATCATATCATTCAAGTGTTTAAGAAACTACAATGGCTTATCATTGCCTATAACATAAAATCTAAACAGCCCAGACTTTTGTTCTAGGCTCTTCACAGAAGCTTTTCCCCTTTTTTCTCTGTTTTCCTTCAAGACCCTTTTTGGCTCATTAGCTTCATTTCTTAACATGTGGCCCCAGAAAGGGCTTAAGTTCTTTTGGGGAGAGCAAGTGTCAAAATGTTATAGGACCTCCTCAATGAGATTAGTCAGAAGAAATCTCCGAATAGTTCAGCTAGGAAAAATGAAATAAATGAAAAGTTGTCTCATGAAAGTTCTTTTGCTCAGTCTGTGGTATATGGTTGTCAGACTAGTCTGTTGAATGTCTGTATCAGTGCATACATCCAGGATAAACATTATAAATGATGAGTTAGGTGCAGAATTGAATTGAAGGAAGAGAGTTGGCTAGATAACCTTAGGAACTTTTAGAGGACTTTAACCTGATCCCTGGCAAAAAAAAAATCCATTGTTTTCATTAAGGATATTTCTAGGTAATGCTGTATTGGGAAAAGAGGGTAGGGTCGTGGAACACCATAATTTCCAAAGCAACCGAATTTCAGGTTACCCAATAGTCAAAAAGACAGAAATATCTTGTTCTTTGTCTCAAAATCTGCTCCATGAGAGAACTAAAATCAAACGAAGAGGGTCATGTTGTCTGGTCAGTCAGAAGTTATTGGACACTGTGGGTGGAGTAACATCAAAGACAAGAAAACTTCTGGGGGACAACAAAAACAGGTGTATGAGGAAGTGGGCATAAATTGAGAGTGTCTCTTCATTTCTGTTGTGTTTTCCTAATATAGTATATCTGTTAGTAACCTTTTTTTGTTTTTTAAAATTATGTTCTAGATTTTTCCATATTCTGTTTTTCTTTCCATTCTTACAGCACTGATGCTGGAGACAGTCCTGTTGGCACCACCACCACAACCAATCTGGAACAGCCTCAAGTCATCCCCTCTCAGGGTGACCTGCTGGGTGACCTTCTGAACCTCGACTTGGGTCCCCCTGTCAATGTGCCACAGGTTTCCTCTATGCAGATGGGGGCTGTGGACCTCTTAGGAGGAGGGTTGGACAGTCTGGTAAGCCTCTCTCACTCTCTTTTCTTTGTTCATGTGTAGTCCTTGCTTTGCTAATGATACCTTGGACTATGTTCTTCTACGTGAGCAGTGGTCTGGACATCTCCCTCCTAAGCAGTAATATCCTTTGATGGAAGATAGGGGAAATTATCCTAATCAGTCATAGACTGTTATTCTTTGACTTAGGATGTTTCTGGATGGATTGTCTTACTTTGCTTCAAAACAGAAGGCACTTTGGTGTTTCTGGGATTTGTTGCTTCAAGATCTGGAATGCTTTGAGCACTCTTTCTGGAGTTGGTTAGAGGGAAAATTGCTTGGCTATTTTCCATTTTCTTTTTTCTCCCTTCTGGTCTTGCTTCCAATTAAATTAGCTTCCAGGATTCTGATACTAAAAGGCTTATTATGGTCAGCAGTAAGCAATACCACCTTTGGGTTGAGAAGGCAAAAATAGCTCAGGTTGTATAGTCGAAGAGAAATGAGACGAGTTAGGGAGGGATCTCACATTGACAGAAAGGTGGAGTAATATAAGGGCCCATCAATGACTTCCTGGCAAGGACCAAAAGCAGCTCTTCACAGCTGGATACTGGGAACAAATTGCATTTGTTTGCAAATATGTTTTGTCCATTTGATTCATTTCCCAACATTAGAAATTTAAAAGTAGATATCCCCAAAATAAGCGTGCTTCCAGAGACCTGTAACTAAGACCGGGGTTCTCTATGGCCTCTATACTGGACTTACTTCTCTCTTCCACTGGAAGCAGTAGGGAGTCTTGAAATTAATGCCAGCATACTGGATATTTTTGCTTTCTGACAGGTAGACTAAGGAAAGAGTCCTACATGATGTCAGTGAGACATTCTAATGGACAGGCACTGCTTCCAAAGACTGCCCTGACCAGGCTCTGGCTCCAGGTGGTAGTTATACAAACACACAAGTGATTTCACATGTTTTTTGGCCACTACATTTTAACTTTTTGCATAGAATTTTAAGGGAATTCACTAGTAGCCCTTGTGAATAATCCCATAAGAGGCAAAAGCAAGCCCAGCTCCACATGATCACTCTTACAGTATAACCTGTAACCAGATTCCTCCTCTATTTTGCATAGTCACCCTCCAGTTTTAGTAAAGAGCTTTTATGACCATTCAAATAGGATGGAAGCAACGTGGTAACATGCCCCTTTCCATCCAAGGAAATGTATTCTATCAACAGTTACTCTTGACTTGTATATCACAACTTGTTTATCCATTCCCCAGTTGATGGGCATCCCCTCAGTTTCTAGTTCTTTGTCACCACAAAGCTTCTGTAAATATTTTAGAACATATAGGTTCTTTTCCTTTTCCTCTGATCACCTTGGGAAATGGACCTAATAGTTGGTACTACTGGGTCAAATGGTATACACGGTTTGTATAACTCTTTGGGCATAATTCCAAATTACTCTCCATAATGGTTGGTTCAGTTCACAGTTCCACCAACAATGTATTAGCATCCCAAATTTCCCATATCCCTTCCAGCATTTGTTATTTTCTTCTTCTATCAATTTAGCCAGTCTGATAGATGTGAAATAATATCTCAAAGTTGCTTTAATTTGCATTTCTCTAATCAATAATATTTAGAATATTTTTTCATATGACTACATGTAACTTTGATTTCTTTATGGGAAAAGTGCCTGTTCATATCTTTGACCATTTATCAATTGGGGAATGACTCTTATCTTTATCAATTTGACAAAGTTCTCTATGTATTTGAGATATGAGAACTTTATCCAAGAAACTGTCTATAAAATTTTTCACTCCAGTTTTCTGCTTTCCTTCTAATCTTGCCTACATTGGTATTATGTGTACCAACCCTTTTTAATTTAATGTAATCGAAATTTTCCATTTTCCATCCCACAGTGCTATTTTTTGTTTATTTATAAATTCTTCTCCTATTCATAAATCTGATAGGTTGTGTGTTCCATGTTTTTCTAATTTACTTATAATATCTCCCTTTATATCTAGGTCATTTATCCATTTTGACCTTATCTTGGTAAATGGTATAAGGTATTGGTCTGTACCCAATTTCTATCAGACCGTTTTCAAGTTTTCCCAAAAATTTTTACCAAATACTGAATTCTTATCCCAAAAGTTTAAATCTTTTTATTTGTCAAACACAAGGTTACTATAATAATTTAATGTTGTGTATTGTATGTCTACTCTGTTCCACCAGTTCACCTTTCTATTTCTTAGCTAATACCAGATAGTTTTGATAATTACTGCCTTATGATATAGTGTGATACTGCTAAACCTTATTCCTTTACATTTTTTTCCTGTTAATTCCTTTGGTATTCTTGATCTTTTTGTTCTTTCGAGTGAATTTTGTTATTTTTTCTAGCTTGATGAAATAATTTTTTGGTAATTTAATTGGGATGGCATTGAAATAAGTAGATTGGGCAGAATTGGAATTTTTATTATATTGGCTCTGCCTACCTATGAACAATAATATTTCTCCAGTCATTTAAATCTGACTTCATTTGTATAAAATGTGTTTTATAATTATGTTCTTGTAGTTCCTGGGTTTGTTTTGGCAGTTATATTCCCAGGTATTTTATGCTATCCATGGTTATTTTAAATGAGACATCTCTTATTTCTTCTTGGAGGGTTTTGTTGGTGATATATAGAAATGCTGATGATTTATGTAAATTTATTTTATATCCTACTATATTGCTAAAATTATTAATTGTTTCATCTAGTTTGAATCTCTAGTATTTTCCATCATATGATCTGCAAAAAGAGATAGGATTTTTTTTTTGTTTGTTTTTTGCTTTTTTGCTTATTTTGGAGGGAGGAAGGTAGGGCAATTGGGGTTAAGCGACTTGCCCAAGGTCACACGGCTAGTTTTTTGTGTTAAGTGTCTGAGGCTGGATTTGAACTCAGGTCCTCCTGACTCCAGGGCCAGTGCTCTATTCACTGCGCCACCTAGCTGCCCCCCCAAAAGAGATAGTTTAATTACCTCATTACCCATTCTGATTCCTTCCATTTCTTTTTCTTCTCTTATTGTCATTGGTAGCTTTTCTAATACAATGTTGAATAATAGTGGTTACGATGGGTATCCTTGTTTCACTCCTGCTCTTTTGCAAAGGCTTCTAACTTATCTCCTTAACAATACTGAATGAAGATTTAAGTAGCTACAGTGCCACATTCAAACAGCTCCCTGGAAACATCTGCTCAATTTCTTTATTTTGTAAGTACAGTTATGAGACTCTGCACTTGAGCTTTTCCTGAATTTATGGCAAACTGGCCTCATAAGTATTGCAGCTCTAGAAATCTTTGTATGTAATTTCCACTGGTTTCTCACCATTGACAAAAAGACAAGTTGAAATGAAAAGAATGAGGGATAATCCCTCATTACATCTATGTGTATGTCCTAAATGTGCTTGATCATTGTCCAGGTTTTTAGAGCATCAGTAAGGCATAAACTTGACTACATGGGCTGTTGGCAGCAAGATGTACAAGTTTGTATGGAAACGGTAGATGGTGCAGTTTAAAGTTTCCATTGCCCTTGTGCAAATGTATTTTTGTAAAAGTTATCTCTGATGGAGAAAAGAAGAATGTTCATTGTGGCCAACATTGCTTTGTGGTGTAGGCATTAGAAGTTTTAACAGTTTTTTTCTGAACCTAAACACCAAAGCAATGAGCATTTCCCTTGACACAGTTGAACACAAAAAGAGGATTGTCTATGAAACCATGAGTCTCCATTCCTTGCTGCTTGCTTTTTTTAAAAAGCGTGTAAATTCCACATGTTACTTCAAAGCTGCCATACTTGTCTACATTACCTTCTGAAACCTCTTTTATTCTCCATGCATCAAAAAAAAGTTTCAGTGATTTTTTTGACATCGTTATTGCTGCCTTCCTTCCCCTACTAAAAACTGGGAGATAAGAAAATAACCCTCATAATAAATAAGCGCAATCAAGCAAAACAAGTCCAATAAGCAGCCATGTCTCCTTGAGTCCATCTGGCCTCACCAGGACACAGGTAATGCGTTTCATGTTAGATCCTCTGGGCAATGACTTTGGTCATAACCCTTTTGTCTTTGCACGTTGTTTTCCTCACAAAGGTATTGTATTATAAATTATTCTTTCTGCTTCTTCTCAGTTTACTGCTCAGCAGCTTGTTCCCACTAGCCAGGGTTTGGCCTTGACCCTTTAAATGATGTTCTTTAACTTAGTTCTGATTGTTGGCTGAATTGTGGTGTTAATTCATTGACCCAGTTTGGAAAGGAACCTGCTACAACTTCAGGACTGAGGGATGGTCATCAGTTTACACATTCAGCTTCTCACTGATGTTCTCTGTAATAGCAGTTGACTCTTGACTTTGGCTTTTGAGTAAGACTCCCAACTTGGAGTGAAGCATGTTAAGTTTGTTTTTGGCAGCAATGACTTCTGCAGAACATGTATCTTCTTGTAAGCTCGTCTCCCTGTGACACGTATGTTGAGCAGTGTGTGGCCGATACAAGTGGCATTTTGCTGGACTGTCTTACTTTCTTTTGTCTTTTCTCTCTAGGATCCTTTATTATTCTTTTATGAGAGAGTCAGAATGTGCATTCCTTTAATATTCAGTTGACATTGAAAGGCTTAGATGTTATTTTATTTTTCTCCATGGCATAATTCTGTCTTTTGCCTTGGAGCGCTTTTCATCCATTTCAACAAGTATTTGACTTCCTCCTGTGTGTGAGATACTGAACTTGATGCCATGGTGTTACAAAGAAGACACCATGATCTCTACCCCCACAAAACTTGAGTCTCTACAGGTGAGAACTCATGCGCATAGTATAATGTGAATGTGGGATAAGAAATTAGGAGTAGGATGCTCTCAATAAGTGCTCTTGGTTTGCATGGGAACCTGGAACACACTGCATTAGAGTTAAAGGGGTCTGGGGGCTGGGCCTGCGGTTTCCCTAGTGTACGCAGCTCCTAGTCAGGATCTTCCTTGAATAGGGCAGAGGCAGATCAGTGCTTCCTTTGCACCTTCTCCTCCTGGAGGCGAGTTAAGAGGTGAGGATTGGACTGGAAGCGGCATTCTTACCAGCTTGGAAAGATGATAAAGATAAGTAACATTTGAGATGTTTTGAGTTTGAGGATCCAGTCGAATATCCAAGTTAAATTATCTGGAAAATATTTTGAAATGCTGATACAGCTTGAGAGTTGGTCAACTAAGCATTTATCTAGTATTATGATTATGTACCAGACACTGGAAATACAGAGCCAGAAATAAGAAAAAAAATCCCTCCTTTCAAAGAGCTTATGCAGATGTGGGAAATAAAGAGATGGCTGACCCAGAGGCCCTCCCTAACTGAGGAGAAACCTCTCTTCTACCTTCCATTCAGAGGGCTCTGATGAGTAATGAAGACCAAAGCTGATGTGATCTGCAAGATGACAAAGATCCTGGTGGGTCAGTAGAGAAGACCAAAGAGTGTAGCAGGATGGCAGACAAGGAGGTGACTAGCCTGAGAGCTACGTTAAGAGCCATTTTTAAGATCAGAAATGTTCCTCTTCTATCCCAGAAGCTACAAGAAGCCACTGGGTTTATTGAGTCATAAGCTGCCCTAAGCGAGCTTATGATATTAACAGGTGAATTAAGACAGCAAGTGTGATAAGAAATGAAGAGTATTCTCTACAAACTAATGGTCTTGCCATGAATCTCAACAGTATGTACAGGTGTGGGCATACTGGACAGTCTGTTTTTCTACAGTGGTTTTTGCATTTATAAAAAACATTTTATTGTACTGAAAAATGTAGAAACTGTTCTTAGCTTGCTGACCCTCATACAGAAAGGCAGCAGTTGGCTGCCCCTTGTCTAGACAGTCGGGCACCCCCTCTCCTGTGAAGCTCTTGCCTCCTCCTCTTCCCTAGGGCCCCTCCTTTTCTCCACTGCCCCTTGGGTCTCACATCCCTTTGCCCTTCCCCCTCCTCATCGACATCTAGGCCTCTTAAGGACAGGAACTGAAGCCTTTGTTGTTTAGAAGTTTTTGCTTATGCAATTGCCAGTCCAGCTACCAAAATCTTTTTACTTCCCTTTGGTTTCAGTACATTTGCTTGCATATTTTTATGTTTCTGCTTCTTTTGTATACCAATGTAGGATATAAAAAGCAAATGATAGAGTATTAGCTCAGTGCCAAGCACATTGTAGGCACTGTAGAGATACTTGTTCCCTCCCCTCCCTTCCCCTTCCCAACAACAGTGGAAGGTTGTTCCTTCCATTGGATGCCATTCATTTTTTTCTCCCTATTTCCTTTTTCTTTCTTTCTTGTTTATTTTTTGAGACAGTCTAGGTTAAGTGACTTGCCTAGGGTCACTCAGGAAGTAAGTGTCTGAGGCTGGATTTAGCTGTACCTTTTCTCCTTATTTCTACCACTTGCCTTGTGGTTTTGGGGGAGAATTTCTTTTCATTTGTTACCCATCCTCTTTTTTCCTTAGTATTTACCTTTTCCACTGCCTCCAGTTTTGTACTAATGATATTTATCCATCTTTAAAACCACTGACATGTAGCCCATTTCAGACTGACTGCTTTCCTGAGATGTGGAAAATAAGATACCCCCTCTGTCATAATAGGAACTAAATTAATGCTGAATTTTACTACATTCCTTCATCCTGATTGCTGAAGTCCCTTCTCTCCCCACCCCTGCCACCTTTATTTATCTCTAAGCTTAATCATTTGGTTTGGGATATAGTTTGATTATTTAACTTGAAATGATTGATTCATTGTTCTGATGTTGGTATAACATTAATGCTTAGTGTTATTAAAGTAGTTTTTTTAAAAACTGTTTTCAGTATGTGTTTGGAACTGTCGATCATTGTTTGGAGACTAATTATTTCCGGTAATGTGACTTTTTTCACAATTTGACCTGTGTCATTGCAGGTCATTCTGGTTTGTTATGGGATAGGAAGTGACATGATGTTTGGGTTCTCCACCTTAGCTTTTTTTTCTTTTTTTTGGAACATGTGTGGCACAGAGTCTGACATCTCTAAGTTTATACTTAAATTGCTGGAATTTGTGACCTTTACTTTCAGGCCATCAGGTGAGACCTTGGCTTAAGGCTTAGCCATTTATTCATTAAACAGCCCGTGCATTATTCCATTTGGCTTATTGGTGTTATTAAAATGGAAAGGAAGCATTATTCAAAGTCCTCCTTCTATATTCCAGAGAGGGAGGAGCCTTAGCTTCAGAAGAATCTGCTCAGTATTCAGGGAAATAAAACATGAAAGTCCCAGGAGGCTGAGAGGTGACTGTTGACTTCCCAGTGTGTCCAACCCTTCTCCCTGTCTGCTTCCTGTACGATCTTGCCTTCCAGGTATTAAGTAAGTGTTGATCTTACTTCTGG
The DNA here is from genome assembly GCF_028583685.1 of Petaurus breviceps papuanus. NCBI lineage: Eukaryota > Metazoa > Chordata > Mammalia > Diprotodontia > Petauridae > Petaurus > Petaurus breviceps. The sequence continues at coordinate 28,877,671 of NW_027185798.1, forward strand.
CCTCTCCTGCCAAAAATAAAAGCTCCACATTAACCTCAAATAATTTAGTGATCTTTATTGTAAGGGTTTTTATGCTAATTTGACACCTTAATTTATAGAGCCGTCATTGCTAGCTCTAAAGAGCTCCTGTTTTAATGTCAGTGTTGTGTTTGGGCTTTTGGCCAGTGGGATTCAACACTGAATTGTAGAGCTAGAAAAGTTCCTGTAGGTGGGACTTGTTCACTCCTATTGCCAGCGACTGGGATGGTTGAAGTTTCCACACATTTCTTACCCTGAAATCCAGCATCACTTAAATTCATACCAGGGGCAAATTGGGCTGTGCCTATTAAAATGTAGCAAATAAATTAAGTTTGGTCATCTTATCTGCCTTTTGGAAGAAGAGATGTGAAATATATCCTGAAATCTGATAGGAAAATAGGACCAAGCAGTGTTTGCCTTGGCTCTGGGGGTGGCACTGTCCTGCTGGATATTGTCACTATCATCTAAGTAATGATTAGGCCCTCCTCACTTATACTGGTAGTGTGAATGTGGATATGAGGTCTACACTGGAAGGTTAATTAAATTTATTTATTTATAATTAAATTAAAAATAAAAAAATATGTTAAAATAAATAATGTCAATTAAGCTTCAGTCCCTTTTGTGATAAAATTCTTCAAGAAAGAGATCAGTTTTAAAATTCTCTCCTAAGGAATTAACTTGCCAGTCTGTGGGAAAAGTTTAGGAAGACCTATCTAACTTTTTTTTTTTTTTTGCCTTTTTTTGGAGGGCAGTTGGGGTTAAGTGACTTGCCCAAGGTCACATTGCTAGTTTTTGTGTTAAGTTTCTGAGGCCAGATTTGAACTCAGGTCCTCCTGACTCCAGGACCGGTGCTCTATTCACTGTGCCACCTAGCCGCCCCCCTATCTAACTAATTTAGTACATAATTATTGAGATGTGTTTAGTATAGTTGAATTTTTTTTTTTTTAAGAAATCTGTGAATAAATGAGAACAGTGATACCACTCTGGTAGCAGAAAACCAAGAATTAAGCCTTTTGATGAGGGTAAAACAGGAAAGTGTGAAAGCTAGCTTGAAGCTTAACATAAAACAAAACAAAACCTAAGATCATGGCAAATAGAAGGAGAAGTGAAAGACGTGGCAGATTTTATATTCTTGGGCTCAAAGATCACTGCAGATGGTGGCCATGAAATTAAAAGACGCTTGCTCCTTGGAAGGAAAGTTGTGGCAAGTCTGGATAGCATGCCAAGAAGCAGAAATCTCACCTTGCTGCCAAAGGTCTGTATAGTCAAAGCTGTGTTTTTTTCAGTAGCAGTGTAAGGCTGTGAGAGTTGGACTATGACGAAAGCTGAATCAGTGCTTTCAAATTATGGTGCTGGAGAAAAGTTTTGAGAGTTCTTTGGACAGCAAGGAGATCAAATTAGTAAATACTTAAAGAAATTGATTTAGCCTGTTCATTGGAAGGTCAAATATTGAAGCTGAAGCTTTTGTTTGTGGTTTTGGCCACATGATGAAAAGACAGGACTCATTGGAAAAGACCGGGATGTTGGGAAAGATTGATGGCAAAAGGAGAAGGGGATAGTAGAGGATGAGATGGATAGTTAGTGTCATGGAAGCAACAAACATGAAATTGGACAGACTTTGGGAGATAGTGGAGGATAGAGTGGTTTGACATGGTCTCTGGTGTCATGGAGAATTGGATGTGACTGAGCGACTGAACAGAAATGCTATTGGAAACACAGAAAAGTCAACAGTCACCTCTCAGCCTCCTGGGACTTTCATGTTTTATTTCCCTGAATACTGAGCAGATTCCTCTGAAGTTAAGGCCCTTCCCTCTCTGGAAAATAGAAAGAGTAAATGGAATCATGCACGAGCTTTTAACAAATAAACGGCCAGGACAAGCCAAGGCCTCACCTGACGGCCTGAAAGTAACGGTCACAAATTCCAGCCATTTAAGTATAACCTTGAAGAGCTCCACAGATGTCAGACTCTGTGCCACACATGTTCTTAAAAAAAAAAAAAGGCTACAGTGGTGAACCCAAACATGTCACTTCCTATCCCACAACAAACCAAATCATGCTGTGGACATCTGTTTATGCTCACTAAACTAAGTTGTGTTTGGAAAATGCTGATCAAAATCCCCCTTAGCAATCACATGGGTTGTGTTTTATAGTCCATTTTTGAACTACTTATTAGGGATTAAATAGATTACAGCTCGATAGCTGAAATACCCTGCTTTCCCTTAGGAGACATTGACCTAAAATGAGAAAGGAATAGCAAAAAATCATACCCTATATTTTAAGAACTTAAACCTTTATGATATACACAGGATTCTAATCCAAATTTCATTCTTTTTGCTGTGGTTGCACATACTATGTTAAAAAACATTCTTTTCTGAGCCCAAGGACAAAGTTGTTTTAACATATCATGTCAATTTAGGTTATCCTTTGGCTTCTCATCCCTTCGTCTTCAGGCCCCCAGCTCAATAAGACAGCAAATCAGCATCGGTAGAGTTCTGCCCAGGAGCAGAATGAGATGCTGAGCCTGAGATTCAAAATCAGACCTGTGTTCCAGAGGAGGTTTTCATAATCCCAGGTAGGAAATACACAGTGCCTGCCTCGCTAGGAAGATTGTGCTTCAGGGTAGCCAACTCGGATCTTCTTGTGTCTATTCAGTCGACTGCTTTTCTTTGTTTTGGAGGGGGGAAGGCAGGGCAACTGTGGGTAAGCGACTTGCCCAGGGTCACATGGCTAGTAAATGTTAAGTGTCTGAGGCCAGATTTGAACCCAGGTCCTCCTGACTCTAGGGCCGGTGCTCTGTTCACTGCTCCATCTAGCTGTCCCTGCTGGTTTTCTTTAGAAAAATCTTTGTCATTTTGTCACCGTCAAACAGACGTGGGTCTGTTGCAGAATGTGCTTTACTCTCCAGTTCTTCCCTTATTTTCACTTTGGTGAGTGTGAAGTCGTACTGGGTATGCCTGATAAACGGCTTCTGTTTACTCTGTGCAGGGCCCTGTGCTCTCAGGCAGGACTTGTCAGCCCCTAAGCGCTGCTGCAGGACTCACATAATGGGCCAGAGACAAGTTTTGCCCTAGAAATGACCATTAACTGCACAGCTGCCAGTGCTCCCCAGCCGTAATCCCAGAGTGAGTAATACAGATGCCGCTAGGCAGTGAGTGCACCATGACCCCAATTCCAGACTGTGTGGGCAGGACGGAGAGGGGAGCTCAGCTGCAGCCACTGGCACAACAACCCATTAGCCTCCATGCTAGGCCTTGGATGGAGTAGGAGTTGTGCCTAGCAATTGAGGTATAGAATAGGGTGTGAGAAGAGCTGCACCCCAGGCCTTCCCTCTCACCCCCACTCAGACTTGAGCATTTGAAATGATTCATTGTTTGTTACTTGATCTCTTCTGTCCTCTCTCTTACTGAGTTGGCTACATTGGCAGCAGCATTTTTTTCTTTGTGGCAAAAAATGGAAAAAAGTATCTTTGGTAATGGGGCCCTAGGATCATCAAAAGTGACTGCTGCAGTGAATCAGGAGGAGTAAGTCCTGGAGACAGTTTGTTGAGCTCTGGGGTGGCTAACGTGGCCTTTAAAATCTCCTGACTTCCTTGTCAGAAGGCTGTTTGATACCAGAATTTAACTAGAAGATGACATCCTTCACATGGGGAAAGTATTAGCATGGTTAATTAAGGATCTGGACAGAAAGTGCCTCTACCTTGACTGTATGCTGAGTGTATTTAATCCTTTTTCATCCTGCTGGCCACAACATGGTGGAGAGCAGTCCCTCAACTTTGTTACATCATAGTGGACAAAGACAAAGTATAGCTATATCTGCATAAGCCTTAAAAAAGATAGGCATTTTGGGAGTGCTAGGGGTGGGAAAGGTTGGGAGGGAGTAGCTACTTATTGCAGTGGATAGAGTGCCTGATCTAGAGAGGAAGACTCCTGTTCCTGAGTTCAAATCTGGCCTCAGATACTTGCTAGCTGTGTGACCCTGGGTAAGTCACCTCACCCTGTTTGCCTCAGCTCATCTGTAAAAATGAGCTGGAGAAGGAAATGAAAAGCCACTCTAGTATCTTTGCCAAGAAAACCCCAAATGGGTTGGGAGAGCAGAAATGGACCTGAGATTTCATTCATCTAGTGAATTTTTTTTCTTCTTTTTTTAAAAAAATTAATTTATTTTTCATTCTCAACATTCATTTCCATAAGATTTTGGTTCCAAATTTTCTCCCCATCTCTCCCCTCCCCCCCTTCCCAAGATGGCATGCATTCTGAGTGCCCTTTCCCCCAGTCTGCCCTCCCTTCTATCAACTCGCCCCCCCGCCATCCCCTTCCCTTCTATTTTCCTATAGGGCAAGATAGAGTTCTATACCCCATTGCCAGTATATCTTATTTCCCAGTTGCATGTAAAAACAGTTTTTAACTTTTGTTTTTAAAACTTTGAGTTCTAAATTCTATCCCTTCTTCCCTCCCTCCTCACCCTCATTAAGAAGGCAAGCAATTCAGTATAGGTTGTACATGTTATAGGTAGTTATGCAAAACACTTCCATACTAGTCATCATCTAGTGAACTTGTATTAAGAAAGCTCCCTTCTCCAGTGTGGACTTGCAGCAGGTAAAGAATTACCCTGGGGGTTAAATGGTGGGGAGGGGGCTACACTTGGTAGCTGGAAGAGGTGGATCTCAGAGTTTTCAAGACTGACAGGCTGCTTGGCTTTTCCTTTTTGGTGCTGAACAGAGTGGAGAAATGAGGAAGACGAGAGTTTTTAAAGGAGCAGCATAAGGTAGTGGCAAGTCTGAAGCCTTCTCCATCTAATAGGCACAAGGGCATAATCTTTCACCTTTTAGAGCCTAATGTTCCTCATCTGTAATTGGTGCTAATTATACCTGTAGTATTGACCTAGCAGGTTGGTTGTGAAAAAGCCATTGAAGTAACATGTGGAAATTATTTTGAGATCTTTCAGGTACTGCATAAATGTGAGCTGTTTTTATTATTCTGCTCTTGTGCATCCTGGGCTTTATCACCACAGGATCGAAGCTTGAGAACCTAGTGGGATTTTATCTGCTAAACCAAGCAAAAATAAAACAATGATTGGAATTGCTCCCCAGTGGTTTTGTTTTACAGCTAATATTAACAAACAGCATAGAGGGAGGATATATTTAGTCTTCTCCAGCTGAGATATTAACATAATACTCAAGGGTAAAAAGACCAGCACCTTGGAACTGAACATTGTTTGGGTGCCCTGCTTCTAAAAACCTGCTAGCTAAGAACCCTCAGAGCCCAAAGAGCCTTCGCTCATCATTCATAAGCCGCCTTGCTCTCAAGTGTTTTCTTCTTCCTTATCTTTGACTACCAGAGCCACACAGAATTCTGTCTCTCACTGGGTTACAGCAGCTAGTCTATGGACGAGATGATAAGATCTGGATAAATGAGACAGATGAAACAACAAATTCTGAATCCCTCCCGACTTGTGGTTTCATCTTTTCTCTTCCTTTGGGGGTTTCTCTCTCTTCTCCTGCCTACAATAGTACAGCCGTCTTTCATATAGTAGTGAAAAAAATTGGGGAAATGTTTCTTTCTTTAGAAGCCCTGACAAACAGTTAAATCTTCTCCAGTTTTTAGTACTGATATATTTTATAAAAGCTTCCAGTTACCTTACAGGATAATATTACTTGATTAATTTGACCCATCTATTTACCAGAAAAATAAAAACCCAGTAGAAGGCATGGAATTCTCCCAGTCTGTCTGTGGAGTGAGTGCCTGTGACAGCTCAATTTTTCTCCTACCCTAGTCATCATCATTGTTACAATAATAGACTTTGTATTGAGCCGGACCCTTTTTCAAGCTTTCAGTGTGAAAGGTACTTAAGACCTTCCACCATTTGGCCCATTTAAGCCTTTTTTCTTTTATTTTCTCATTCAGGTATCCTGTCCTCTCCAAACAGAACTACCATTATTTCTCAAGCCAGCCCTGAGATTGTCTTATTTCATACATTTTTGTATTTACAGTTCCCTTTTCCTAGAATGCCCTTTTTTCTTCCCCCTTTCTTCTCCTCTCCCCCCCTCCCCCAATTGTCTTAGCTTTTCCAGAGTCTTCTAGGCTTAGTCAAGAAGCCATGTAAACTTTCCTGGTCCTCTAGCAAAGCCAGTCTTTCTCTCTTTGGGATTCCAACAGCACTTTATTCTGTTTCTTGTAGCTTTTAACACATTTTACTTGTAGTTAATTTGTGCATTTGTTTTATTTTCCATCTCTTATTTAAACACATAGCACCCCACCCCTAATGCCCACTTAGTACAGGACTGTGTACATGGTAGGGACTAAAAAAATTTTTTTAATGTTGAATTAGTGGAATTTCATGCTTTCCAGGAAGTCCATCTTAAATGAGGTAGATGCTATTGGAGAACTTGAAGAGAAAAATTCTATATGAACATCTTTTCCATGATTCCTCACCTACTGTTTTCTCCTTTCAGTTTCTTGTCATTGATGACTTGCTTTTGAAGTCTTGTACTGAAAGCGTTTTTACAAACTCTGTAATTTCTGTCACTCTATTTTATGTTGAACATGCCTATTAATATAAGTTCATAGTACCTGTGGCATCCATGGGCAATAAAAATCAGCTGCCATGGGGGAAGCCATTATCTACCACACATTGGTTATAAATTCTATGTTCAATTAATCAGGTGAAACTCTAAAGTTTCTTCTGTAAGATGCAAGGGGACACACAAAGTGAGTCTTCACAGTATGGTGGTTCCCTTCACTTCCATTGTCAAAAGGCAGAGGATGCACTATTGTATTATGGAGAATGTTGATTGTGCTGCGCCCCATGGTGAGAGATCTGCATACATCAGGCAAAAGCCAAGGGCAATACTTTGATACTTTTGTGGTCCTGTGATCTTATGGATATGGATAATTGTTCTCCCTGACATGGATTACAGCCCATTGATGACTCTGTGGTTCTTTTACCACAGTTTTACCACAGAAGTTAAGGGCTTCCATAACTCTGCTGTAGAGAATCTCTCGGGTCTTTGGTATTTCATGCATAGAAGTGCAAGTCCATCTTTTGTCCTTTGTTCTCACCTACTTCCTTTCCACAGGAGATGAATGTGTAAAAATCTTGGGCGGTGGTAACTTACCTAGTAGAAAGGGGTAATGTTTCAGAATAAGATGGACTTTTAGTGTTTGTTTGCATGCTGTTCTGATAGACAACTCACGGCCAGCTTTTATCATGGCTAACTCTTTCCATAAGATGTTTATCGTTGCACCCTCAGCTCAGAGTGGGAAATGGGTGAAAGGCTGATTAATGGGTCAGTCACTTGCCAGTTCCTTAAGGGCACTCTGAAATCTTCTAGGGAGATCTCCTTATTTTACAGATGAGAAGAAACTCCTAGGAAGTTTTCATGATTTTCCCAGGTTCACAATCTGGTTATTTACCAGCAAGGCCAGGACTTCAGTCCAGCTTTTTAGCTATTTAGCTTCCTGCCAAAGGAGCTATCTCTAGCAGATTCTCTTCTCAGAAGAATTTAAAAGGAGTTGGTAGGAAGAAGAGTTGTGAAGCCGGGGTCCACACGTGCTGTGGTTTCTTTTTGTCCCAACTGTTTTCTCCTTTAGCATTTCGTTAAGTTTTAAACCCCATTTTTTTTTTTGTGGCTGCTGGCACAGATCTGAAAATGCAATTTTCATTTTTATTTATGCCTCCTTTGCTTGTTTGTTTATCAATTAAAAGGCTGTTCAAAAGTGCCAAGGAGCAAGTGGTATAGATGAGGAAGGGGTGGTAGGGTTTGTTTTTTTTTTTTAAAGGACATTGGAAACGTATCAACATTTGGGGGACAGGATTTCTTGGGCTTTTTCAAACTCTTTTCAATCCTGTTTGAGTTTGTCCAGACACTGCTGTGGAAGATTGGATCTGAAGTATCCCTGAGAGATCTCAGCTCCATCTTCCTTCTAAGGGTTTTTCTTAGATGTCCTTTCCAGGACATTACAACCTAGACCTTCTTTGTCCCAGGGGAGACAAGTTATTAGACAGTATATATTCCCCAACTACTCAGTGGTCCAAACTACGAATTCTGTTCTGGCTTCTAGTATGTAGCTAAATGAACTCTACCTTTCTCTCTTCTCTCTCCTTTCTCTCTTTCAGCTTGGCAGTGACCTTGGCGGGGGCATTGGAGGAAGTCCGGCAGTAAGTGCCATCCATTTTTTTCACAGTGGGAAAATAGTGTCCCTCCCCTACCCCAATTTGATGTGACTTTTTTCCTACACTAATTCTCTCAGAGCAGCCATTGCTGCTGTCAGACGTTGTAGGTGCAGACTAACATGGCAGTGTTAGAAGAGTAGCATCATGAGAGAAGGTCATTTTGAGCTGTCAAGCTGGTGCCCCATTCTGTTAGGCTACATCCATCCGCAGGACTTGGAGTCTTGGTCTCTTCAGGCATTTCTCTGGCTTCCTGTCATTAATAGTTAAAAAGAAATGGAAACTCCTATCTTGGTTAGGAAATGCTCTTATGCCCTGGTGTCATCTAGCATGCAGTTGAGAGAGTGATCTGGACTCGGTAAGAGCGAAAGGTTCCTGAGAGAGTGTGTTTGAGAGAAAACCCCCACCGTTGTGGGGGAGGGGCCCCCTAAATGCTTACTCTTGTATTGGGAGAACAAGACATGACTCTAGAGATGGCCAGACCCCAGTGGAAATGGAGCTGCTGCCCTCTCTCGCACCAGCAGCCCCTTCCCCTCTCATTTTATGATACCCAGAGGCCTTTTGCAAAGAATCATGGAAGCTAAAATTGGAAAAAAAAAAAAAAGCCAACCTTGGGTCCCTGTGTCCTCATTCTGCACTTTTGTGCTCTCTCAAAAATAGCCTAGAGCGCGTGTTCCTGTGAAAGTGAAGCCCTCTTGGGTACAGAGCTCATTTGTAGTGAAAAGAGAGGGTGTGGATTGGCCTCCCCCATTGCTGGGCTTGCTTTGTCTCACTGAGTGCTTCCTTATTGACTTGGTTTTGCTCAAGTGCTGGTGTGAGGACTAGATGTGTTTGGTGTGCATTGTGACTCCTCCCCCTTTCTTCTGGACTTAAAATTGTTATTTTTTCCCCTGTAGGTGGGACAGTCCTTCATTCCATCTTCTGTGCCTGCGACTTTTGCCCCTTCACCTACTCCTGCGGTGGTTAGCAGTGGACTCAATGACCTCTTTGAGCTCTCCACTGGCATAGGCCTGGCGCCTGGAGGGTTTGTGGCTCCCAAAGCTGTAAGTCAAAAGAACACCATGGTGGGATGTTCTCGATGAATAGGGCTTGGGCTTTTTGTGATTTTGGTGTTGGACCTGACTTCTACTGTTTCTTGAACCTGGGACTTTGTTCCCCTTATTGAAGGGGGCAGGAGGAGATAACAGAGCTCAAACTCACCAACCAGAGACCACTGCTATTCTTGCCACATTTGCTGTTATTTATAATTGATCCACGGGGCTTAAAATCTTAAGGAGGCAAATTCTTTTCCTGTGTATATACCATATCATTTGGTCTGTCAACTTTAAAGTCAGACCAGGGGAAATCTTATACCTTTTTGTCTTTTTAATTTTGGTATAATGTTGAGTAGAAAAAAAACATAAATAACATGCTATTCTCTGACTCTGAGAGTCATCGATCATGAGAACTGAAAGCGCCCTCAGATTTCATATGATACAACCCTTTTAATTTTACTGATGAGAAAACTGAGAACCAGTGGGATCAGGACTTGCCCAGGGTCAGATAGGTAGTGAAAATTCTGAGACATTTACCCTGAACTACCTGACTCCCAGTCTGGTTACTATTTTCACTAAGGCATCTTCTTCCCCTTGATCTTATAGCATGTGTAACATAGAATATATTTTTCTGTTTTCTGTCATTTGCTATTAGTATAAGACATTTATTTTTTAATATAAGGGGTATATAAATTCTGTCAGATCTACCAAGTAGAAAGTCTTTAAGGATTGGCCTAGTTATGGACTGTTGTCTGGGGCCCAGTTAATTAACTTTGAAGGCTCATCACCAGGTGAGCACAGAATGATGGATTTTTATTTACCATTGCAACTCTTAAAAACCATTGACTGTGGTATAGTCAATGTGAATAAGGGAGTGCTCCTACTGGCAGAATTACAGCTTCTTGATGTAATGAAGCGTAAATGTTTGTGGAATTAGTAAGAACATGAAAAAGAAGGCCTTAGAAGGTCCTTTGAGGGTGGCAGCCCCTTCATAATCTCGGAGTGCATCACTGGGCCAGAGCTCCCAGTCTGACTGGGCTTGACATGCTTCATTACCTTCTGGGGAACCATGCTATTTTATTTCTTTTTGAATTGTTTACTTATTTACCTGGTTCGTTACAGAGGATCTCAAGTTGTCCTATCCAGGAAATATATGCATTGCGTACACAGTTGTCTGTGTTTATTACTTTTTCTACAAAGTTGTTCTGGTATGATTTAGCTCAGAGCAGGATGTCAAATTGCCCTTGACTAATTGAACCTTACCCAGGGCCTTTCCCAACTCTACATAGAATTATAAAGCCTCCCAAAAAATATAATTTTGTTTTAGAAAGTTAGGACAAAGCACATGACATATGATCAATTTAGATTCCATTGTAGTTTTGGGCAGGATTAATGCAGTGTTTTGAATATAATGAAGCTCAAATATCTAATTGAAAAGGTTATGATAAAATCCTGAGATTTCATCATTTTAGCATTTACTTTCAATCACTAATAAATTTTGAACCAGAACTGTTAACGCCTATCAGGAGGTACCTGGAGTTCCCCATCTTCCCCTATTTGTTCTCCCTACTTGAGGCACAAAAAAGTAGTGACCAGGATGGTCAGGGAAGAGGGTCAGGCTTGATCGTCAGTGCCTGAATAATTATGGATGAACTATGGTGGTCAGTCTGCAGAGAGGCATGTTTTCTGCTCCTACTACAGACTTCCTGAGGGCACGTTTTAGTTTTCTGTTCTTCCCTGTGGAATCTGAATGATGGCATGTTATCTCTCCTAGGCATTGCCTTGTACAAATGGCTTCTATGCTGCCTTTCAGGTTTGGCTCCCTGCAGTGAAAGCAAAAGGCCTGGAGATTTCAGGAACGTTCACACACCGGCAGGGCCACATCTACATGGACATGAACTTCACCAACAAAGCGTTGCAGCACATGACAGATTTTGCTATTCAGTTTAACAAGAACAGGTAAGAAGCCTGAGCCTTCTGCTTGGTCTTGTGGTGGGCGTTTGCCTCCCACTCAAGCAGAGAATGGGCCATTCAATCAGGGAAAACCTCTCCTCTCGGTAGGCTCTGGACTCAGGATGAGGCCCAGGTCATCTTCGACTCAGCAGGAATTGTATGTGATGGCTCTGCCATCATTTGGAATCATAAAACAAAAACCCAGATGCCTACTGCCACGAGACAGCACGCTCTGCTGAAAATCCTAGAGAATTTGGACTTTATTTCTTAGTGTTTTGTTAATGCTCTTTTTTTTACATCGCTGTTGTCTTTAGCCTGTTCTCCTCTCCCTACCTTGTCGTAGAGCCCTCCGTGTAGCAGATTGACATAGTTAGACAAAACAAAGCAACATCTTGGTCATATCTGAAAATGTAAACATCATTCCCCTGCTGTAGTCCACACTGCTGCTCAAAGGCCAAGCACGGGTTTCCCCTTTGGTCCTCTGAAGGCGTGCTTAGATGTTGCAGTGATGTCCTTCCTGATACTGTTACCTAAATGTGAGAGCAGAGCGCTTGTCCACTTTTCTGTGTATGCTCAGTGCTTTCGTTGTTGTTGTTCAGTGGTTCCAGTTATATTTGATTCTGTGACCCCATTTGGGTAACAGCAACAAACCACACTTAAATGTTTGTTGATTGACTTGAAATAGTCTCCAAAGAGTGAGACTTTTTTTTCTGTCATTGGTGACAGGAATAGCACTTTGCACAGCTAGCCCTTAATGGTGCCTCTCCACACCCCATATCTTGTTTCTGAGGACACAAGATTGTGAGCTACACGGTGCAGGCTGGCATTGACTTTGGCATTACCTTTGTCTTGCCCTAGCTTCTTGCTAAGAAGGAAGAAGTTAAAGGCCCCAACCTAAGAGTTCTGAAGCACCAGTGGTCCGTGTTAAGTTTTCATGGCTTAAGGAACTGGCTGCAAGATCCCATAAAAAATATATTTTTATTTTTTTTAATCACCTTCATTTCTGAACATGCCCCTCCCTCTCCCCCCACATAATGAGGCATCCTTTGTAACAAAGAATAGAAGAAGAAAGGGGGAGGAAATGTTCTAGCTTCTAGATTTCACTGGTGGGATCCTTTTTTTTTGTAATTGTGAAAGATTCAATTCTGTTTATAAAATAGGAGTAATTGACTCTTGAATCATCAGATCTATTTGTGTTAGCTAAGAGGCTCCATTTCTGAAATCTGGGCTTGTATCATCAATCATTTTAATTCACTCTAAACCATTTGCAAATGTTTTCACCTTCTGGAATATTTTTTGAACTGGCATATCAGAAACCATCAATTTGTCTGGCTGGCTTGTACTTTAGTTTGCCCTGGCCAGTGAGCTGTCTAGGAAATTTCTCCTGAAGGTACACTCTGTTTCAGAGCAGTAGCGTGTCACAGGCGGAAGACACGTTCTAATGAAAGAGACACAGCTTTGATGGCTCGGGGCAAGTCTCCTCTGATTTCTGCTGGTTCTGAGGTTAGAATCACAGGATTTTGGCCCAGTGAGTCATCAGGGAGAGTTCCCCATCCTTCACTTAAAAATGCCTATTTCACTGTCCTTGACAAGGAAAAAAGACTTGCCCAGTTAAGGGATAGATTTTCTGTGTAAATTACTTAGTTGTTGTGCCTTAGTGAAGTATTTGCTTACTTGCCTTCATTTTTTTTTTGCTTTTTTGGGGGGGTGGCGGGCAATTGGGGTTAAGTGACTTGCTCAACACGGCTAGTTTTTGTGTTAAGTGTCTGAGGCTGGATTTGAACTCAAGTCCTCCTGACTCCAGGGCTGGTGCTCTATTCACTGCGCCACCTAGCCGCCCCACTTGCCTTCATTTCTAAAACTAATCCAGACATGAAAATGGATAAATCCTAGATTAGGAACACCTGCGTTCAGATCCAGTCTTACATACTTACTAGATGTGTGATGCTGGGCAGATTGTTTACTTAAATCTCTGTGCCTTAGTCTCCTCACCTGTACAATGGGAATAATAATAATACCTTCCTTCCAGAGTTGTGGGGACAAAATGAGACATTAGTTTTAAGCACTTTGCAGACTTTGACGTTGTATTTGTGCTGTGATGATGATGTCTTCACTGGTAAAACAGAAAACATACTGTCAGATTGCCTGTTTTGCTCTTTATTCCAATAATCTTTCCTGATCTGCCTTTGCAAAATCCTTTTTATTCATGGCTGTTCTTTAGACTAAGGGATTGGGTCTTTGGTTTTGTTTTCTTTTTGTAAATATCATTTTTCTTTGTCAGTTTCTTCCCTCCTTTTATACTGTCCTGTCTTCATCCAAGAAAACGAGATAGCTGGTATGTGCTGCCTGTTATGGACTTGACTGACCAAATTTAGCCTCAGTTTCCTTTTAGTTATTTAGAATACACAAGCTAATCAACTCCATTTTGCTTAAATTGGCTGTTTCCCCTGGAGTCATTGGATAATCTGTGAACAAAAAAAAAAAGAGAGTGAATAGGAATGAAAGTAAGATTTGCAAATGCATAATTCTGTCCTCTGGATAGGGCTGCAGTTGGGTCACTGTGAATCAACAGAATCATCCTTCTCTTGCTTTGTTTTGAAGGAAACGATAATTCTTCTCCCCCACCCAAAGACAATTTAGGCGTCTTAGGGTACTAGATTGAGAGCAGGACAGGACTTTGGATGGAAAGGCCATGGAAAAGCAGCTCCTCTGGGGAAGCAGGACTAAAGGGGGCTTAGAGAAGCAGTCTTCATCAGCGGAAGCTGTGTTTGGTGTGAACCTCCAGCCCTGGGAGGAGGAGCAGAAGCCCCGGGGTCTTGTTGTACTCATGTTGACCCAGCTAATCAGAATCTAGCTCTCTTGGCCCTTCTTGTTCTTGCCATTATCCAAGATGAGGCTTATTGACTAAAACAGCATTCAGAGCCCCAGAGATGCTGCTGGCTCAGTCCTTGCTTCTTTTACATCTCCTCGTTTCTTTTCTCTCTTAGTTTTGGGGTCATCCCTAGCACTCCTTTGGCCATTCATACTCCACTGATGCCGAACCAAAGCATTGATGTATCCCTTCCCCTCAATACTTTGGGTCCAGTGATGAAGATGGAACCTCTCAATAACCTACAGGTAAGAGAACCTTCCTCCCCATGCAGTCAGAGATGACCGGTACCATGTTGGTCTCATGCTTTTTTGTGTGCCTGCCATTGGCAGGGGAAGGTCCTCCCCACAGCTGATGTTAGACTAGATCCTGAAACAAGGTTGGAAATAGTCCTGTGTGGAGTTGTGGGCCTCTTTATTCAAATGCTTGGGCATCAGAGAACACAGCCTTTGTTTGTGTCCTGGTTTCTCATTCTGATATTAGTTGAAGGAAATTAAGGCATAGAACAAGGGAATTACTGACTGTTCTTGGCAGTGGAAGTGGGGAGAGAGTTCGTGTAACTGATTCTCATTTCACATCATTTCCCTTCATGCTATCTATATTTCAGGTGAGCTGGGCAACTTGCCATTACCCAGTCTGGTTCTCTGTCTTTTGCCAGGTTGTGTACTTTCTCCTCATCTTTGCCTGTTGAAATCTTTATTTTCCTTAAAGATTCCTAAGTGGTTTGCCCCCTGCAGGGAGCCTTCCTGGCCAGCCCTCTCTGCTCCTATGCTGACAGTGTTCTCTTTCTCCTCCAACTCACCTGGGTCACACTCTGCCTTGTGTTGTCCGTGCAATGGCATGTGGATCCTCCTGGTTTACTGTAAATGCTCTGAGCATTTTTGTTTCCCCAGAGACACACAAAGATAGACACAGACACAGACACAGACACACAGACACAGACACACACACACACACACACACACACACACACACACACAGGCCTGTGGTTCTTAGATGCGACCCCTTAAAGGCAGCCAACTGCTCTGAGGGCCTGCCATGCAATTTAAAAAATATTTATTCTGAGCCTTCTTATTCCCTCTCAGATCTGAAATACAGTTTTCAAATCTGTGTACATTCATACAGTTTTTAATCAGGGAATTTCCTGCAAGTTTTTGGGTGTTTGATAGCTAGAGTTTTGCTAGACCAGGCAGGGGAAAACTTGTGTGCTTGTCTGTTAGTGATTTCTCTATCTAGCAAGTACTTTTGGCCAAGTTAAGAACAGATTATATGAGATTTTAATGATTTTACAAAAGTATCTGGGTGGTGGTGGTGATGGGAGATGTTTTTTTTTTTTTGGGATGAATTCTAAGGAAAGGGTGTACTCTACTATGCAGATGAACAAGATACCCCCCAGGAAATTTTGCCCCAAATGGAAGGGAATTCTTTGGGGGATTACAAAGCTCTAGGTTTTTTTGGTTGCTTCTTGCAGTGCAGGTTTCATTTTGCAACTGTTAAGAAGTGACTAGAAGTCTTGGACTGGGTGTAGCAAAGCCTGGGAGACCTTGCTGCTGAGGGAGAGTGTGTCCTACCCTGCCTCCTATCTAAGGAACTTTTGTTTTATTTTTATTTTTTAATTTTTTAAAATGCTTTATTAACTTCTGATTTACATCATTCGTTTCCACCAGATTTTGAGTTACAAATTTTCTCCCCATTTTTCCCCTACCCACTGCCCCAAAATAGCAGTCCCACAGGATATCCCCTCCTCCAATCTGCTCTCTCCCATATTTTCTCTCATACCCCTTTCAACTTTTCCGGTGGATCTCTATGCCTCAGTGCCTGTATATCTTATTTCCCAATTACATATAAAATAGTATTTATAATAGTGTATATATATATATATATATATATGTACACACACACACATATGTGTGTGTGTGTGAATATTTGATTTTAAAACTTTGAATTCCAGATTCATTCCCTTCCTTGTCACCCACCCTTACTGGGAAGATAAGCAGTTCAGTATAGATTGTACATGTGTGGCTAATGCAAAACAATAGCGTAGTAGATATATTGTAAAAGACTGACTATATTTCCCTCCCTCCTATCCCACCTCCCACTTGTTCTGTTCTCTACTTTGATCCCATCCCTTTTCAAAAGTGGGTGCTTCCAACTTCCCTCCCCCTGAGCCTGCCCTCCCTTCCATCATCCCCCCTCTCATCCCCTTTCCCCCCTACTCTCCTGGAGGGTGAGATACCCTATTTAGTGTGTATTTCATGCCCTCCTCAAGCCAAATTCAATGGGAATAAGGTTGACTCATTCCCTTTTGCCTTCCTGTTCTTTTCCTCCATTGTAACCCTTTTCCCTTGCCTCTTCTGTATGAGATAGTTTACCCCAATCTGTCTCTCCCCATCTCCTCTCATTATATTCCTCTCTCACCTCTTAATTTCACCTTTTAAGTATCATCCCTTCCTGTTAAATTGGTCCTGTGCCCTCAATGTGTACCTGTAAACATATATACACATTCACATATGTATTCATATGCCCATATACCCTCATATATAGACATATATATTTCTATTCCCTTCAACTACTGAGAAAAGTTTCATAAGTTACAATTATTGTTTTTCCATGTAGGAATGTTAATAGTTCAACTTTGATAAGTTCCTTATGATTTCTTTTCCCTGTTTACCTTCTCATGCTTCTCTTGCTTCTTGTATCTGAATGTCAAATTTTCTATTCAACTCTGGTTTTTTCATCAGGAATGCTTGAAAGTCCTCTATTCCACTGAATGACCATATTTTCCCCTGAAAGATGATACTCAGTTTTGCTGGGTAGGTGACTCATGGTTTTAATCCCAACTCCTTTGACCTCCAGAATATCATATTCCAAGCCCTTCGATCCCTCAGTGTAGAAGCTGCCAGATCCTGGGTTATCCTGATTGTGTTTCCACAATATTCAAATTGTTTCTTCCCGGCTGCTTATAATATTCTCTCCTTAATCTGGGAATTCCAGAACCTGGCTATAATATTCCTAGGAGTTTTGTTTTTGGGATCTTTTTTAGGAGGTGATCGGTGGATTCTTTCAACCTCTGTTTTGCCCTCTGGTACTAAAACATCAGGGCAGTTTTCTTTGAGAACTTCCTGGAGGATGATTTCTAGGTTCTTACTTTGATCATGGCTTTCAGGTAGTCCAATAATTTTTAAATTATATCTCCTGGATCTATTTTCCAGGTCAGTGGTTTTTTCTATTCTTTCATTTGTTTGGATCTGTTTAACAGCATCTTGATTTCTCATAAAGTCATTAGCTTCCATTTGCTCCAATCTAATTCTGAAGGAATGATTCTCCTCATTGAGCTTTTGAGATTCTTTTTCCATCTGGCAAATTCAGCTTTTTAAGGCATTCTTCTCCTCATTGCCTTTTTGAGCCTCTTTTGCCATTTGAGTCAGTCTATTTTTTAAGGTATTATTTTCCTTAGGCTGTTGACTTTCATTTCATAATTTTCTTGCATTGTTCTCATTTCTCTTCCCAATGTTTCCTCCACTTCTCTTACCTGCTTCTTAAGGTCCTCTATGGCCTGTAACCAGCTCGTATTTTCCTTTGGAGCTTTTGGTGCAGGAGTTCTGACTTCACTGTTTTCCTCCTGTTCCATGCTTTGCTCCTTTTTGTCCCCCAAATAGGAGTGTAATGTTGGAATCTTCTGTCTGCTTTGTTTCCTTTGCCTGGTCATGTCACCCCTCAGTCACTTGACCCCTGGGCTTTTTGCTACAGTAGGACTCTGCCACCAGACAGGGGAGCTTTTGTCCCAAACGCTGGGGTTTTCTCAGCTGCTGGAGGTATTAGATGGGTTCCCTCTCTGAGGTCTCCACACGCTCTGGCAAGCTGGACACACATCCCAGGACGTCCACCCTAGACTGCAATCCAGATCCAAGCAGGTTAAAGCAAGAGCGATTACCCCTCAGACTGGTGCTGGTCCCCCTACACCCTGCAGGCCAAGAGCTGAAGATGCCACATTGTGCTGACTGGCTGTGCTGGCGTCTCAGCGGCTTCTTGCTCTGGGGCAAAAGCCACGCACTCCCACATACTGGGTCCCAAAGTCCAGACTGCACTGACCTCTCACTTTGTCCTTCGCATCTGTTGATAAATTTGGAAAGGGCCACAGCTGCAGCTGATCTGGAGTCCATCTGGCTGGCTGTCGGCTGGTCAGGTCCATCCTGGGGCTAAAGCCTTGGCATGGGGCTGGGCTCAGCTCCCAGAGTGCTTCGCTGGATTCCTGTGGCCGGGCTGTCCTCAGCAGGAGATTAGATTCTCTGTGTCATTTTGTGAGTTCTGCAGCCCCAAAGTTTGTTTAGAGTCCCCTTTTTACATGGATTGGAGAAGGTGGAAGCTGGAGCCGCAGGGAAGTCGTGCTTCTACTCCGCCATCTTGGCTCTGCCCCCCTATATGTAATCTTTTGTTTTATTTTTAATCTGACTTTTGGAGAAAATTAAAGGCCTGAGAAGGGTAGTTCTCAGTTGTCTAAGTCTGTGTTACTTAGGTTCCTCACCTAGGATCTCCTTTTCCTGTCCCTGACCCAACTTTAGACGTCTTCCCTTCCCCTTCATGTTGCCTCTTTTCTCTTCATCGCCCCTCACTGACTCTCCACTTTTTAACTTTGTCTGATCCAGGTTGAATATGTCTTAATTAAGACCTTAATTTTCTACCCACCTCTTATAGAGAAAAATTGTAAACAACTTGAGCTTAGTTTTCCGGAGATTACTAGATAGATCTTAAGTCAAGTAAAGAAGCATTTATTAGGCATTTTGTGTATTCCAGGGACTGTGCTCAGCACTGGCAATACAGAGAAAGGCAGAAACCCAAATACCCCCCAGTTCCTGCTGTCAGGGAACATGCCCTTTAGTGGGGGACACAACAAGCAGATAGCTGTGTACAAACAAACTATCCACTTAATAAATTGGAGATCCTCAGCTGAGAGAAGGTGCCGGTGTTAAGAGACTCAGGAGAGGCTTCTTGTAGAGGAGAGGGTAGGGTTTTAGCTGGGACTCGAAGGGTACAGGAGGGAGAGGATTCTAGCAGTGGAAATGCCCAGAGTCAGGAGATAGCATTTTGGATCGGGACAGCAAAGAGGTGAGTGTCCCTGATTTACAGAATGTGTGGTGCGTATAGGGGAGGGCAGATGGAGTGGGAAAGGAGGGAGATTATAAATGGCTTTGAATGTCAGAGGATTTTCTGTTTGATCCTGGAAGTGATAGGAAAAACTGGAGCATATTGAGTAGGAAGGGTGATGTGGTTAGGCTTGCATTTTTGCAGCCAAGTGAAGGACAAACAGGAGTGGATCACATCTGAGGCAGAGGAGATCCACTGGCAGGCTGTTGCAGTGCTCCAGGCTTGCAGTGATGGGAGGGTCAGAGGAGAGAAGGAGGCATCAGCAGGCCTTGGCAGAAGCTTGGCTATGAGAAGTGAGAGAGGGTGCAGGATCCAGGGTGACCCTTGGGTTGTGAGCATGAGGGACTGAGAGGCCGGTGATCCCCTCAACAGGAATAGGAAAGTTAAGCATTGGAACAGGATGAGGCCATTGTTGACTGCAGAGAGTTAAGAAGAGAGAAGCAGTAAAGAAAGGAGAGACACAGATTATAGACATTCTTCTCGGTGGAGAAATACAGAAACAGAAGGACACAAGTAGTCTTTGAGCCTGTGAATGCTGGTCCTGGGGTCTCTGCGCCCTGTCTCTTGCCTCCTCTTCTGCCTCTCTGCCTCTGTCACTTTGGTTTGTCTCCCTTGATTTTCTGGCCAGCTCCATCTCTCTCTGTCTGTTCCTCACTCCCTCTTTGTTGCCCGTGATTCCCCAACTCTACCTCACCTTCCCTTAAATTACTTTTGATTTCTTCATAGACAAAAAGGCATTGATGTGGATTAATTAAAATGGATGCATAGAGAAACATCTGTAAATATCTCTTTTTCCCTTGTATTCCTTTGCTGTCCTGTCTTTTCTTTTCCTTCAGGGAGCTAGGGGGAGTGGGAAAGAGATCCATCCATCCTTACCCTTATCCCTGAGAACTTGCTGTGGAGGGACTGACCTCTAGTCTTGTTCTTCACAGTAGATTGGAGATGACAGACTGTAGGGAACAATAAGTAGTAGCAGTGGACAGGAAGTGACCAGGGATTTGGCCTTGGACCCAGAAGTTTTCCTAAGGACTTTGCGTAAACATAAGGTCCTGCCTTACCTCAGTGCCTCTAGGGCCTCATAATCCTTGCCCTCTCACCTCCTCCCTAACTGGCCCTGCTGCCTTCCCTGCCTCAGGCTGAAAGCAGTACCTTGGATGGAGGGAAGTTCCTGCCTGAATCTTCAGGGGGAGGAAGTAGGAGCAAATTCTTCATCCCACTGCAGGAGAGGGACATATACTTCTGTCTTCTCAAGTTGAAATTCATTTTCCCACAGAAAAACATTGTTGCATATGGTGGCTTAGATCTTTTAAGTACATCAGTAGTCTTAAAATATTTTATGGGTTAAATTGGCATTGTTCTAATGGGAAAATATATTCCCAATTTTCAAACAATTTAAAATTATTTTCTGAGCATCATTTTTCATAAGTTGGGTGTTGGATTTTCTGTAGTGATTTATATGAATCTGACATATAGATAAAATTGATTGGTTGTCTGTTTTGTAGGCTACAGAACTATGTCGCTAAGAGCACAGACTTTGGGTCAGATGGCCTGAGCTCTAGACCTAACTTGTTTACACACTAACTTGTGGTTATGTGACTTTGAACAAGTCCTGTATTCTCTCAGGGCTTCTGTTTCCTCATCTGTAAACTGTGGATAAAATCCCAGCTATTCCGTTTTCAGACTTGTTGAGAGGATGGGATGAGACAATGAATGTGCAAACTAAGATGCTGTGTGACTGAGTTAGGCAGTGATGTTATTATTATGCTGTACACAGAGACTTGGGCCTGTGTTCTTCACCATAATTTTTACAACCCTGTACATGCTTTGATTATGATTATCAGAAAATGAAAATGACTATCAGAAAGTTCCACACTCTGCAGAATCATTTTTTGACTTCAGTGTTAATGATCAGCAGCACACAAGCTCTCTTGTTCCAAGGGCTCCTCCTTGGCACACCTGCCCTTGAAAAATGAGACCCCCGAGCAAGTTAGCCTGTGTATGACTCTCTAGAGGTTTTCCAGAAAGTCGGGAGTTTTTTATTTAGTTAGAGGTGCCAAGTGACATACATTAACTTTCACTTGCTCCTAAAAGAAGGACTCTGCTTAGTTGCCAACACAATACAGCAGTCACAGATTGGGGGCTAGCTTCTTGTTGGATCCACCATCTTTCTAGATAAATTGAGGAAGCCATCTGAAGACACCAACAAGAAGGATTTATGAGAGCTGCTGTAGTGGTGTTATTTGGAGAAAAACAGTCATTTCCATACCCACTCAAGAGGCCTGCTCGCCCCTTCACTAATGGCTTCGTTGCCACAGCAGTTGACTGTCTCTTCTTAGCCGAGGGAGTAATCGTTTTGAGTTAAGATATTGTGAGTCATGATAGTAGTTTGGCTCAGGTTGGGTAAGAAAGCACAGCTATTACTCTGCAGCCAAAATTGGCTGTTACTATGATGAGAGAAATTTCTTATAAGGGCCTTCAGCACAGGATCCTGAAGGAATTCTCCAGTCCACATGTGGCCCATCCTCTGGAAAACGTCACTGCACACTTTCTCCACCCTGGATCTAGGAGTAGTCAGCAAGCATGCACCATGCGTTATCTTGGAGACAAGAAGAGAAATTGGGACCGAAGCAAAGGAGACAGATTCTCTTCTTTTAAAATCTGAAGAGGCAAGTTATGGACAAGTGCCTTAGGAGCTCACTTGTCTTTAAAAAACAGCAATAACAAAAAGCAAGTGCTTTTTGATGCCTTTTGTTTTTTCTAATACTGTCTCTCTGTTCACCCCCCCCCCCCCTTAAACATATTTATAGTAAAAAAGAAAAAAAAAAGTGAGGAAAGAAAATAGTTCATCAAAAGCTAATTCACTTTGCTATGGATCTGTAAACAAATGTACCAAATAGAAAATAAGAATTTTAGCATAAGGTATGCTAAAATAAAATATCTTAGCATAAAATTATCCCCTGAAAAAAATCTAGGATGACTTTTTGTAAATACTGAAAATTGCAGGAAACAAATCCCTAATTCTCCATTTATGGCTAACTTTGACCAACTCAAGCTGTCTCCAGTTTGTGGATTATCTTCACCCATAGCTTTTCCTCTGCTAATTAGCCTCTGCCAGCAGAAATGAGTGCAGAAGTTCATTAAACTTTTCTTAGCAGGTCAACAACCCTGATAAATGAACTGACAAATGAGTATATATTGAATGTGTGCTGAGTGCTGGGGAGACAAATCTGAAAGCAGGAAGTCTCAGCTCTTAAGGAGCTTATGTTTAATGGGGAAACAATGGTGAGGAAAGGTCACTTTGGTCTGGAAAAATACTGAGATGGGAGTGGACGACATATTCTAAGCAGGAATGATGACATGCTTGATTTGATCATGTTTTTTCAGGATTCTAAAACTGGAGATGAAGGGAGGGGTGTGGGCAGTGGGAAGGGGAGGGGTCCAGAAAAGAGGGAGTGAAATGAGCTTTCCAGAAATAGTGTTCCAACACATGCACTCACCAGTCAGGAGAGCAAGGCCTCAGGACAGACTCCATCATGACATGGTCTCTGGAGGTGTGGCCAGGAGGGGAAGGAGAAGCTTGTGCCACAAGCAGCCCCAGAGGGAGGAGGGAAAGGAAGCATGGTTGATGAAATTGGAAGAAGAGAAGATGGAAACAGATTACAAAAATGAGGCAGTTAAGACACATGTGGGTTTCTGTCAGCCAGACTGCCTCACATGGATAAGGAGAATCCAGACTTGGCAGCAACTTTCTTATAGGATGATGGAAGGTGTTGAGCCAAGTAAACATTTATACATAGGTAATTTGCAGGAGTTGGAGTAACTTCAGAGTCTAGTTCTCTTTCCTTTTAAAATAGAAAAGTCATGTTAATTGGGCTATAATAAAAAAAAAGTCTACATTCATTAATTCTGAATCCACACTAACCTCTTAGGAGACCTTAGCCACTATTCTGAAGGTGGCTGCAAAAGGTTTTATGAATGTAATCAAGCAACCAACTGTTAAATGTTCCTATGTTCCTATCTTAGGCTCTGAGGATACTGAAATCAAAAAGAAAAAAGAAATAAAACAAACCTTGTTCTCAAAGAGTATTTATTCTTTCTAGAGAGACAAAATATACAGACATGTATATACAAAAAAATAAAAGCAATGAATACAGCTATGGTGGGAGTGGTGGGAGGGCCTGTCATTTGGGAGTAATCATGAAAGGCTTCAGGTAGAAAAAGAAGTGAGGGATTCTTTGATGTGGAGGTGATAAGGGAAGTGTGGGATGTGGGGCACTGTCAGTGCCAAGGCATTGAGTGAGTGTGGGTGAAGACCCTCAAGAATGCCAGTTGGGCTAGCCTGAAGGAAGGAGGCCAGGTGGTGAGGGCTTTACAAACGAGAAGTTATTTGATCCAAGAAGCAGAAGGGAGTCCCTAGAGTTTATTGACTAGGAGAGTAACAGGATCAGATCTGTAGGACAGTGGAGAGAGGGAAGACTGCAAATGTTCCGGAGTAGAATACAAGGCCATACTTCCTTCCCCTTCCACCCTTCAGTTGGACCCTCATGACTTTCTTTATATTCTTTTTTATTTTTATTGTTATTTTTTTGCCTTTTGGAGGGCAGTTGGTGTTAAGTAACTTGCCCAAGGTTACTTGGCTAGTTTTTTTGTGTGGGTGTTAAGTGTCTGAGGCCAGAACCAAACTCGGGTCCTCCTGACTCCAGGGCAGGTGCTTTACTCACTGCACCACCTAGCCTCCCCTTATATCTTTTTTTATTATATACTCCAAAAGGAAGTTGACTATCCAGCTGATACAAAACCCTTTAAAATGGTCTCCTGCTAACTGAGCTTTCTCTGACTCAGTTGGCCTTGTTTGAATTAGATCAGCATTGGTTGCTAAGAAACATTTCCTCCACATACTTTGTCAGCCTTACCACCTGCAAGTGCTTCTGTCTCCTCATGGGAGATCACTGACTTGGAAGGACAGTGTGATTTGGGAGCCCTGGGTCAGTAAGCTGTGAATGCTGGCTTCTAGGTTGTGTCGTCTTCATGCAAATTCCAGTGAGCTCTGGGGATTCTCTGTGTCCAGGAAGCCATGGAAGAAAGCACTGGAGTGCCTCTGTGCCAGGTTAAGCACCGTGCTCTGGCACCTTTGGTGAGAGGTCTGAGGGTAGAATCTTCTGGATTGCTTAATTGCTTTTTGCTTTTCTTGAAAACCAGTATTTAGTAGCCACTGAGGAGCTGATCTCCTGTAACAGTGAACATTTAAGGTCTTAAAGGTGAGTTAGAGGCCATGTAGAAAGAACGTAAAATGAGACTGAATACTTTGTCATTGTAATAATAACCAAGCTTGGTCCTAGGATAGAGTTAAGATGGACCTATTTCCCTTGGTGTGTGTCTTGTCAAAGCTGTGTTTTTGCCGAACTGTTTTTTCTTCTTTGAAGTCTTTGTTATAAGAAAAGGCTCTCTATAGGGGAAAGGAAAGGATTCAGAAATGCACAAGAGGCAAAAACAAAAGACATCAATTAAAAACCTATGAGTTAAGAGGGAAGAAGTGGTTCTGATGCCTTCTTTAACTCTAAATGTTTTTTTTCTGTGACTATCACTTACAGGCTGAATTGATGGCATGTTTTAATCGGTTCTGTCTTTTCAAGAGAGAACAGGTTGCCCTGAAATGACAACAAAGGGCATTGTCCTCCATCTCATTGAGACTTGTCTTTAGTCCGTGTCAGTGTGGGAAGAACACCATGCCAGCTTAATAAAGGAGCCTGTGAACAGAGGGCCTTCATTAGAATTTCTGTCCCTTGCAACTCCTACGCTACCATCTTAGCCTGTGAGAGCGTCAGAGTTGCAGATGGTCACAGTCTCTGATATTTTGTGCCTTGCATATGTCCATTCTCACTCAGAAGGCTTTCAGCTGAAACTCTTGTGCCAGAAGAATGATGAAATGCTTCCCAGCGGAAGATCTTTTCAGCAGCAGATGCCAAACTGCTTTGCTTCACCAGACCTGTTGAGTTTGCATTTGAGGCCTGATAAGTTCAGCAGCTTAAAATTACTTGCTTGACCTGCCTGGTCCTGTAGTTAGGGACTGTGTCCTGTAGTTGCCTCTGTGGGCTTGCAGAGCTTCCTAAATAGATCTTCTGAGTGCTAGGGCCTGCTTCTGGGAACCAGATACATACTCCCAGGGAGACAGCTAAACCAAACCTGTAATCCCAGACGTGCTTAAGGTCAGGGTGACCCCAAGGAGTCTTGGCCCATCCTTTAACAGTTGCTGTGTAATGGAGTCTTGGTTACAAAAGATGAGAAAGGCTCGTCAGCTAGGTGGCGCAATGGATAAAGCACTGGCCCTGGAGTCAGGAGGACCTCATGTGCTGTATTCTTTCGCATCATCATAATTTCATGTGTCAATGTAATGGGATAAGAAGTCAAATGTGTCTTGTTTTCAAAGTTTGTATATAAATCCCTTTTGTGGTGGTTGGACATTACTTTTATGAAGTCACTTGCACACTTTGGAATAACAGTCATTATCATTAGCACGTCCATATATGTGTGGATCAGCCATGAAATAAATATTGTCCCATGTGCCAAGGAGGTAAAAGAATTCATGTTAGCCTAATGAAAATCACTCAGCAGACCACCTGCCCCCCCCGCCGCAAAAAAAAAAAAAAAGGCACATAGTACAGTCAAAAGAGTGCTGGATTCCTAGTCTTCCAGTCTGGTCTCCAGTCTGGCTCTTGCTGGCCTTCCATCCCTGCTGCCTGGGGTGCCATAGCTCTCCTCCCCTTGGGGGCTGAACTCCTCCAACAGGTACCTCCGCCATCTTTGTGCTCACTCTCTTCTTAACTCTGCACTCTGACTTCTGACCTCATCATTCAACCAGATTTGTTCTCTACAAAGTTATTGATGATCTCTTTTCTTAATCCTCAGCCTTTGACATTGCTGATTACCCTCCTTTCCTTGGTACTCTCCTCTCTCTAAGTTTTTGTGATACTGTTCTCTCCTGGTCCTGTTATCTATTATCTGATTTCTCCTTCTCTCTCCTTTGCTGGATCTTCTGGGTCATCCCTGTGTCCCACAAGCCTCTATCCTGCTCTTTCTTTTCTTTTCCCTCTTGACTTTCACTTGGTGATTTCATCAGCTCCCATGGATTTAATTATCATCTCTATACTGATGATTATCAAAACTACTTATCCAGTTCCAGCCTTTCTACTGACCTCCAGTCTCTCATCTTCAACTTCCTGTTGAACATCTCAAACTAGAAGTCCTATAGATGTCTTAAATTCTATCTGTCCGAAGCTGAAGTCATTATTTCCCTCTTCTGTCTACCAAACTTTCCGGTTACTCTCGAGAATACCCACCAGCTTCCCAGTCACCTTGGCTCATCCTCAACAGCTCACTCTCTCTTATCCCCCACATCTCTATTCAGTTGCAAGGACTGTCAGTTTTACCTTTGTAACATCTATTGCCTATTCCCCCTTCTCTGAAATTATCTCTAGTGTAGCCCCTCATCGTCTCAAACCTGATCGATCGTAGTCCAGCCTGCTTGGTGGTCTACCTGCCACAAGTCCTCCCCCTTCCCCAGGCTAGGCCATCCCTCACTCAGCTCTTGAAATGATTTTCCTAATGTGTAGGTCTGACCAGATCACCCTACCTACTCTCCCTCTCTCCTCCAGGTTTAAATACAAAATCATCTGGCATTCTGTGCCCTTCATAACCTGTCCCCTTTCTGTCTTTCACCTCACTCCCTTCTGCTTACACTGTAATCCAGTGACACTGGCCTTTTTGCTGTGCCTCAAACAAAACACTTCATCTCCCAACGTTGGGTGTTTTCTCTGGCTCTTTCCCTTCTTATCTCGGCCTCTTGGCTCTCCTGGCCTCCTTCAAGTCCCAGCTAAAATCTCACCCTCTCCGAGAAGCCTTTCTCATTCCCCGTTCATTCTGGTCCTTTGTTTCTGTTGATTGTTTCTGATTCATCTTGTACGTACCTTGTTTGCTCATGGTTGTTTGTAGATTGTCTCTGTTCTTAGACTGTGAACTCCTTGAGGGCAGGACCTTCCCTTTTCCTTTCTTTGTATCCCCACTGCTTAGCACAATGATTGAAGTGTAATAGGCTTTTAATAAACATTTATTAACTAACTGATACAACTTTTCTGGACCTTAGTTACCTCTTCTGTGCAATGTTGGGATTAGACTACATGATCTCTGAGGACCCTTCCCACTCACAATCCTCATTTCTGTTCTCTTGTTTGCTTTTTGGGGAATCCAAGTTCATGGAAAAACAACTTAAGAGAATTGCTTCAGCTTAATGATTTAAAAAAAAAGTATGTGATGATGAAACTTTACTTTTGGCCATATGGAAGTCAAATTGGAACTCCACATTTGTATTGATATTGACTATAGTGTAAATGAAAAGAATTGGCGGGGGGGTGGGGTGGGGGTGGGGGTGGGATGAGGACCTTTGTATAAACTCTGCCCCTTGAGGTCATAGGAAGGATGATTCAGAAGAGATGCTCAGGGACCAGACTTGTCACACTGTTTCTGCTCCTGTCATTTATCTCATCCCACTTAGTGAGTGAGGCTGTGGGTCAAAGGCACCTTTGCCAATCTTCACCGCCCACCCTGAGCTTCTGCCCATGTGAAGTGCTGCTTTGCTTGATTGAGGAGGAGAGAAGACTGTTGTCATTGTGCAGACACATGGATGAGACACATCGATTTTACTTCCAACCTGAAGATGTTCAGAGGGTCACATAATGCTTTACATGTCAATCCTCTTTTGGAATGGAGGTTCATCTGCGCTCATTACTGAGATATTTCCATTCTGCCAGGAAGTCTCTCCAGGAAAGATGAGTGAATGAATTTCTCTTTCTCCCACATTCCTTCCATCTACTTCACTGAGTCTTGGCTACCCTACTGTGTGCCAGGCACTGTACTCCTTCGCTGCATTTCCACCACATGTGAGGATAATTACACACTGGTTGTCACCATTACCCGAAAGTGTTCCACTTCCCTAATCAGTTTGCCATTCTTTCTGACTGTGGCCTCCAGTTATTTCCTTCTCTCCTTGTGCCTCACCCCTCCTAAACCTATTCTTTTGCTTCACTGAGATCTCCATCCCTTTATCCTTCAGATCTTTCTCAGGCTGTTACCGCTGCTCTGATTTCACTTCCTTACCTCTGAATCTTCATCCTGTAGCTAACCAGTTGAACTATGCACTGACTTCTACTCACGTCACTTACTCCTTTTGCCCTTCTGTTGCTGCTCATTCTTGGGCAAACCTCATCTCCAGATGATGCTGAACAGAGGTGGAGAAAGTTACAAAGTTGTGCCGATTGAGTACATTATAAATTCGTGTTATGCAACTTCAGGTGGGTCCTCTGTGCAGCAAGGTACACATCTGTCCTCTGTCCTTACCCGCCACCTTTATTCTTTTGGTTGTAGATGCAAGAATCAAATCATTATTACGATTGCTTCTACCAAGGGCATGCTAGTCATCTGCCATCCCACTATCCTTGTGACTTCCCTTTCCTGGCTCCCACTGGCTTCTATGTATCATCTCCCCCATTAGAATATGAACTCCTTTCGGGCATGGACTGCTTCCCCTTTATTTGTATTATCCCTGTTAAATTCCTGAATGTTTGTTCATACCTCCAGTCATGGTCTCAGTCATGAAAACTTCAGGAAAGCCAGAGGCTGGAACTATGGAACTAGGAAGAAGAATGTTAAGAGGTGTTGGCCACCATTCTTCTTCTGCCTTTTTAAAGCTGCCTCTCTGGACTTGCAAGCTGAGGGCTTACAGTCGAGGTCGAGATAGGGGAACACTGGCTTCTCACTGCTTCAGAGCCGTTGTAATACAAAACCTTCAGATGTGCACAGGCATGCCCACGGTTGCTCAAGAGGAGAAATTTGTCTAGTGATATGGGGCTGTTACTTTTGTTAGGAGTGGATGGGGGTTATCAGATTTTTCCAGATGGATCATCTGGCTCTCCCCAGTTCTTTTGAACAAAGTCCTGTCCTGACTTCCCTGGTAGTAGTCAATTATACCTGTTCTACCCAGGATCCATTTTGTTGTTTCAGGCTTGGAGAGAACATGTGCAGGGTACCCAAGAAGGATGTGAAAGTCTAGCCTGGAAAACTTTGTGGAGATGAATTTTATAGTTACATTTGAACTAACATTGAATTACATGTTTACATTTAGTCTGGCTGACATGAAGTATCTCTGCGACCTTTTCATCTGTTTGTGTTTTTTCCAGCAGCGCTCAATGGATGGAGCTTTCCCTAGTTTTGCTCTTGGACAATTCAAGTCACGTTGGAGAGGGGACAGAGAACTTTTGGGGCAAAGAGATTTGGTCAGAAAGAACATGCAGAACAGCTAGGAAGGTGGTCGTTTCATGGCATTGAGTGAGAATTGAGTCACATAGTATTTTAATTGTGGCATCCAGAGGAAGGTGTTATTTTTCTCAGCTGCCACCCATCACACAGTTGGAGTTGGTTCTGACCAAAGCTCTGCCACTCAGCCAGCCCTGGGATCAGGTGACGAGACTCTGGTGTTTAAAATTGCATTTTAGCTCATCGTGTCTCAGAGATTGAAGGCTGGCCAGTATCAGTGTCCTCTCCTGATTTGGAGCAGCTTGTAACTACTTTTAGCAAAAGCTAATTAGGGAAAGCCATTTTCCCTGGACACGAAGAAAGGGCCATGGGTGACAGTGAAGATACAGTAGAACGTGGCCACAGTCGGCAGAGAAGGATCACATTGCTGACTGTTGCTCCTGTAGTTACCTGCAGTGAGAGCTGCTCATTGGCTGTGGCTCACCAGAGTTCAGACTGAGTTCATCATGCTCCTTTTTATAGTGCTGAACAAGGTTCGCATATTAATTTAGTCTGCTTGTCTCCTACTGTGCTGTGATAAAGCGGCTGCCGATGTTTCAGGCCTCCCATCCTAGAGAATGGAGGTAATTGCCAGTTACAAAACCAGGCTGACAGGCTGCTCTTTCCTGAACAGCTAATGTAAGTAATGTTTAAAAAATCATTGTTATTGAGCACGTGTAGCAAGCTCTTCTAGTTGTAAAGTGCTTTATAATCATATTCACTTGTTACCCTTTATGGCATCCCCAAGAGGTCCATTAGTGTTGTTAGACCAGTTCTACATAGAGAGATTTAGACCATGGCCTCATAGGGTCATGTAGCACACAAAAGAACTATCTTTTCCACAAATTGATATTGAAGGCACTTTCACCAAGTGTGTATGGTCTTATGTCTAGTCTGTTGACTAGCCCACTGACCAGCGGGCCCCTTTGCCCCTTTCCTTTCCCCTTAGTAGATTGGTAGACAGAGCCTGATTCTTGTCTCATGTTTGTTTCTCGGCCATGTTCACAAACCTTGTCAAGTATAGAACCGATGATTTCATGTCTCTGCTAGGAAATTAGATACTGTTAGTTTAGTGGGATTGATTCCGTTCATTCAGTAAACATTTTGTATTGTCTGCAGAGCTCTGTACTAGGTATTAGAGGAGATACAAACTTCAGATAATTCACACCTGACCTGTGGTTTTTAATTGTGTTTAGACATAATGACAACCCACAATATAATAAATCATAAAATAAGTGCATTAGAGAATTGCAGACCAGTACAATGAGAAGCTTGAAAAAGAAAATGGTTACCAATCAGGAGATCAGGGAAGGTTTTGTGTAAGAAATAAAATTTAAGTTTTAAAATGGTTAAGAACTAATAGGCGCGGAGGGGAGGGAAAGTATTCCAGGGAAGTGGTAAACAAAGGCATGGATATGTGAGGGTAATTGTGCATTTGGTGTGATGAGAGGAGAACAGTTTGTCTGGAAGGTAGTAATATGAGAAGTCTAGAAAAGTCGGGTGGCATTGTTGGTGGAGCTGTGAATGACTGGTCCAACCCATTCTGGAAAACAATTTGCAATTATGTACAGAAAGTCACTATCCCACTGCTAGGCTTTATGCCTCAGATAAAGAGGAGAAGCATCCATATTTACAAAAACGTTTATAGATGCTTTTTGTGGTGGCAGAAAAAAATGAAAATAAAGGGGATGCTCATTGGTTGTGGGAAAAGACTGAACAAACAGGGGGATATGAATGAAATGGAATACTCTTATGCCATAAAAAATGAGGGGAAATAAGTGAGCACGGGGTTTTGTGGCATCAGTATTGTAAAAATAAACGATTCTAAAGGTCTTGAGAATTCTGATCAATGAAGTGATCCACCTGAATTCCGGAAGACTGATAAAGAAGGAGCACACGTACCTCATGACTGATGATGGTTTAATAATGGGAACTTCTGGATGTGACCAATATGTTTTGCTTGACTACACTTATGTGATATAAAGTCCTCCCTTTCTCCCTTCTATCCTTCCTCCCTCCTTTCTGCCCTTCCTTTTTTCTTTTTCCTCCTGTTTTCCTCTCTCACACCCTCCTTCCTTCCTGTGAGGGAAAGTAGAAGGAGGAAAAAAGGTCAAATGCTTGATTATTAAAAATAGAAACCCACTACATGCCAAGCTCCCTAAACGATTGGGATATAGAAAGAGTCAGAAGACAGGTCCTGACCGCAAAGGGGCTCACAATCTAATGGCAAGTAAATAAATATGCACAAAAAATTGTAGACAGAATAAATAGGAAATAATTAGAAGAGGGGAGGCACTAGAGTTAAGAGAGGTTTGGAAAGATTTCCTGTAGAAGAGGGGATTTTAATTGGAACTTGACAAAGTTGGGGAAACCAGGAGGTAGAAATGAGGAGTGAGAACATTCCAGGTCCAGGGGACAGCCAGAGAGAAGGCCTGGAGCTCAGAAGAGTGGCTCTAACAACAGTAAAAGGCAGCAGATTGTGGAGGGCCTCCAGAAGAATCTGAATGTTGCTTAGGAAGCATTTGGCGTGAGTGGAGGGGCAGGAGATTTACAGTAGTCCTGAGTGGGTGATAACCTTTACTAAGAGTAGTGGCAATAGAAATAGAGAGGAGGGGATGAGTGCAAGGATTGGGAATGTTATGGAAATAGAGGCGAAAGAATTTGGTAATTGATTGGATCTGAAAGGTGAGGGAGAAGGAGGAATTGAAAATATGTTCAAGGTTACAAACCTGGGATTCATATCCTGAAGGCAATCAGAAACATGAAACTAAAGTTAGTAAAGGAAAGAGGTTAGGGCTGGAGATCTATGTTAGAATTGGTTGTTGATGTAGTAGAACACGTGAGATCACCAGTGGAGAATGTCTAGAGAGAGAGGAGGCTTGTCCATACTAATGGACCAGGAAGGAGAGCTAGGAAGCCAGTAAAGGCAAGTGGTTGTAGATGCACAGAAGGAACAGGGGAGGTTTAGTCACAAACACAGAGAGAGGGGATGAGACTTAAGAAGCAGAGAGTCTTAATTATGAAGACCATGCCTTGTGGGAGTGGGGAGGACCCAGGAACAACTCCGTGTTACCTTCTAGTGTTTCCCATAAACAGTAATAACTGGCGTTGACATTGGGTTTTAAGGTGTGCAGAGCATTTTGTGTGATTGTCATTTGATTCACAGTCTTCTCTGAAAAGATCTTTTGGAAACTATTTCCCCAGACAGCATGACTAGAGGTTTTTTGTTTTTTTTTTACCAGTTAACACAGTGAGTTTCAGCAAAAGGGGACTTGAAGAGTCTGCTTTTGTGAAGTTGGGAGAAATCCATATTGTGCTGATTGAAGGGCAGAGGGATTTGCTGATAGTGACAGGCCTCTTTTCTCATTGTCTCAGGCATGAACACTCAGTAATGGGCTGTAAGCTGTGTTTCCACAGTGCTTTTCTTCCTCATTTTCTTTGCCAGTTGACATAAACTTGGAGATCTCTAGTATTCCCCAAGATTGTAATGTGCACAATTGTTCCTTAACTTGAGGGCTGTCCACCCAGTGGCCTTCTTTGACTTATTAATTGGATTAGTCCCATCAGTCTGTGTAAGCCAAGAGCAAAAGACATTTTGTTCAGTAGGTCAGTAAACATCTGGGAAGGAACTACCAAGAGAGATTTGAGAAGCTAACATTCAGAAGGGCAGTCTACACTGTGGCTTCTATAGATTTTTTTGTTTTACTGGTGCCTTTGTTTCTATTTACTTGACTATGTGTAGTTTCCCCACCCCCTAGAGATGAAGAAGCGCAGTTCAACAAAACCAGGCCAGCACAGGAGCCATAACTAATACTTCTGCAGCTTTATGTCCTGCAATCTGCCTTTCTGAGCTCAGGGGTGTAGCAGCAAGCACCCCAAGCGTCCTCAGGGTTGCTGCCAACACAGGTTCTTGGATCTGCTTTGATAAAGGAAAGCAACTCAAAATGGGTTAACAAGCTTACTTTAGTCAGCCAAACATGTATCGTTTACCTAGTTCAGGGGTAAAAGCTCAGCACTCCCAACTTCAGAATACACAGACAGAATTATCAAGTCAGAGAAAAAGATCAAGTAGACAGATTTCCAAACTGTCCAACCATTACATCCATACCAAATCAACATCTGGGTTTTTCAAAGCCGGGGGACTCTCAACAAAGGCTTCCCATAGTTTCATCAAATCACAGAACACTTCTCAAAGTGAGTCCCAAAAACAAAGCTACACATCAGGGCTTATATAGCCTTCTCCTGGCTCAGAGAATGTAACAACCTTATTGACTCACTGGCCAATCAAGAAGTATCTACTGAAAAACAAGCCTCCTACCCCAGGCTCCAGGTGCACTTTAGCCTAGGGGCAGGGAAGATCTTTAAATTTGCATTTCCATTACAAGGGGGGCCATAAGGTTTTCAGTTGCATCATTGTGTAGATTAGTCTTCTGGTTCTTTTTTTTTTCACACTGAGTTCATGTAGCTGAGTTTCTCTAAATTTCTTATTTGTCATTTCTTAAAGTCTAGTAATAAATACTCCATTATGTTAATTGACAACGTTTTTGACCATTCCCCAATTAGTGGGCACTGACTTTGTTTCTAATTTTTGGCTACCACAGATTTTTGAATTGGGCCTTTATGTCTTTGACTTTTTGAGCTTGCACGCTCAGTTGTGGAAACATTTGGGTCAAGAGTATGAGCAGTTGAGGCACTTTTCTTTTTTTTTCTTTTTTATACATATTTTTTTAAGCAATTGGGGTTAAGTAACTTGCTCAAGGTTACACGGCCAGGTGTTTCTGGGTGGGTGCTAAGTGTCTGAGCCCAGATTCGATCCCAGGTCATCCCGACTCTGGGGAGGGTGCTCTTACTCACTGAGCCACCTGGCGGCCCCTGAGGCACTTTTCTTAATTCCAAATAATTCTAAGTCCTTTTCTAGGATAGATATGTCAATCCATAATTCCCTCAGCTGTTAGTGTACTTGTCCTTCTGTATCCTCACCACCATTCTCTTGCATTTCTCCTGGCACAATGCTCTTTCACTCCCTGTCCCCTCATGCCCTCCCTCCTCACTTCCACCCTGTCCTTCAAGACCAAGGTGCAGGAAACCTTTGATGATCCATCCCCCTGTCGTTAGTACCCTCCCCTGAGATGACCTTCTGTCTGCTCTGGATATACCCTGTATGTATATACTTGTTTGCAAATTGTCTCCCCCTTGGACTGTGAGCTCTTTGAGGACAAGGACTTTTTTTCCCTTGGTCTATTTCTTATTATTGTTTTTTTACTTTTCTTTGTACCCCTAGAACTTAGTGCAGTACCTAGCATATAGCAAGCTCACTAGGAAATGCTTTTGGGCTCACAAAAGGAGAAACCCCAGAGTTTAGTTTTGCATTTCTCTTAGTTGTCATTCAGAATGTTTTTTATGTGGTAGTTGATAGTTTGTATTTCTCTTCAAATTTTTTATTGTTGCTTTTTCACACCTATTTCCTTTTTATCCTATCTCTTGTACTAAAAAAAAAGTAAGAACTAGACCTCAAAATGCCCACATCTGACATTTATGCCACACTCCATAGTTTTCACCTCTTCTTTTGAGATCAGTGCCACGTGTTTCATCAGCATTTCTCTGGGACTGAGTTTGGTCCTTATGATTAATTAAGAGTTCAACTGACTTTTAGTGGGGTTTTTTCCCATTTGTTGTCATAGGCATTGTATACATTGTTTTCCTCATTCTGCTGCTTTTGCTCTGTGTGACTTCATACAGGTCTTGCAAGTTCTTGTCATAATTTTCTATAATGTAATAATATTCCATTATGTTCACAAATAAAAACTTGTTCATCCATTTTCCAAATAATGGGCACCAGCTTTGTTTCCAGTTTTTATGCTACCGTATAAAGTGTTGCTAAAATGTCAACATAAATGGGGCTCTTCTTGCTGCCTTTGACTTCTGAAAGTACATGTACACATATACATCCGTGTGCACATACATACACACACATACAAACATACCCATTGCCAGGACAATTAGGTCCAAATGGTATGAACTTAGTTAATTTTATCATATAATTCCTAATTATTTCCCAAAATGCATTATACCTGGTCACAGTTCCTCTTACTTTCCCACAGCCCCACCAACATGGACTGTATTAGTCTTTTATTAGTTTTGCCAGTTAGAGGGGTGTGAGGAGACACTTCAGACATGTTTTGATTTGCAGTTTCTTACTATTAATGATCTGGAGTAGTGTTTCATAGTTGTCCATGGTTGTAGTTCTTTTGAAAGTGCTTGTTCATATCCTTTAACCACATGATAATTTAAGTAAACTCAAGAATCTTGCCCTAGGGCAGGTAAAGGGGAGGGAGGTTGAGGATAGAAGAGTAAATTAATATGAGCAAAACTTAATCAAACAGGGTCTTAGAAGAAGAGGGAGGAAATCAATATAAAAGAATGAAGTGGCGGCTAGGTGGCACAGCGAATCGGCCCTGGAGTCAGAGGGACCTGAGTACCAATCCGGCCTCAGACACTTAACACACTTACTAGCTGTGTGACTTTGGGCCTCAGACACTTAACACACTTACTAGCTGTGTGACTTTAGGCAAGTCATTTAACCCCAACTGCCCTCCAAAAAAAGCTAAAAAAAAAAAAAAAAAAAGAGAATGACAGAACTGGAGAAGTGAATAAATCCCAGGGAGCTAGTACTGGAAGAATTTATGAGAGGATCCTAAGACAGAGCCCAAGGTGTCTTACTGGCCAGTGTGGGCAGGGGGCCTCCCCGTCCCACCGACTCCACCTCCTTGGGGATGATGAGATATTTAATTGTTATTATCTTGATTGGTGAGGGAATCTTTCTGGAAATGACTGTGGTGTAAAAAGGGAAAGTATCAGGAGAACTTTAACAAGAAAGAAAAGTCAACCACTTATTGCATATGAAAGACACACTTTTACATTCATTGAATTAATAGAATTAAAATGAACAGTTTGATAAAAATTCAAGGAATTTTGTGTCAGGAATTTATAAAAAACCAAAAAGTTATAATCATGATTTCTGACAAGGTAGGGATAATATGTTGCCCTTAGGATGCAATTTGCCAGGCACAATGAAATAGTATCACTGTTGTACACACATGTGCCAAATATCCTAGCTTCTAAATTCATAAAAACCGCATTACAAAAACACACAGAGCTAACTGCATTTAATATAAACAAAAAGAATGCTGAACGAAATATTGGAAAAATTAGACTAGGTCCTATTTTCTGAACAGGAATACCCCAAAGGTATTCTTTATGAAAACATGTACTAGACCATAAAGAAGAGTGGCTAGGTGGTGCAGGGAATTGAGTGTCAGGCTTGGAGTTAGGAAAACCTGAGTTCAGATATGATCTCAGACACTTAACTAGTTGTGTGACCCTGGGCAAGTCACTTAACTCTGCTTGCCTCGCTTTTCTCTTCTGTAAAATGAACTGGAGAAGGAAATGTCAAATCACTCTAGTGCCTTTGCCAAGAAAACCCCAAATGGGGTCATGAAAAATCAGACACAATTGAAACAACTGAACAGTGGAGCACAGAGAACAAATAACGGTAACGGCAGATGTGTAAACATATCCTTTATGGACCATAAATTAATAAAATTGATAATTAATGTAGGCAACAGGTGCAGAAAATAACAGCCTAGATGGGACTGTCTACAGCCTTCATTTCTTCTTTTGGAAACTGTTAATACCTTTTCATTGCTTATCCATGGGGAAATAGCTCCTAGTTTTAGATATTTATAAGAATTTTGTATCTTAGGCATCGAACTTGTCAGATGTTTAATGCAAAGGATTTTTTGCTTTGTTTATTGTTTTCCTACTCACCAACTTTTCTTATTCTGGTCACATTAGTTTTGTTTGTGTAAAAACTTTAGAATTTTATATAATTTAATTTGTCCATTTTATTTTTTGTGATTTCCTCTATTCTTCCTTTGGTTTTGAATTCTCACTCTGACAATTGTGAAAGATACCTTCTTTTTTCCTGTAATTGTTTTGTTATATTTTGTAACCTCTAGATTACTTATCCATTTGATGCTTACTGTGGTATATGGTGAAAGATGCTTGTTTAAACCTGTTTTCTGCCTGACTTCTTTGTGTTTTTTACAAAAATTCTTGACAGATAGGGAGTCCTTTCCCCCGGTAGTTTGTATTCTTTTGTCCTGTAGTCTTTTTTTGCTCCCCAGACTGGCACATTGAAGCAGAAAATCAGAAAAATAAACAGTAATTCAGTGTCTTCTGTCCTTTTCCTTTTCCCATTGGTTTAGGATAAGATTATAACTTACAGTTTTGTTTTGTTCCTGTAAGTAACTATGTTTTTTTTTGTTTCTAGCTGCCAGGTATTGTCTAATGTTATGTCTGTTCCTGTGGTTAATTATTTGTAGAAGTGCTGAGGATTAGGAAGGAGGAGGCCTAGCCTGTGTAATGATAGCTGAACTATCCCAGCCCTTGGGCTAGACTTAGTTTCACCCTTCCTACCAACAAGATTGGGCTTTTCCCCTCCAGACATAATGATGTGCATTGTTATCTCTGAGCAGCTCCATGGCACATACTCAGAGGCCTGGGAGAGCAGAAAAGAGGGCTCAGATCCTTCTTCATTTGTTGCTTCTGCAACTTTGGGCTAGCCTCTTCCTCTTTGGGGCCTCAGAAGTTTGGACCAGATGATCTGTAAGATCATTTATATCTCTAAATATACGATCTTTGACCCTTCTCTGACCCACAACCGAGAATAGTTTACATCGTTCCTCAAAAGACTGTTTATTGGTTTTCAGCTTTTTGTAGAAATTTTATTCCCAATTCTAAACTCTTCCATCATTCTAGTAATGTCTTCTCACTCTGAACTCCTGTCTCCCCAACACACACACACACACACACACACACACACACACACACACACGCGCTTGAGCCTTCTGACTCTGGAAGATCCATCCCTACGACCTCCTTCTTCGTATACTGGCAGGTTGGCAGGTTGCTCCCAGCACCTCCCTTTGGAGACTGCTTGTCCTTCCTCCAGCCTTTATCCTTCTCCTGACTTCACTTCCCCTCTCTCATCTGTGCTACCACATCCCATCTTTCCATTCCCTGCTTTTTAGTTCCTTTTGATGTATTCTCTTCCCCCGTGAGAATGTATGCTTCTTAAGGGCAGGGACTGTTTTCTTTTTGCTAATATTTGTACTAAATGCTTGTTGGCTGAGCGCTCAGCTGCACCTGTGCTTCTGGGGCTGTCTGGCGTCCCTGTGATTACTGTATCCCCGGTGGGTTGATCTGCAGCAGCTGTTTTCCAGCAGCCACTGTCTAATGCCAAATCTGAGGTTTTGTTTCACTGCCTTGTATGTCCTTCCTCTGCCCCCCTTGCTTGTGGTGCCGTGTTCTGGATTGCCGCACCACAGCATCTTGAGTGTTCCTTCTGCTGTGAGAGCACGTTACAGTAATAGGAGAGTTGTGGAGCAAGATTGTTGGGATGGATTCTTGTGTGAGAAAGAAAGCAAGACATATGTGAGGTGGTAAAATGGAGTCTGAGTGATGGGTGAGTCTGGTTAACTGTGGGAACTGCAGCAGGCTTCTCTGAGCAGGAGCTGGGCAGTTAAGGAGAGTCGAATGTCACAGAATGAAGGAAAGAGATGGAGCAGATTCTAGGTGGGAAGGTAGTTATGGTGAAGAGAAAGAAACTTCTGGGAAAGGGCAAGCAACGAGAAGACCAGACAGTCCACCCTCCTGCAGTTCCTGGCACATAGTAGGCCCTTTAAGATGCTTGTTGAAATCCCAGAAATGGAGCCGTTTCTGAAGGATGAGAAGAAAGTGTTACCAGAGGTAGGCCTTTAAAGAAAAGAGGGAGTGACCATGGCAAGGACAGAACAAGGAGGGAGGCGCAGGTGTCCTCATGTCAGGAGCACGGGCACCCTGTTGCCGGCCCTGCTTACACACGTGGAGGGGAAGGGGATGCTTTGAGATCAGTCCATTTTTTTTTTTTTTACTGTTCTGACAGCACTGGCATCTTCTATTCAAGTAGATACCAATCAATGCTTTTTTTTTTCCTAGACAAGACTATCCATTAATTTTCTGATACCAACATTCCATATAGAATGTGGAAAAATAAATCACCCAGATTTCTAGAAAGCCAGACAAAGGTGTGGGCTATGAAAAGATAATCTTTTCTTTGATTCAGGCCATTTTCCATCTTGTATTCATTGGCAAATGAATACAGGCCTTCTGTCTCTGGAAGTTGAGGTTTTTTTGAAAGAAGTGTACATGGGGAGATCTTTTGATAAGAAGAGGAAGCCGGATGGTAAGATATTTTTCCCAGCAGTGTAATGGGGTCTTATAGAAAGTCAACCTGGGAAAAATGGAGAGATGCCACTTATCCAGGACAGGTGAGGACAGTGAGGGATGGTGGCTGAAAGCCCTGAGCCACCTGGAGGAGGAAGGGAAGCAGGTGAAGCATTTTCAGATACAGGCTTCCCTTCCCCCGCCCTCTTGCCTCTCAGGTGTCCTGATTCTCCCTTTCTGCTTCCCTGGCAGGTGGCTGTGAAAAATAACATTGACGTCTTCTACTTCAGCTGCCTCATCCCACTCAATGTGCTCTTCGTAGAGGATGGAAAAATGGGTGAGTGTGTCTTCATTCTACCATTCAATGTCCCAGTCAGGAAGATGATGGCTCCTGCAGTGCCACAAGTTATCTCAGAGCAAATCCAGGGCTTGTGACTCTCTGCTTCCACGCCTAGTAAATTGCCTCAGAGAAGGTGGTCTCTGACCAGGAGGCCCTGTGCTAAGTGCTAGGGGTACAGCAAGAAGCAAAAACTATACTGTGCTCAAGGAGCTCACAGTCCAGTGGGGAGACAGCACGTAAAGGTCATCCAAGAAAAGGGAGTGCTAGTAGCTGAGGAAGCCAGGAAGGCCTTCTGCAGGAGGCAGGCCTTGAGCAGAGTCTTGAAGAAAGCAAAGGAAACCAGAGGCCATCATGAAGGAACAGGGCAGTCCAGGCATTGCCACAGCCAGTGCAAAGGTGGGAGATGGAGAGTCATGTTTTCAAGGAACTTGGAATATCCTGGTATAGATGTGAAAGGAGTAGAGAGCCATTGTAACTAAGAGCAGGGTGATATGATCAGACCCATACTTTTGAAAAATAGCCTTGGCAGCCACATGAAAGATGTATCGAAAAGGGGGAGAGACTTGCATCAGGGAGGCCAGTTAGAAGGCAGCCGGGTGAGAGGTGATGAAGGCCTGCACTAGGGCAGTGGGTGTGGGAGTGCAGAGCACCTCCACGGGAGGCTGTGTTCTTTAAGCCACCCCTAGATCAGAACTGTTAACTGGCTTTGAAAGTAACTTCACAGCATGGCATCAAAGTTGGGTGAGAGCCCAGGCTTCAACCCTGGTGGCAAGTGAGGCCTGACTTCCAGGAGGAGTGTGAACAAGCAGTCAGAGAGCAGAAAGAGAGCTCATACCCACCTTGCCATGGTACCCAGGCATGGGCATTGTTTGCAGGGTAGCCACACTTAGTCCTCCACACCCTGCCCCCTCCCTTTAACTTTCTGAGCTGGGAGTTAGCCCTTTGGGGCTGCTGTAACCTAACCACTGCCTAGACACCTGCCCTAGCAGCTGTTTATTTGCCTCCAGACTCCCCCAACACATCCATCTCTGGCACTCAGGTGCTCCTTAGAGGGTAGGCCCTGTGACCTGGGGTAGTGAGCGAGAGCCCTGCCTCCCCTCTCTTTGTTTTGGATAGGACAAGATTTGGGTGTGAAGTTTATAATGTACATCATTCCTAGTACAGGAGTACATTATATAATTTACCAATAAACACACTGGGGTGAGTACTCAGAAATTCTTACTGTATCAGGGACTGTGCTAAGCACTTCAGATTATTAACACGGCAACCCTGGGAGGTGTTATCATTATCCCCATTTTACAGATGAGAAAACGGGGGTAAATAGAGATTAAGGGACTTGCCCAGGGTTGCCCACGTAGGAAGTGTGTGAGACCAGATTTGAACTTGGATCTTCCTGCCTCTAAGAACGGCACTCTGTCCGCTGCACCACCTAGTTCTAGAGCGCCTCCATTGGGTACAGTGTTGCGTGTGTGGCATTGGAACACTACCAGATCCTAAGCATTCTTCTCCCCCTCTGCTCCTAAATTTAGAGCGCCAAGTCTTCCTCGCAACGTGGAAGGACATTCCCAACGAGAATGAGCTGCAGTTCCAGATTAAGGAATGCCACTTGAATGCTGGTGAGTGACTGGCTAACCCGCTGGGCTCTGGTGTTACGACTAATAGCAATTCTAGGCTCTGCCCTCGATTGCTGGATTTTGTTTTCTGGCTTGAGGTTGGTCTGGTCCTTTGAAGTCTGACTGAGATTTTTCTGCCTTGTGTATTCACTCTCTCCTTTGCCAGTGCTGGCTCTTTCGTCATGCTGCTAGCCCTGGTGCTTCTGGCACACGCCACTGAGAGAGGGGATATGACAATTCAGGGGGAAAAAGGAAATGAGAATCCAGGCTTTTATTTCTAATCTGTAGCTTATTTCTTGAGGATCATGCTTGAGGTCCTTGCTAAATCCTCAGTACTTTAAAATGTTGATTGAATTCTGTGTAATCTCTTCTGATAAATACTACTAGATTTAGAGACTCTTGAGTTTTTCAGGAAACTTAGAATTTTTAGTTTTTTCTTTAGAAATGCCAAACAGATAGTCCAGTTAGTTTTGATTACAGTAGCTTCAGAAGACCTGTTAATCACTGTCTTGGCACCAAGTGCAGTTTCCCATTAATAACTACAGTCATAGATGGAATCCCTGTTGTATTTTGAGAGCCCTGTTTCTTTATTCTCTTCAGCCATGACAAGTGTCAACTTTTTCTCCAAGTAAATCTTTAGCCTGCTATTCTAATGGCAGTTTACCCCTTGGCAGACAAGAACAGAACTTTATATCCTTCATGAAAAGTGAAGACCTTAACCTCTTTTCCTATAGTACCTTCTAACGAGGATGATGTTGGTTCTCTATTGCATTGTGGTTGAATGAGTCCTATTTTGGTGATTAAGGAAGGGAGGGCCCCCACTTCCAAATGTGAGAGCCTCTGAATTCTGCTTGAAGCAGGAAATGAAGTGGGTCATGGTCAGCCGAGTCTTTGTGCTCAGCTACAGAAGAGCCTGAATTCCGAATCACTTGGCTACATTCTGTGTGCTCCTCTTCTATCTGAGAAGAGTGGTGGCAGCAAAGTTGGTCAGGGGATCCAGGGCAAAAGGGACACGAAAGAGCAAGATTTGTTTTAGTTTTGGCTTTGTTTTCTCCTCCATAAGTGGGGCAGCTAGGTGGCACAGTGGATAGAGAGAGCACTGGCGTCAAAAGGACCTGAGTTCAAATCAAATCAGCCTCAGACACTAGCTGTGTGAACC
Organism: Petaurus breviceps papuanus; assembly: GCF_028583685.1. NCBI lineage: Eukaryota > Metazoa > Chordata > Mammalia > Diprotodontia > Petauridae > Petaurus > Petaurus breviceps. The sequence continues at coordinate 28,920,581 of NW_027185798.1, forward strand.
TGGGCAAGTCAATGAACCCTGTTTGCCTCCGTTTCCTCATTTGTAAAATGAGTTGAAGAAGGAAATGGCAGATTGCTCTAGTATCTTTGCCCAAGAAAATCCCAAAGTGGGGTCACAGAATTGGACCTAACTGAAATGACTGAACAACAAAAATTAACAACATCTCTGTAAGTGAAATGGAAGTTAGAACAATCGGGTGTGTGTTGCCAAAACGACAGAAAAGAAGAGACCCCTTGATTTCAGAGAGGAAAGCCAAAAGCCATGGTGAGAAGTGACCCTGTGCTGCCTGTGCCTGGGAGCATTGCCTTTGGCTGTGCATGTTTGGCGTGCCCTCCACGAGAGGAGGCGTCTTGGCTCTTCAAGGAGTAGCTGCAGTCTCTTCTGACGACTGAAGCAGCCTGTGTCCCCAGTCTCACCCCTGCCTTGGCTCTTCCAAGCACTCCGTGAACTCTCTTCCATTGTAACTGCTCTTTGACTGGTGGCAACATAAATCTGGGATGACAGAACCTCCTTATGTTCTCCTAAGAACATAGACCATCTCTTTTTGTTCATTAAATCACTGATATTGCTGGGAGACTACTTTCTAAAGCCTATTCCTAAGTAGGTGGTCTGCCTGCACCTATCACGTACAACCCAGAGCGAGCTGACCTGCATGTTTCCTGCCAGCCATAGGAGCTCTCTGTTCAAAAAAGCATTGTAAGGCCTCAATTTCTGCAGTATCTGATTCAACACTCAGAGTCTAGCTGTGAGCTAAAAATATCATTCTCCCCAGCTGATCTGCCCTGATCACAGCAGTAGCAGCTCTTTAAATAGAGCAGCCATGCCACAGTTGACTCTGACAGATGGAGTCAACATACTGAGGACTTCAGGGGACCATAGGGCAGGCCTGGACCTTGACTTTGACTAGTTTACTTCATCTTGAAGATTAAATAAGCCAGGGTCCACTTGCCTAAGGCAGCATGAAGTGTTCCAGTTTAGTAGTCACATAAAGGGATATAAAGAGTAGATGTCTCTTCAGATAAGTTTGCATTTCTATCTATTTTCAGTCACACCTTGCAGAGGAGTCTTTTGCCCAATTTGAAGAAACTGATTTCTGCGTTCTTTGTCCCTGATATACCTCTCCTTGGGAGGTCTCCAACCCTCCTTTCTCTTACATATAAATATCCATCTATCTGTCAAGAAGGAAGGAAGCCTTTACTATAAGCCGTTTTACTAACCTCCTTTGTCCTGATGGCTTTTTACCTCCTGAAAAGCCTAGAGATTACATGATAATCTAGTTAGCTTGACTTGAATGCACTTTATGAGAGCATTTGTTCTGGCCTAGTGAGGAGGGAGATAGTTTTATTTCTTTCTCCCTACCATAGCTTATCCTATCCTCCAGATAGATCCATTTTTAAAATGGGAACTCCACTCTGTAGTCAGAACTTAATTTAGATTGGTAATCCAAATAGTAAGGGGTGTTCTTTTTATCAGGTTATGGTACTGTGTTTTGTACTTCTTGATGAACATTGCACTAGGTGGGAAATGTAAGTTGTTAGGCTCTTTTGTCTGAAACAAATGACCCTACACTCTACTTTAATTGTTGCTGACAAAGGTATGAATATAGGGAAACAAATGATTCTAAAAAGTTAGGGTTAGTGGACCTGTTTTAGAAATCTACCTTCCCTTGTTTCTCTGCTGAAACCATGATACACAACTGTATCTGGAAGCAGGGCTGACTTCTGAAGTGGAAAAATTCCAAGTGAAGCAAACTTAGACCCATTCAACTTTTGCCTGTCCTACATGGCTATTTGCCACATTTTCCAATTTTGGGAGGGACGTGTGTGTGTGTGTGTGTGTGTGTGTGTGTGTGTGTGTGTGTGTGTGTGTTTCACTAGGGAAGTCATAAGAAGTCTGCAAACTCTTCTATGAAACAGGCTTTTGCTTGTGTGATGAGCAGACGATCCTTGCTCATTTTCTGTTTCCCTGGGAAATGAACAGGAGTCTTGAAAGTTAGGAATAGTTTTTCACAGCTTAAAAGAAACCCTGTCAAAAAGTGGAAGAAAAGAAAGTAGAATTAATGAAACATCTAAAAATACACCAAAGAGAGCAGAAGGAAGTTCAGCCTAGGACACTGTCGAGCATGGCAGTATGGGTACCATGTCCCAGTGTTAATAGATCCTTAAAAAAAAAGCCAAGTTGTATATAATTAGGATTCATGGTATTAGATATAATTCTCCTTATTACGTTCTTAGCATAAGGAAATATTTATCTTTGTTGATGACAAAGTTTATAGCAATAAAAAAGAACTTTTTTTTCTTTTTAAGAAAAGTAAAGCACGGGGTAATCTGCTGTAAGCCAAGCATCTGACAGTGTTGTCTTGCAACCTGGCCCAGTCAGTCTGACGGAGTGCTGGCTAGAGCTGCCACCTCACCCCTGGAAGATCATTTAAAATGACTTTTATCTAAGATATAGATTCCGAAGTGTTAAACAATGCATGCTAAAAGAATGACCCTATCATGGGGCAGTTGTGACAATTGAATTACTAGGAATAGGCAGTGTTTTTAATTCTCTGGCCCCCTGCCCCATGCTTTTATCTGAGATTATGTATGTATTTGGGAAGATGTGTTCATAGTGTGGCTTTAAAGTATGTATGGGGAGGGGATGGGGATAGCAGTTAAGGTGATATCTTCTATTCCTATCCTCTTCACCCCTCCCCCCAAAAAATAAAGTATATTAGTAGTACTTAAAACTACTAATTTTGTCCTTTGGAATAGGACTTCTTTATTCTTTATTTTTTAATTAATTAATTTATTTTTAGTTTTGAACATTTACTTCCATAAGTTTTAAATTTTCTCCCCCTTCCTCCCTAAGCTCTACACATGCATTTCTATTAAACACATTTTCACATTAGTCATGTTGCGTGGAAGAATTATAATGAATGGGAGAAGACCACAAGAAAGAAAAAACAAAACAAAAAAGAAAATAGTCTGTTTCACTCTGCCTTTCAACTCTATAGCTCTTTCTCTGGATGTGGATGGCATTTACCATCATGAGTCCTTTGGAATTTAGGTCCTTGCATTGCTGAGAAGGGCTAAGTCTATCAAAATCAGTTCCAGAAACTTGCTGTTTTCTGTGAACAATATTCTCTTGGTTCTGCTTACTTTACTCAGCATCAGTTCGTATAAGTCTTTCTAGGATTTTCTGAGAACTTCTTTATTCTTAAAGGTACTGTTCTTAGCATTAATAAAAGCCATGGATGTAAAGGAGAAAAGTTTGTGTATAATCCACATCTTCCATTCAGCCAAAATTCTGGGTAGCTGTTGTCTACAGAGCTACAGGACACTCCACTTCCTTCTTCAGCCAGTTCAGTGCCTAACTCCATCTTTCTCTTCTCCCCAACTCCTGCCCTCAGGCTAGAGGACTTCAGCATACACATTAACTCCTCAACCTCCTCACTTCCCATGAACTCCTCCTCTATCCCTCTTCAGCCACACACAAAGATGGTCATACCTTTGACCTTGTGATCACCCCTCATGCACCTCCTCAATGTACAAGAATCCTGAAATACCCTTTTCTAACCATGTTCTGTGAGCTTTCCACTTCTTTCTCTGCCTTCTAATACTGGACCTTTCTCTTTATCCACACTGTGACCTCCAGTCTTTCAGCACCCCACCCCCACTCTCCATTTCTCTAAGGTCATCCACACTGGCCACTCTTTGGGGTACTTTTCCCCATCTTGAATCCAATTCTTCTTAGGTCCCTAGCCCCTCATATGACCATTTGTGCCTTTGCCAAGCCTCAGCCTTTTGATCTCTCCCACAATCCATTGCCTTTACTCCTACACATGTGCTACTGAATAAAAGTAGAGAAAATTACACAACCATTCTGGTTGGGTCTGTTACAAATTTATATCATTACACAACTTCAACTGGGCCCTCCCTGCTGCTGGGCAATCCTTCTACACCTCTCGTACCAACTCACTGTTGCCTTCTTCATAGCGGCTCTTCCAGATCTTGGCCTTCTTTAAGCCTCCCATGGCTCCCCGTCTTCCTGCCGTCTCAGCTGAGAACTGTGCCTCATGTTTTACACAAAAAATGTAGGCTGCTTTTCACGAGTTGCTCCTTCTCCCACATCCTTGTTTCATAACACGTAGATTCCTTCTGCCACTTTCCTCCTTCACCCCATGCAGAAGGTACTCTTTATGAAGGCTACCCCCTCTACCTGCCCGAGCAATCCTGTTCCACCCTCTCTCTTCCAACAGATTGTCCCATCTGTCATCCCCACTCTGTCACTCATTTTTAGTCTCTCCCTCCCTGCCGGTCCATTCCCTACTACTTGTAAACATATCCTTATTTTCCCCAATCTGAAGAAAACTCTCACTTGACTGTTTTATCCCCACTGTTCCCTATATTCTGCCCTTTGTGGCTAAACTCCTTGAAAAGGTTCTGTATAGTAGATGTCTCTGAGTTTTGGGGGTACCACTCTGTCCTGGTTATCCTACCTGACCTATCCTTCTCTGTTGTCTTTGCTGGATTCTTCTCCAAATCACACTCTCTAACTGTAGGTGTCCTTCCTTCAGAGTTCTGTCCTGGGCCCTCTTCTCCTCTCCCTATATACTCATTCACTTAGCAATCTCATCAGCTCCCATGACTTTAATTACTGTCTCCATGCTAATGATTCTCAGATCTATCTTTCCTGCCTGTCTCTCTGCTGACTTCCCATCCCACATCTCCAGCTGCTTTTCAGACATCTCAAACTGGTTGTTCAGTGTCCAGAACAGAACTCATTATTTCCCCCCTTAAACCCTCCTCGCTTCCAAACTTCCTCATTACTGTTGAAGGCAACACCATCCTCCCATTCCCTTAGTCTCATGACATAGCTCTCATCTACCTCCCCCGCAACATCCAATATGGCACCATGGCCTGTTGACTTCACTTTCTCAAAAACCTTCCCTCCTCTGAGACAGTCACCATTCTGGTACAGCCCCTTACCATATACACCTGGATTATTGCAGCAGCCTGTTAGGGGCTCTGCCTGTCTCAAGGTTCTCCCCACTCCAGTCGATGGATCTTCCACTGATTTTCCTGAAGCAAAGATCTGATTGTGTCACTGTTATGGGAATGGGAATCTAAGATCTTCCCTGCCCCTAGACCCTTTGATAGGCTTAAGTGACTCTGAGAACTTTCCTTGAAAATATACTCTGGCCCCTAATAGGCTGAATGTGTCATATGGAGCCTGTGGCGGGAGGCTTGTTTGTTGCTTTGTGATTGGGCAGTGGGTCAAGAGGGCAGTGACATTCTCTGAGCCAGGAGAAGGCTATATATACCCTGATGTGAGGTTTTGTTTTGGGGCTCACTTTGAGAAGAGTTGTGTGATTTGACCAGACAAGACTCTGAGCAGCTGTTGAAACCCCCCCCGGCTTTGAAAACCCAAATGTTGGTGCTTCCCTCTCTGGTAGCTGACTAGGTGTGGATGTAATGGTCAGACAGTTGGAAGCCTGTCTGCTGATCTGTTTCTCTGTCTGCTTGTAACTTGTTTGTATTCTCTACTTTGTACTTGGTTGTCTTTGTGCTGACTTCCCACCTAGACTGTGAGCCCCTTGAGGCAGGAACTGCCTTTGCCTTCCTTGTATCTCTCGTGCTTAGCACATAGCCTGACACATAGTAGGTGCTTAATAAATGCTTGCTGACTGATTATACCGATATAAACATGGTATTTGCTTCTCTATTCATTGTGTTTTAGATATGAAGGAGCGTGGGGGGTAGGGATGGACTGTGCATGTCCTTAAAGGTTTTAAATGACTGCTGGAGTTTCTGTTTGTTTCCAGACACTGTTTCCAGCAAACTACAAAACAACAATGTTTATACCATTGCCAAGAGAAATGTGGAAGGGCAGGACATGCTGTACCAGTCCCTGAAACTCACTAATGGCATTTGGATATTGGCAGAGCTCCGTATCCAGCCAGGAAATCCCAACTACACGGTAAGTCTTGCCAGCCCTACCAAGGAGGGGGGAAGATGTTTTTTGTTATTTTTCAGGGGGCTCTGCCCTTTCCTCTTTTCCAGCACATACTGTTCACAAATCATGGCAAACAAATACTTAGCACCAGTGAGTATTTAGAGAGAATGAGCATCCTCTAAGTGTGTTAACGTTACTGTCATCCGTTCTGAAGCCGTTCTCCCCCCAGCTGATTCTAGAAGCATGTGTGTTTACCACCACATGAGGCGCTCACATCCCGAGAAAGGCAAGGAGACTCACGAGCCTGTGACCCTCCCCCCTCCCCCGTGTGTACCCCTTTATCACTGGATGGGAGGCTTTTATGGAGAAAACCCCACTTGTTTCAAGTAAATGTGGTGGTGAAACTTGGATCACGGGAGCCACATGTACAATGGCAGCTTCCTGTTTGCTTGTGCTCATTGTCCCGGCTCCTTAGCTTCCTGTGCCTCCACTCAGGCCAGTCGGAGCAGCTGTGCTCGGATCGTCTCATCAGACCTCGACTCTTTTGCTTAGTTATTTGTTAACTGGAGAACCTCCCTGCCTGGCCAGCTTCTCTCATTGGAGTTTCGTGTTCTGCCTCTAACCCAGAAGGGAAGTTCTTTCTTTCCTTGGCTATTTCTACTGGGGCTGCTTCTCTGTGTGTTTTAAAATCAGTCATGTAAACTTCACTGTAAGCCTTGCCAAAGTTCATCAGTTTTCAAAATAGAACTGCTGGTTTACATTATGAGGAGAGGGAGAGAAGAGAGACACACACCTCGCCTTGGCCAGCCCTACCAGCACAGTGACACCATGGCATATTTAGCCTGTGGAAGAGCTTCCCATCTCCCTCCCTGTGGGTCTTGATTAAAGTCTACATTAAGCTTGACGTGATAGTACCAACAGTGCCTTGCTTGTGTGTGACTCTCTTGATCTTCTTTTCACTCTCTTCTCTGTATTTTTAAGTTTCATTGACACTTTTCCTTTCATACGGCTCTCATTCCCTATGCATCCTCTCCAGATAAATAAATTAATTAATGAGCGGACAGATAAGCGCTCTCCCTTTACCAAATTAGTAAATGAGCAAAACAGTCGAACATTGTTCTTTCTGAAAATGTATGTCTCATTCTGCATCTACTGTCAATCACCTCTTTGCTGGGAAGTCAGTTGCCTCCTCCTCAGTTTCTAGAGTCATGGTTGATCATTACATTGACCTGAGGTCTTGAGTCTTTCAAAATTGTTATTCTTTTTTTTTTTATATAAGCAATTGGGGTTAAGTAACTTGCTCACGGTTACCTTGCCAGGTGTTTCTGGGTGGGTGCTAAGTGTCTGAGCCCGGATTCGATCCCAGGTCATCCTGACTCTGGGGCCAGCGCTCTTACTCGCTGTGCTACCTGGCCGCCACACAAAATTGTTATTCTTTACAGTGTTGTGCAATTGTATAAATTATTCTCCTGGTCTTGCTTATGTCATTCTGCATGTCTTCATACAAGTCTTCCCATGCTTTTCAGAATCCATGCCTTTTTTCATTTTTATAATTTAAAAATATCATTAAATTCATATATTATTAATTTGTCTAACCATTCCTCAGTTAATGGGCTCTCCTCTTATTTCTGCTTCTGCTACAAAAAGATGTTGCTATAAATATTTATGTACGTATAATATAATATGGGCCCTTTCTTTTGTCTCTGTTCACTTTGAGGTATCTACTACTGGTATCACTGGGGCTAAGGAGGTTTTGAGTATAGTACTGAATTGCTTTGCAGAGTTGTTGGACAAGCTCGCACTTCCAGTCTGAATCAGTCAGCACAGTGCTAAGTGCTGGTCATACAAGGAAAGGCAAAAGACAGCTCCTGCTCTCAAGGAGCTCTCAGTCTGACATGGGAAACAGCATGCAAGCAGTTGTGTACAGATGAGGTTGATGCAGGGTAAATGGGGAGTCATCTCAGAGGAAAGGCAATAAGATGAAGGGAACTGGGCAGGGAAGGCTTCTTGCAGAAGATGGGAGTTAACATTTTTTTTTCAACTTTATCTTATTTTCAGTTTTAGATTCTCCCCCCCTCCAATTGACTAAATACAAAACCAATTACAAATATGAAATTGTGCAAAACAAATTTCTGCCATGTTCCAAAAAAGAAAGAAAAAAAGGTGAGACTTTACTTGAAACTTGAAGGAAGCCAGGGTAGCTAAGAGATGGAGATGAGACGACTTTCTAGGCATGGAACTCGCCTGATGGCTTGTGAGGGAGCACGCAGAGGGTTCTAGAGCATGTGGAGGGGTGTGAGTGAGGTCTAAGAAGACTGGAAATGTAGCAAGGGTCCAGGTGCTGGAGGGCTTGTATAGCTAAACAGGATTTTATCTTGGATCCTGCAGGTTAGCAGGGAGCCACTGGAGTTTATTGAATACTGTGATTTGGTCAAAGCTGCACTGTAGGAAAAGCAGTTTGACAGTATAGTGGGGAGAGACATATTAAAGAATGTTAAGGGGTCCCCTGTATTTGTCTTTTTGAGTCGCTATATTTTCCATAAACACTGGACCCAGATTATGCATGAGGTCCTGAACATGTTAAGGACGGAGCCCCCCACCTCCAAGATGACATAATTTGTTGTTCGCACCCCAAGCTGGATTCCCTGTGTGTCAAGACAAAGACTTGAGGCAAGGAGACCAATCTGCAGGCTATTAAAATTGTCCAGGGCTGAGACGAAGAGGGCCTGTGTGAACCAGAGTGTTGGCAGTTTCAAAGGAGAAGAGGGTGCATGTGGAGGAGATATTATGAAGATAAAATCAATAGGCCTTAGCAGCCTTAGGGCATCATTTGGGAGAAGGGGGTGTAAGAGAGAATGAATTGAGGTTGATACCATTGTTGCAGATCTGGGTAACTGGGAAGGTGGTGGAACTGTGGACAATACTAATAAAGCTAGAAAAGAGGGGAGGATAGAGGGGCAGATAATGAGTTCAGTTTTGGATGTGTTGAATTTAAGATGTGTTCATCCAGTTTGAGGTGTCTCATAGGCAGTTGGATATGTGAGACTAGAGGCAGGGCAGGGCAGGGATGGGGGAGAGAAAGAGAGAGACTGATTAAGATTAATAAGTAAGTTGTATCTGCACAGAGATAATTATTGAAACTGTGGACGCTGATGAGATCACCAAGTGAAAGAATATAGGGAGAAGAAAAGAAGGGCCAGGACAGGGCTGTCACTATGATTGCATTAATGTGTCTGTCCTCCCATCACCCCTCCAGCGATTATTTTCCTTTTTTGCCAGTCTAGTGGGTATGAAATGGAACCTTAGAGTTGTTTAAATTAATTTCTCTTACTCATAATGACTTGGGACATTTTTATAACATTATTGGTAACATAACATTTTTCTTTTAAAAAACTTAAACAGTTATCATTGGTCATTCCACCATTTGGGGTCATGAAAACCAGAATAGTTTCATAATAGAACTATCTTTTCCCCATAGAAACAGTTATACAGATGGCACTTGAACATTCCCAGATTAGCTCACAAAAGCCTATAATGTGGTTGAATTACATTAGTAAAAGTAGCCTGAGTCCTAGGTCTAGAGAGCCAAGGAACTATGTAGGTGAGTGGAAGAGAGAAGGCGGCCTTCCTAGATCCAGAAATAACTGTAAAACAACCTGTGACTTCCATGTATAGTACCCCCCCTCCCCAGAACAACTTGAGGACCTGCTAAGCCTTCCGAAGATTGTTTACATTTTTAGTGAAGGAGATTTGTAAAAGGCTGATGGACAAATAGGCAGCCATGTGGAGTGACTGTTAGGGAGATGGCTGACCTCGAGTCTTGCATTCCTCTACTTCTTCCCTATAGATTCTCTAAAAATGTGGTTGAGTTTGTAGAGCAAGGAAGTCGAGTTAGCTGGTTATTCGGATCCACAGCAGGTTGATTCTAGAACTTGGACCAAAGTAAAGATCCACATTATAAAGACATCTTTTCTACATAATTTAACACAGTGTAGATTCATCTCCTTTACATTCGTGACATTCCTAATGCCTCTTTTTCTGAAAGAGATTTTGAGGAATTTCACCTGGCCTACATTTTAAGCAGAAGGCTCTTTTGATTTTTTTTTTTTAATATAGATGTCTAATGTCATTGTTGTAGTGATAACAACGGTTAGGGGGAAGAGGGAGAGGAATAGATAGGTATTAAGTTAGCTTCTGTGTGTTGATAATGCAGGTGGACTGCGGGCAGAAATGTCATGACCGAATATTCACATGTGTGTAATCTTTGAGTTTCAGTGTTTTGAAAGTTGTTTGTCCACTGCCCCTGTGAGGTTAGGTGATGCAGATGCTCGGGTTAAATGGCCTGGCCATGTGACCATGGGTTTGTCAGGCTCTCTGAGTTTCATTTTTCTCATCTGTAAAATGGGGCTATAATAGCACCTGCCTCAAAAGGTTGCTGTGCAAGTCAGATGAGGTAGAAAGAATGTCAAGCATTTTGCAAACTTTAAAGCCATAAGTAGATATTTATTACTATTATCATTACTGTTATTTTCACAACTTCTATGTGTTATAGTTTGGTCTCCTAACTCCAAATGCAGTCCACTTTCTGCTCTACCATGCCATGTCTGTGACGCCTTTCATGCAGTGCTTTCTCAGTCAGCAAGCTCGAGGAAGTTTAACGTATGGAAGGGGCACAAGAGACTTATCATCATATGCTTGAAAAGCTATTCTGTGGAAGAGAAAGTAAATTTTCCTGTGACTTCAAAGGGCCACAACAGAGAAATTACAGGGAAGCACCTTTTGGTTCAATATAAAGAACTTTCAGAGCTCTCTAGCACAGAAGCAAGCTAACTTCCGTATAAAGTAGTAAGCTACTGTTGCTAGAAGTATTCAGGGAGACACTGGATAACCTTCTGACAGGGTATTACAGAAGAGATTCCTTGGTTGACTTGGGTGACTGCTCTTTTCAACTTTGAAACTTTGATTCTAAGCAAACGAGTCTTTCTAAGGTTATTGTCCCTTGTTAATTGCTGTTTTTCTCCTATTCAGTAAACTTATAATGCCCTAGACTTAAATAATACCTTTCTGCTGAAAAACTTCTAACTGCTATTCTAACTGCTATGTATCTTCGATTTTGCAGTAACTGAAAGAGGCCATAGAAAATGGAAGCACTTTTGCTTGAATATAACAGTTAGGAGGGAAAGCATCAGTTGGAAAAACATCTTTGCAGCAGATTTTGATAAGGATTTGCTTTCCAAGATCTGCAGCCTAATAAAGTAACACAAAGATATGAGACCAAGGGTCTTAAGGCAAATTCTCAGAAAAATTGCAAACTGTTAACACCATGTGAAAAAATGCTTCAAATCACTAATAAATAAGAGAAATGTACATCAGAATTGCACTTTCACCTCATACCTAGTAAATTGGCAAAGATAGCTAGAGCTGAGGATAGTGTTGGCAGGACTGCAGAAAGACTGGCACAACACTCCCTGTTGGTGATGCTGGTCTGATCATTCTGGAAGATTGTAATTAGACTTAAAAGAGTCCCTTCAGTGTTGGACTCCACAGGTTTCTGTCCCTGCTGGGCATGAGCCCCCAGGAAGTTAAAGGTGACAGTTAACACAGAAACCAGTTTCCCAGCATTTTTTTTTGTAGTAAACAAAGAACTGGAAACATAGATGCCCATTGTTTGGGAAAAAGCTAAACCAGTTGTGGGTACATGAATGTAAGGGAATAGTGCTGTTCCATAATCAGTGACAAGAATGAAGAATTCTGGGGAGACTTGTGAGAATGATTGATTCCAAAGTGAAGTCAACAGAATGAGGAAAAGTCTATACACAATGATGTTGCCATGTCATGTAAACAGGAACAGAAATGGCAGTTGAATGCTAATTAGAATGAATAAATCTGGTGCCCAAGAGATGAGAAAGTGTCCTTCACTTCCCTCATTGCAGAAGGTATAATATTGCATAGATTGTCATATGTGCTTATTTTGATGTGTAGTTTTACTGAACTATTTGCTTTCTTTTTTCTCTCTTTAAATCTTTGTTACTAGGAGTGGCTAACTTCAGGGTGTATTCAGAAATGAAGGTGATTTTAAAACAATATATATCAATAAAAAATAAAACTTAGAAAAAGATGCTTTGGAGCTCATGCAATATCCTTGTAAAAGAGAAGACCTGGGACGGCCAGGTGGCTCAGCGAGTGAGAGCACTGGCTCCAGTGTCGGGATGACCTGGATCAAATCTGGGCTCAGATACTCAGCACCACACCCAGAAATAACTGGCCGTGTAACCTTGAGCAAGCTACTTAACCCCGATTGCTTAAAAAAAAAAAAAAAAAGAGAAGACCAGAATTTTTATCTCTTTGTTAATGGCTATGTGACCATGAACAATTTTATAGTCTCAGCCCACCCTTTCTGATGTAGTATACTCTGTTGTATACCATGCCCTGTTTTCCTTTTTTAATCCCTTAATTTATTATTATAAATTAAATTATCAGAACTTCATTTTGTGACTTACTGTGATTTCCCTTTCATTGATTACTTCCTGACTAAAGAGGTTTATCATAGACTCTAGATAGAATCACAACACAACTCAGTCTACATAGAATCCTCATTTACAGATGGGACTGATTGGTTCAAGGTCACAAGGTCATAAGCGTCCAACTTGGCCTTTGAACCCAGTCCTCTGACTCTAGGGCCATTGTACTTTCTACCATGCCACCTAAGGTTTATGTTAGGGTTCTTTTGCTACCGTATAAATTAAGACAAAATTCCAATATCCAGACTGACTTAATATGAACAGTCTCCTTGTTCTGAGACTCCCTTTAGGTTATCACAGCCTCTATGCTAATTAATCTTCCTTCTCTGGATTTCTTCAACAGCTGTCTCTGAAGTGTCGAGCTCCTGAAGTCTCCCAGTACATCTACCAGGTCTATGATGGAATCTTGAAAAACTGAAAGACTGAAAAATGGAGGCGTCTTACGGCCCCTGCCATCTGTGTGAACCAAGAACTCTTTAACTGGAAGCAATTGTGTTGATGTGTAGACTCTTGAGTCCAAACCACCCTGACCCACCAAGGTAGTGACTAGTGTACTAATGTGTACTAATGTTAAGACACAACCCTCTGGATAGTTTTACCTGCCCACAGATGTCTGTAAGCCCTGCTCTACCCACTCCCTGCATCCATCACCTGTGAGCTTCTCCACCCTGTGCCAATGGCTAGCATTTTCTAAACCTGCTTTAGGGCCTAGTTTGTTATTTTGTAATTGAAAACTCATTTCAAAAATCAAAAAAAGAAAAGGGAAAAACCTGTTTATTAAAGCAAGGAAAAGTATCATTGAATCATTAATTGCACTTTATTGTTTTGTATTTTTTAATACATATTGAAATTTTTTTTGTTAGTGTAACAAGTTGGAAAGGCAAAAAGCAACTGCCCCTTGGTGACTGAGCAAAGCTCAGGGAAGGGCAGATGCCAAGTCAGAGTTACTATTCTCTCTGCGCAGCACGTTTTCAGGAGAAGCGACTTCATCCCCAGTTAATTGAATTTCCAGTGATTTTTTTTTTTCCCTCTCTCCTTCAAGCAGTGTGCTTTCCCTAATTTTGTTTTTCCCAAATTGCTCCACTTTTGGACAAATCAGTCTCCCTTACTTGGTGATTCCAGGGTCCTAGAGATTTGGACGAGGTTCCCGATTCCAATTTTGCAACTGAGAGAGACAGAAATGCAGCTGTCAGCCCTGGGGGTCATTGAGTGAAAAGACTGAGACTCTCTGCTTTGCCCCTGGCCAGATGGGTGTGGTGGAGGCCCAGGGCCATTTCTCACACAGGTCCCACTCCCTGAAATCCTCCTGTTAGATGGGATGGAACACCTGGATGGTCCCTTTGCTCTCACAACTGCAGAAGCTGAGGCCCAGACAGGAAAGGGCTTCCCTGAGATTTGGACCTTCTGGCCCCCTTCTTGCACGCCATCTCACTGCCTTTCCCCTCTTCTGCTGCCTTGTGTGTCTTGTTCTCTGTGCCTGTCTGTGTTCTCCCTGCTGATCTTAGCCCCCCCTTCAGTCCAGCACTTTCCCAGTGCCTGCCAGTCACATGAAGGAGCATGCTGTAAAATACAGATACCACCAAGGGAATAGCCCCCATTCCCACGGGCCCTGGGCCCAGCAGGTTCAGCTCAGTGAAAATGTAGGTTGGAACTGCCACAAATCCATTGTCCTGCTTACCTTCAGCACCTAATTTCTGTGGACGCTTAAGATTAGCTTGGAAGGGGTCGTCAGTTTTTATCACCACACAGTATCCCAGGAGCTCCCCCTGTCCCTCTTTTGTGGTTGGACATGCATTTTGAAGAATGTTACTACATCTGAAACACCAACTTTGTTTTATTATTTTCTTCTCGGGGGGCTTGCTCTGGTATGGCCCTTTTGCGATTAATCCCTACAACATCAACCTGGATCTGTGGGTGCCACTGGCCATCTCCAACCCTGGCTGGTATTTCCTGAGCTCCAGGGCCTTATTGGAGGCTGAGGAGAGGGTTGCGTTTTCTTAGACCTCAGATACTTTTAAGACTGAAGACCACTGGTCCCACTACTCTCTCTGCCTCACCCTGTCAGCTCTCAAATTCTGGGGATTCCCACCAATCCCAGGCAATGGACTGAGTGTCAGGAGTGCACTAGAGTTTGTTTTGTTTCGAGAGAATGGGGGAAGAGACCCACCAGATGGCCCAGATTGTTGATTGTGCATGATAAAACATCCTGGTGTGTGCCACAGGCATCCCAGCAGCCAGGATTTTGCCCTGTGTCAGGTGTGCCTGGCTTAGACCACTTGTAGGTCTGGGAGTGGCTCCCCTCAAACCAGCATTAAGGCCTTGTGAGAACCCAACCACGGAGTCATAGAGAGGATACCTCCTGGCACCTGCCACCAGCTGGTGTCTGCCAGTGGTTGTTAGAGGTGTGCACAGAGGTAGGAGCGTTAGCCCAGTTGTCTGCATGTATGTCAGAAGAAGACAAGCAGAACCATAAGGTCTGCTAAATTGGCATTATTGCTGTAGCGTGGAGAGCTTCTCCCATGATGACTCAGCATCTCTGCTGAGAAATGCTCAAGCCTGGGGACAATGAGGAAATGTTCAGGGGAAGGGGCTGGACACTTGGCTTTATGGAAGGATGTGTGCCTCTGCCCTAAAGTGGGAAGGCCTGAAGGGCTTCCAGTCCCTGTCAGCCATGGGGTAGGGATTGTCCTCACTTGGCCAAGCGGAGTGAGCCAGTCTGGGCCATCTTGGTCTTTTGGAGAAGTTGGTCATGTGGCACCTTTACACATCCTTACACGTGGAGCACAATTTCTCCAGCTCTCTTTCAGAGGGAAACAGATGTTAACCAGCTCTGCATTCTTTCCCTTTAGTGCTTTTGGACCATGCCTAACTGAACTGCGTGTGTGTGTGTGTGTGTGTGTGTGTCTGTGTATCTTGTGTGTCTGGCATGAATGCAGGGGATAAAGGGAAAAAACCACCCAGAATGATTTTGCTGTCCAGAGGTTCCTTCCAAGTGTCTCCCCTCCTGGGCCTGGACTTTATATGTGTCTGTTCTGTAAAGTTTAAAGCTGCTGTGGAAGCAGGCGGGGTGGGGGTTGGGAATGGGGATGACTATACCACCCTGGGAATGCTTGTCATTCTGTTATCCCCTGCTGGAATCTCTTGGGGGTGTAGGGGAGGGGGCCTCTTGGCCTAGTGTCCTTGTCAATAAACTCATTTACAAAAAATAAAAAGTATGGTGTATGCTTTGTTCCCTGAGCTGAAGCACTTGCAGAAAACACAGCTAAGCAGAGAAACTATCCGTGCCCAACCTGGAAAGGTCATTGGCATCACCCTCCTGTACTCCTTATTCTCTGGCCCTGGGTTTCTGCTGTTGCTCAGACACGGTATCTGATATCTGAAATTGGAACGATGAGGATTCACAGGTTTGTGAAGACATCTCCTGGCAGCCCTTGTGAACCACCACTCCCCCCACACCCTACCGCCCACCGCAGCTGCATGGACCCACAGAGTAGTGAGCAGTTAAGGGATAAGTCCCTACCTACCTGATCAGTCTTCTGGCCTTATTCCTCACCAGTCTCAACCCAGCTTCCGCAGGATACCCAGATTGCTCCAAGGGCATCTGCCAAACAAGGGCAGCTGCTTCCTTCCTGCTCCAAGGCAGGCAGCCAGGGACGCAGAGGGTGGAGAGAGCCTTAGGGGCTGGAACCACTGCCACTCGAGGGGCCTTCTGTTGCTCTGCCCCGAATCAGCTCCATCTTCCTGCCTTCCTGTGCATCCCACTGATTTTTCAGGTTTTGAAGTAGGTCATACTAATATACCTCACAAATCAGACCTTAACCCCTACATTAGTTCAGATTACATGGGAATGCCAGTTTGCAAGCCTAGCATCTGACTGAGGGACTTGGGGTAAAATTTCAGAGAAAACCTTTGGATTAGCTAATCTAACCTCTGTTCCCATTGTGTCTATATTCCCTGTTCTCTGGGGAAATATCCATTCAAATTCCCTGTAAATCAGGAGTTCTTAAGCTAAAGTGTGTTGCTTAAAAAAAAATTAATTTGATAACTATATTTCAATAAAGCTGGTCTCCTTTGTAATCATATATACGCATTTTAAAAACATTCTGAGAAAGGGGCCATAGGTTTTACCAGATTGTTAACAGTATTCATGACACACACAAAAAGGTGAAGACCTCCTGATGTAAATGAAGGCTACCATTCAGAAGATTGTGGTGATAACCTGGAAGATAAGAATCCACGACTTTGGTCCCTAGACATCTAGCGGTTTTTCTGGTTGTGTTGGTGGAGATGGCAAAGAGAACTAGGAAGTCTGTCTGGTTTTCTGTAGTGTTCTCTGGACCAGTGATTTAAAGGTGAGACCAAACTGGAGAACTCGTCCATGTGACCTCCAGTTCAGACTGCATGGGGTAGGGTTCGCTCTGGTATTAAAAAACATTTGGGAAAACATTCTCAACTATCAGCTCACTTTGTCCTCTTCCACTTCATGGGAAATCGGTAGAATGTAGAAATCGTCTACCCCAATCCCCTTTGCCATGTGTAGGAAATTAAAATTTACTTGTCTCAGGAAGCAAGCCTAGAGCTGGGCAGGCACCCACTATTAAAGGTAGTAGTTGCTTTTCAGCCCTTGTTACCAGAATGGTAATCTCAGAAGTCAAAGGTGAAGAGGCAGGAAAACTGCCAAGGAGTCCCACCCCAGCTTATATCCGTGATTGCTTTTTCTGGCTTCACTGAGGGGCCCAGATTTCTTTTTCCCCACCACCACCCCCAGTTCCAGGAGGCAAGAGCCTGTTTATTTTAATACCTGGTGTGGTACTCGGAAAAGCTAACACCTCCCCCGTTGTTACCCATTTCTAGCTCCTGAACGCTAATCCTAGAATCCCAACCAACCCCCAGACAATAATATTAGCTGCAAGGATGTTTCTTGAAAAGTTTCCGAGTTGGCTTCAAACTCTCCATCTCATTTTCTCATTTAGCTTACGACCTGCCATCCGTAAGGCTGCCAACAAAGGGAGGAGGTTCTAGGCTGGAAATTGGGGTCCAGGGGTTTTATTAACAAGGAATGATGGTGTAGTGGAAGAATGCTGAAGTCAGAAGGCCTCGATTCACATTTTGGCCCCAATACTCTACTTGAATGACCTTGAGAAAATCTCTTTGCTTCTTCATTCCTCGGTTCCGTTTCTGTAATATGGGGGGAGGAGAAGAGGAGTTCAGGGGTAAGAGTGTACAGCATGATCTCCAAGAGCACTTTCAGGTCTAAATCCTAGGAACTTTCTAGACATTAGAGCAGTTACTGGCTCTTAACTTGGGGTCCATGCAGAGATTTCAGAGGTCTGAGAATTGGATTGGAAAAAAATCACATCTTTATTTTCACCAGCCAATCGCTAAATTTTTAAAAAATATTTTCTTTCAATTTGGATTTTTTTAAGAAAAAGTACATTCTGAGAAAGGGTCCATAGGTTTTTACCAAACTAACAAAAGGGTTTGTGAAAAGATGATAAAGAATCCCTAGCCTAGGGCAACTTTTCAAGGCCTTAGTGCTGTTTGAGACTTCTCTAGTTGGGTGAGAAAGGGAAGGGAATAAACACTTATGTACCATCTAATATGTGTGTTTGGCACAGTGCTGAGCACTTTTTTTTTTTACACAAATAACTCATTTGATCCTCAAAATACCTCTAGGAGATAGGTAATACTATTATCCCTGTTTTACAATTGAGGAAACCCCGGCAAACAAGCTAAATGACTTGCCTAGGGTGACACAACTAATAAGTATCAGTTCAAATTTGAACTCGGGACTTGCTAATCCTAAACCCAGAGCTCTAACCACTGTACCACTTAGATGCCTCTGGATGGGCTGAGAAGAGTCTGAATCTGGAAACTCCACCCATCTTCCGCTCCTGAGTTCAAATACCTCTGACCTTCCCCTTCCCTCCTGGTCAAGCAGCCTCCAAATCCAAATAGGGGTTCAGGATATTTTAGTATTGTTTAAGAAACAGGCAGGAGCCAAGGACTTTGGCCCTTGTCTTTCCAGACCATTTCTCTATTATCTTCCACTGGAAGAAACTACCCTTAACAATGCAAGTGGGTTGACAGGTTCCTCACCTTTCCAGCCCCCCTGCAGCAGGCATTTCTAGTCCACCAACCCAGCCTGAGGTGTATTGGCAGACCCAATTGCATGTTTCTATATATTCAAAGAGGTGACTTTTAAATTTTCAGCCAACCTCTGTTCAAGCTGAAATAGGGCTGTAGCAATAGGGAATAGACGTGGCAGAGAGGAATTGGAGCCGGGTTAAGGCCCCAGAGGGTGCCATAGGCGGGGCTTTGTTCAACCCAATCCAAAGTTTTCCCAATACGTATTATAACATAAGTCCACTTATCCCCAACCTGGCCTAGTAACTGAGCGATGCATACATACTATCTCAGCTCTGTAACCTTGCCCCTGGCTGCCAATCCGGCCGTCCCCTCCTTTCTGTCTGGGTTGGGTTTGTTGCCAAAAAGAGCCCAACTGGAGGGAAGAGGAAAACGTTCCGTTCTGAATATTGCACACTTCTAAGGATGGGGGGGGGGGGGGGAGGGGGGAGCTTCGTTTTCCCTGGAAAGGTATGAACGTGAACCCACGGGTTACACAAGGGAGATCCCGAGCTCAGGACTCAGAGCCAAAAAGGAAAAAGTAGAATTAGACTTTTGGTCTACTGGTTCCCCTCTCCTTCCTCTACCCTTATGGAGAAAATGAATAAAAAGGGGGAAAGGCGGGGCAGGTCAGTGTGATGGATTGGATGCTTTCTTGTCTCGAGTCCCCAAACTCAGCGCGTGCCTGACATACTCAGGCTTGTTCCAGGAGGTAAAACTGTAGACTGGGGGGGGAAGGGGGGAGGGGGGGGGGAAGGGGGGGGAGAAGAGAAATTCGCTCACAGCTGTTCGAAGGCGGGTCTCCCTCCTTAGTCTCCCCCTCATCACAAGCGGAACAAAGTTACTTCGCCTCACCCCAACACTCCGGCGGGTGCTGACCATGGTAGAAAACCTAGACCTAGGGTCCAGGACAGTTGTGAGTACAGTCGCTACCTGCTGACCGCTTGAACAGAGGAGAGCTAGAAGTAAGGACTGAAAAAAGCGAACTCATCCTTAGTGCTAGTCTCCTCCCTTGCCCCCTCCTACACCCCCCCCCCACTTGGGCTGACCTGATCCCAGAACCCATTGGAACTGCCCCACCCCCGGTCCTTACAAGTCTGTGTGTGGAGGCAGGGGGTCTTATGGTTATACTTAAAAATACGCACTGGATGTAGAGGAGTAGGAATCGGGAAGGGGACTTGGGAAAAAGATGCCCCCTCCACCCCCCGAGAAAGGACCAAGGGAAAAAAAAAGGTTGAATGAGTGAATGTGTCAGACTCAGGGACCCAGCGGAATCCCAGATCAGGGTTCCCCCCCACAACCTTCCTGCCCGGCCCCCGCTCTCCTCCCTCCCTCCACTGCGAGCAACGCGGGCTCCGGAGGGAGAGAAGGGGCAGGAGATTTAAAAAACAAAAAACAAAAAACCCCCCAAAACAACCCCTCCAATCTCAAAACCTTCCTTCTCATCTCCTTTCCCCCACCCTTTCCCCTGCCCTATTTCAGCAGGTAGAGGGCGTCCCACCCCCCCCTGCCCCCCAAGCCGGGGAGCCGGGGAGGGGACAGCGCCGGATACAGGGGGAACCCCGGCCCTGGGCCCAACGGGGCTGGGGGCATCTAAGACGGCCCCGGGTAAGCGGCTGAGTTGGCCGGGGGTGGAGGTGAGGGAGGGGGAGAGGATACTGTTATGTATGGGTGGGGGCGAACCAGGTGTGAGCCAGCAGTGGTGGGGTGAGGGTCTGCATAGGGGGTGGAGAAGGCCAAGGACGCTGGGCCGGGGCGGGGGGGTGCTGGTGGCGATGGGCTGGGGAAACTGTGCGCTGGGGCCACGTGAGAGAGCTGGTGTTTGGGGTGGAGGGGAAAAGAGATGGGGGCGGGAGGGGGTGAGAATCTGTGGGATGTAGAGAAACAGAAGCGGAGAAGCCGATAGCCCTGAGAAAGGTGATGGGGAATGTCGCTATATAGGGAGGCAGGGGTAGAAGTAGAGGATGCAACTAAGGATTCCTCCATGCCTGGGCTACCGCCTATAGGAACTAGAACCTGGCTCCCTGGCTCCTGGGCTTGAGGCCAGGACAGGGGCATGTGAATGCCTCTGCCAAGGTTTACCTACATCCAAACGTGCATAGCCGGGCTGGGGCACACCCTGTCTAGCCCTCACCTTCCTTAGGTGGCCAGGCTATGGGTCTTCAGGGAAAGAGATGCTAGCCCCTCAGTCAGTTCCTTTCTTTCTCCTGGGGCTGATTGCAGTCCACAGGCCTTGGGAGGGCTTACAGAGGTCTCAGTCCTGTTTTTTCAGACTGCAGTCTTCTCCCCTATCCCCCTCTCTGGGGGCTGGGATTGAACTATTTGGGAAAATACATGGCATTGGCGGATGGTGGGATTACTCCATTGCCTTCCCCACACTCCAGTAGGGTCCAACATAGTGATGGCAGTGAGAGGCAAGGCACTGTGGTTAGATCAGACCTGGGCTTCCTGGGACAAGGCCTAGGGACTTTACTCCCCCTCTTCTCCCAGCCCAATACTATTGCCCTTCTGTAGTGCCTCTTTCCTTCCCTGCCCCCAAGAGAATGCCTGCATTTCTGATGTGAGTGTGGAGTGGGGACATAGTAATCAAGGCACAAAGACAGGCAGGGCCTATCTCAAAACCAACCAGGAATAGGCAGTCCTGGGACAGCCTGAGCGTCTCCCTTCCAAGCTCCAGGTCCTGCACTGTGTGCTGCAGATGGTGGCAAAAACCAGCAGCCAGGGCCCTTGGTGAGGCCTCTGCAGCTACAGCTACTCACTCCTTTCACAGGATTTCCTTCAGTCCTAGGGATGGTTTGTTATGTAATTAACCTAACAGAAGCTGCTTGCTGGCCAAGCTGTAGTGCCCTTGAGTGTCTGGGTCTGGAGGAACCATGTGGAATGGTTCTGAAGGGTGAGAAGGATGTGGGCAGGTTTTAACAGCTGATTGGCCTCTCCAGCTTGAGTGGGATGAGGTTTGAAGCACCCATGTGTACATGGAGAGAATAGGACCCACTGAGAACACACATAGTAATCAGGATGCCCTGCAGACTTGCAAGGAACCGCAGGGATCCTCTCTAAGGGGACATCTAGCATGGGCTTAGAAGATAGCTGCTGTGCTTGCACTAACTAGGCACCACCAAACATAGAAACAGATGTAGCCATGCAGATACATGTGGAGGACCTGGATGGAGTTCATCTAAGGTTCTCCCTGGTTATCTTGCCCAAAGCCTAGAGCAGGGAGAGGAAAGGAATGGGAGTTTTATTTAAACTGCCCAGAATAGGGAAGATGGGGAATCTCCCAGGACCCAGGGGCAGTGCCTGGAGTCAGGAAGCACTGAGTTCAAATCTGACACTTACTAGCTGTGTGATCCTGGGCAAGTCACTTAACCCTGTTGGCCTCTGTTTCCTCATCTGTAAAATGAGCAGGAGGAGGAAATGGCAAATCACTTGGGCATCTTTGCCAAGAGAACCCCAAATAGGGTCACGAAGAGTCGGACACGACTGAATAACCAGGACGTGTCTGAGCCAGGTCTCTTTCCCCTAAAGGCCTGCCGGAAGCCGTGGAGCAGAGGCCGGCAGGGACAGCAATGGTCGGTGCTGACGGTGGCTGAGCCCCCAGCCCCTGGAATATGCAGCCCGGGGGGTCCTCCGGAGGCAGCGGCAAGGACGCGGAGGCGGAGCGGGGCCGGAGGCATGGTCTCCACCTATCGGGTGGCCGTGCTGGGAGCGCGAGGCGTGGGCAAAAGCGCCATCGTACGCCAGTTCCTTTACAACGAATTCAGCGAGGTCTGCGTGCCCACCACCGCCCGCCGCCTCTACCTGCCCGCCGTCGTCATGAACGGCCACGTGCACGACCTCCAGATCCTAGATTTCCCGCCCATCAGCGCCTTCCCTGTCAACACGCTGCAGGTAGGGAGTGAGAGTGGTTAGTTTGTCTGTTGGGGAGGGGCAGAATTTGAACTCGACCTTCCCCTGGACTTAACTCCTACCCTATCTTCCTAGACTGCTTTCATTAGAATCCACCAAAACCGGGGTTCCAGTCCCCAGATTGCATGTTAGGAGCTGGACAAATCCATTTTTTTTTTGTTTATTCTAAATCCCCTTTTAAAGCTGAGGGGTGGGGAGTGTGTGTGTGTGTGTGGAGGGGGTGGTATTGTGTGCTCTAAATAGTATTTGTAAAGGGCAACTTATTAATTACTCCAAATTGCACAAGTAGTAAATGGAACAGGATTTGAACTCAGGCCTCAGACTCCTACTAATACTAACATTTTTCATGGGCTACACTGCCTTTTCTTGTCCAACTTCCTCCTTTTACAAGGCAGGAAGCTGAGACTTATCGTGAGTTGACCAAGTTAAGCTAATAGTAATAGGGATAGGAACTGGACCTGTAATTTCGCTGACACAGGGAATTAACTCCCTCTCCCCATGCTGGTCCTAACCTTCTCTGTAGCTTATGTCTTTCAGAGTTGCCTGGAACACTAAGGGGTTGTGACTTGCCCAGGGTCAAAAAGTCTTCAATAAGAATTGAACCCAAGTAATCATTCAGTCAATCTATATTTATTAAGTTCGTACTAGGCACCAGGCACTAAGTGCCAGGTATACAAAGAAAGGTAAAAGACAGTCTGTGCTCTTAAAAAACCTACAGTCTAATGAGAAAGAAACAAGCACACATTATTTACTTTTACTTTTTTCTCTTTTTTTGCACATGTTATTTACAAACAAGCTATGTACAGGATAAATGGGAAATAAGCAACAGAGGGAAGGCATTAGAATTAAGGGGGACCAGGAAAAGCTTTCTTCAGAAGATGAGATTTGAGCTGGGACCTGCCTCTGTAATAATGTAATTTCTATAATGATAAGGTTTGCAAAGCAATTTGTACGTATGTATAAATAGTTGCTTGTATATGTACACATATGTAGAAATACATATTTACATTGTGTATTTTACATATTTTCCCATTATGTCATTTGATCGAACATAGGTGAAGGTTACTAGGTGAAGGTGAGCCTTGGAAACCGGAAATCTAGAATTTTATTTTGGCTACAGAACTTTGATGGTGCATCTATGCCTCAGTTTCTTTTTAAAGGATAATCCCTGACCAGCTTCTAATCCTCTCTTGTTTTTGAAGAGAGGTAGTAATGAACATTTCTTCAAAGTTGAAAAAATGGGAAAAGGCTTAGAGTCTCATTTTCCAACTTGAGCAGCAAGGCGATGAGTGGTCAAGAGCCCCATAGTAAGAGTAAACTGAACATGGTTAGTGTTAGGAGGACCTGGATTCCAACCCAAGTCATTTAACTTTAAATCCAGTGCTCTGTCCACCCTGACCCAGTTTTCCTAATCCCTTTTCTCCTTGCCCCATCCCAGACACTTTCCCACTCTCTTGGACTCCACTGTGAATGATGTTGGGAATCCTCACTTCATAGCCCTGGTTTCTGGTGATAACATCCTCCAGGGTTTTGAGTCTAGATTTGTCCCTAGTCCCTCATTTTCTGCTACTTCCCCCACCCCTCTTGGGACAAGTTATACCTGTCCCAACTGACATCCCACAGGAAGGGAGATAATGAATGTGAAAGTAGACCTTTATATAATATGTAAGCTATTATTAGTATTGGGACAGAGCTATGGGGCAGGCTTGTTCATTAAGGAAGTCTTACAACTCTGCAGACAGTTTCTAGAGGTGATTAGAGAAAAATTTGAGGACACAGTGGGGTCACCTGACATGCAGAGGACTGAAGGACTGGCTCCTGATAGCAACCTCTCTGACTAAAACTGCAGAGGTTGGGATAGGGAAACAAAGAGAGTGGTACCCAGAACTCATTCCATCCACCCAAGTCAGTAGCCAGGGCTTATGGCAGCCATGCTGGCCTCATAACCACCATTATCTCTGCATTTCCATCAGCCAGGATGCCAGTGCCAAGGACATAAGACAGAGCAGATAAAGAGTTTCAACCAGGGCAAAACATGAAGAATGGTGGTGGTCGGCTCCTGAAATAAGGAGTGTATAAACAAAAACTTTTAGCCCACATCTTGGGGTTGAAGAAGGCAGAGTGACCAACTTGCTCTTATTCTGAGGCTTTTGATCCTGCTTACTACCTTGCTGCTCAAGTGGGAAAATTTTTTTCCTTATTTTTGGACTTTGAGGAGATGTCCATTGCTACCTCTCTTCAAAACAGGAGAGGATTAGAGGATAGTTGAGAACTGGGCAGCTAGGTGGTGCAATGAATAGAGCATTAGCCCTGGAATCAGAAGGACCTGAGTTCAAATATGGCCTCAGACATTTGACACTAGCTGTGTGACCTTGGGCAAGTCACTTAACTCCAATTGCCCTGTCCTCTCCCCTCCAAAAAGAAAAAAATATATAGTTGAGAATTAGCTTTTAAGAAGAAACTGAGGCGTAGATACACCATCAAAATTCCACTCCGTTCTAGAGTTCTGGTTTACCAGATCTCTCTCTCTCTCTCTCTCTCTCTCTCTCTCTCTCTCTCTCTCTCTCTCTCTCTCTCTCTCTCTCTCTGTCTGTCTCTCTGTCTCTTTCTGTCTCTCTGTGTCTCTCTGTCTGTCTGTCTGTCTGTCTCTCCTGTTTAAAACCTGCTTCTTCCTCTATCAGAGTAGCCCTATCAAGGGAGGCCTACACCAATGATAGTATCTATTTTGAAAGGAAACATGGTAAGTGAAAAGGGACAGTAGCCTTAGAGTCTAAGCAGCTGGGTTCAAATCTCACCATTGACAGTACCTGTGAACATTGGGCAGGTCATTTAAACTTCCTGGGCCTTAGTTTCATCATCTGTAAAATATGGTTGGGCTAATGTCGTTTGAGTTCAGTTCTTCTCTAGATCTGTATCTATCTGAATTTCCTAAGATGGGGCCTCAATCTTCTCCCAATTTCTTCCCTCCGACAGGCAGGGAACCCAAGGAGGTTAGGCAACTTCATGACAGTCCCAATGAACTAATGGAATCAGTGACAAAGATAGAGAAATCCAGGGTGTCTCCCTTGCAGATCTGTAAGTGGTCCCAAAGCCCAGCATGGGTTGCCTATTTGCCTCCCACTCAAATATCATCATTCCTACACTAATACAGCCCCAGAGCAATCTCTAAATAAATACTTGAGGCATCTATAGGGATCTGGTTTGAAGAAAATCAACTTCCTTGGGGATTTTCATCTCCTCTTCTATTGCTCCCATTTTAGTTTCCACTGGAAGGGGGAGGTGTGAGGGAAGAGCCTAGCCAATCAGGAGGCTATGGAAGTTTTTCTCCTCTTCTTCTCCCCTGAGGCACCCCTGGGGAGATGTGGGTGGAGATCAGCCTGGAAGGCCCCCACAAGGGAGGAAGATAAGAGTCAAGGGAGAGGTGGAGCTGTCACCCTGGAAGGCAGGCAGCTGTTTCCTCTTCCAGAGAGGGAGAGCAAAGAGGGTGGGAAAGGTATCAGGGAGCAATGGAAAGAATATTGGATTTGGAATCAGAGAACAGGGTCTGGAACCCCACTATGACCTTCAGAGGTGGAAATACATGGCACCCAACATCCCTTCCAGTTTGCAATCTCTGATTATATTTATGGTGAATGTGTGTCTGGTATCCCTTCTTCCCCAGGTTTCTTTTGCCTCAGCGGGATTGGGATGGGGATAAACCCACATAAAAGGGTGGCTGGCTCCCCAGGTTGAACTTTGTTGAGGTTATTACATACATTCCATTCTGCCACCCTCTCCCACCCCTGAAAATCTTCAGGGTCACTGAAACTTAGTCCAAATTAGAAAGAGTGAGCAGCTATCCAAAGGTTTAGATTTTTCCTGAAATAGGTACTTCACATCTTACCTGATTTCAAGTTGGGTGTATTTTTCTGAAAGCCCTGCCCCAGTCAATGCAAAGCAAACCTTTGTCCTTTGCTTAATTGAGATGAAGAAGAAACTTCAAGATAGTCCTTTTTTTTCTCTACCTTTCTCCCACCAACCTCTGGCTAATTTCACAAAGTGATCAGGAGAGGTGTCCCCACTTCCCCCTACATACCAGTGGCCTGTGGTACTCATGATCCCTTTAAGGAGAAGCTCAGAGATTTGCTTTTTGTTTCATAACCACACCTTGTAAGACCTTCTGCAATGAGCTCATCCCCTTCCCAAGGGGATCCACCAAACTACACCAGCAAATCCATCTGCCTTTGCCGGGTAATTAGTTAATTAATCTATTAACAGATTTGCTGTTTAATCCAATCAACCTTTTACGGGGATCCATTCATCTTAGTGTATCAACCCATTAATCTTTCCTTTAGGTAACTCTCTTTAAGCTTTATCCCCAGGGGTTATCCCAGGGTCCTCCTTATGCCTGCTTTAGCCCTCTACAGCATTCTAGAATTCATCCAGCTTTAACATCCCTGTCTGCTGCCTCGCCAACCCCTCGAGCATAACAGTATATATATCATCTCTATTAATGTCCCAGGGCCATAGGTTGAAATCTCAAGCACCAGGGTGAATATTAGGGATGAAGGAGTGGGATTCTGGATCTTGGGCTGGGAAAACTTGATTTCAGGACCATGGACAGCAAGTGAATCTGTTTTTGGACTGGGAAGTCATGGAAATTTTCTAGAAAGTGATTTATTATTGATACATAAAGACTGGAATTGAAGTTATGGATCATCCAGTCCAACTCCCTAATTTTACAGAGGAGGAAACTGAGGCTGCAGAGGAAAGTGATTTGTCCAAGCTCACACAGCAGCAGAACTGGGACAAGAAAATGAGAGGGTTTATGTTTGGAGAGAGCAATGGACTTGGAATCAGATCTGAGCTCAAATCTCTACTCTTCCATATACTATTTGTATGACAACAGGCAAGTCATTTACTTTCTCTAGACCTTCAAACTTTCTTATTGGTAAAATGAAGGATGGTGGGGGTGATCAGGCTGCAACATAAATACACTTTGGGACTCCAAATATAAATAAGAATAAAAGTTAATAAGCAATTGCAGGTTAGAAAGAGGTCAAATATTGAGGGGAAGACACAAGGGATGGATACATACAGTGTTCCATTGGTAACTTCTTAATATCCAGAGAAATAGAGGAAGGACTCCAACACTTATGAGTCATCCTTTTTGTTGAAGGATGGACATAGATAAAGTCCCATAGGATGGGCAGGTATCAATTGATTTCAGTCTGCATTGTTGAAGGGCTAGAGCCCATCAAAACAGATGACTAATATCCATTAGTATTTGAATATTTAGTAATGGAGCAGCTAGGTGGCACAGTGGATAAAATGCTGAGCCTGGAGTCAGGAAGTCCTAAGTTAAAATCCAGCCTCAGACACTTACTAGCTGTGTGACCCTGGTCAAGTCACTTTACCCTGTCTGCCTCAGTTTTCTCATCTGTCAAATGAACTGAAGAAGGAATTGGCAAACTGCTCCAGTATCTTTGCTGAGAAAACCCCAGATGAGGTCATGGAGAGTTGGATATGACTGAACAACAACATCATTGAGTAAAATGAGAGACAGAGCCTAGGTGATCTCTAACATCTCTTCCAGCTTTAAATCCTGTGATTCTATGAATCCAAGTCTCCCAACTTCCAGCTTGTGGTCCATGAACTCACCAATATAGAACTGGAGGGAAGAGGTTTTAGAGGTTCTTTCCACTGCACCTACACTGCTATCCTTGCCAAGTCTCAGCTTCAGAGGTGTCCAGGTCTAGGCTCTCCCTAAAGACAGTGTCTTCAGGGATGGAGCCTTCCTTTTCCAGGGGAGATTGGGAGGAGCAGTAATAGCCTAAGCTCAGCCTGACAATGGGCCATCCTGCTTGGCTCAGAGGCAGGTATCCTCATCAGTAAACAAAGGGAACATGGGGGATGGAGAATGAAGAGATTCACTGTTTACTCTCATGATGGCTATTACAGGAGTGGGCAGATGCCTGCTGCAGGGGGCTCCGGAGTGTCCACGCCTACATCTTGGTTTACGACATCTGCTGCTTTGACAGTTTTGAATATGTAAAGACCATCCGACAGCAGATCCTGGAGACAAGGTGAGACACACACACACACACACACACACACACACACACACACGGGCACACACAATGCTGAACCCTTCCATCCCAGGTTTCCACAATTCCCTGGGGTAACGTTAGCACTTTAATGTATTCCCCTGACGGGTAAAGCCGGAGCCTTCTCCTCCCCCTCCTGTAGGTGTAAAGGGTAGGACCCCCTAGTAGGACTTCTTCTAGCAATGCTGTACACTCTCCTGTGAGTACCAGAGAGGATAGTCAATGGTACCAAGGTTCATGGTGGAGCACATGAGTTGAGTGTTTCTTCCAACCACTGGCTTCCAGGGACCCAGTTAACTTTTCTTTCAGTCCTAACTTAGTGAACTAGTCCTTGGCAGTCATTCCTTTCCTAACTCCTCATCTCCAGGCCCAACCAGCCCTTTTTTTCTCTTTTTTCTTTTAAAATTTCTAGACAGTTTGGGAACAATACATAAAGGGCTAGGCTTCCCATGGGTGAGTGGTGGGGCCTCGGAGCCTCTCCAAATTGCACAGGAAGGGGAGAAGGCATCCGGGTAACACATAAAATCCCTCTCCTGATCCCCATACCCTCCTGGCTGCTTTATTTTATTTTTAAAGGGAGAGTTGTCCAAGATTGCAGTTGAGAATCCTTAGAGGAGTGGTTGGGGGCATGTGGATGAAGATGATTAGGCCAAGTCGGTTTTGCCTGCCCTTCCCTTCTTCCTCTTCCCTTCCCCTTCTTCCTTGTCTCCTCTGCTCCCCATTCCCCACTGCCATGGGCTCTCCCTCTTTCCTACCCTCCTTGTCTTCTACTCCGGGCACTCAGGGTGATCGGCACCTCGGAGACGCCCATCATCATCGTGGGGAATAAGCGGGACCTGCAACGGGGCCGAGTCATCCCGCGCTGGAACGTGTCGCACCTGGTTCGGAAGACGTGGAAGTGTGGCTACGTAGAGTGTTCGGCCAAGTACAACTGGCACATCCTCCTGCTGTTCAGTGAGCTGCTCAAGAGTGTGGGCTGCGCCCGATGCAAACACGTACACGCAGCCCTGCGCTTTCAGGGGGCCCTGCGCCGCAACCGCTGCACCATCATGTGACCTCCCCCCCTGCCCCCTTGAGCGGGGGCAGGGTGGGGGGACACACCAAGGTTGCTTCCCCTTACTGGGGGAGGCAGGGACAGAAATGGGGAACAGAGCCAGCTGAGGGTGGCAGGGTGGGGCATTTTGTTTGTCCGGCTATCCTTCTCCAAAGTGGCCAATACAGGACTGAGGGCCAGGGTCCCTTTTGGGGGTAGGGAGGAGGGTCCTCAGAGGTAGCTGGAAGGGGTGCTGATGGGGATGAGGAGGGGATTTGAACCTGCAGCCCAGCACAGGCCTGATGCCCATCCTGACACTCAAACACACTTACACTCCCCCCACCCCCGACTACTGTCCTACCCTGGTTTGAGTCAGGGGGGAAAGGGAAGCATTTCATAACTTAGCCTCTATGGGATCCCCAGTCCTTAGTCCCTCCCAACCCTGACATTTGTCTTCCTGGGACAGCCATACTCCACAACGTAGCCTATAAACAGTCCCCCCTCCCAGATTCTGCTGCCCTCTGGGATTGGGGTCCAGGGTTGGAGGGGAACCCCCCCTTTGGTGAGTCCATACCACCTTGGCCTAAGGCTGTCACATCTCCAGAATCCTTCCCTGTTGAAAGCTTTCCCACTCCATGTCTGTCTGTCTGTCTGTCTGTTGTCTGTCCCTCTTTCCTTCTGTGTAGATGTCTACCTTCTGCCCATCCCAGTCCCCTGAACTCTCCTTTTCCATAGGGCTCTTGCTTCTTCCATCTCCCTGCCTGAGGTCTGTGTGTGTCTGTGTGGTCATCCCAAAGGTCTGTTCAGCACAGCACCAGAGGGGGTAAAGGGCAGAGAAATGCGGGTGGCCTCCCTGGGACTAGGGTCATGGGGTTGCAGTCCCAGGTCAGCGAGAGGGCAAGGGGGCAGAACTTCCAAATGTGAAACTGCCTCCTCCCTTCCCTCTCCAGGTAGACTTTTCCCACCCAGCAGCCTCCAGAGACACAACTCACCTACCTTCCAGCCTTAACTTGATGGCCTGGTACCTGTCAGGTACTCCCTTCCCTGACCCTCCAACCCCCAGAGCCAGATCAATCTTTGGTTTGAATATTTTACTTTTAATTAATAGACATTTTGGAACCAAAAAAAAAAAAGGCAAAAACAAGATCAGGTTTCCCATGGCATAAATTTCTTCATCCCTTTGCCCTTCTAGAATTGGGACATCTGTGTCCCCTGCAGGGCATGGATGATGGATGGGACAACCTCCCCAGAGTGGCTGGGCTCACCCCCAGGAGGCCAAACCGTGGGGTAGAGCGTGTCCTCTCCTCCCCAAGACGGAAAGGGCAAACCGGGCAGGCCTCCCTCAGACATCTGGGCACAGGCTCGATTTGCCCAGATTCTCTCTGCTGTCTTTGCCTCTCTGATTACTTAGCTCCTCCTACCAATCCCAGACAAGCAAAACTAGGAATTGAGATAAGCATGGGGATCCCTCCTTCCCTCCCTAGATTTGTCCCCAACCTCCCCTTGGGACGGAGGTCTATTTGGGAGCTCCCCTCCTCCCTCTGGCTGGCCCTTTTTCCCCACTGCGGCCTCAACCCTCTCCCCATTTTTGCCGGCTCTCTGGCCGGATTTCTACCTCTTGTCACCGGAGCTCATCACTGTCAGTTTTTTAGAAATAACAATAATAATGTTGAAAACGACACTAATAATAATGTAAGGGCTAGGATGCTGGCTCTCAGAGCTGGGGGACACAGAGAGAGGGAGAGAGAAATCATCCTGTGTCCCCACATATATGCTGTCTCACCTATCAAGGGGTAGACCATGTAATAAGTGAAACCCCACAAATCTGTGCTCAGTGGGAAAACAGTGGGATGGCATTTCTCCAGGGGTGTCGAAGTCGACTCTGCCTGAGAACTCAGCTTGCAGGACGAGGATAGATTGGGTCCAAGGTGAGGTTTGCAAATGGGGTTGAGATGGGGAAGGGCCCTGGGGACGTGTGACTTTATCATTAGAATCTAGGGTGTTGGGAGGAGTTTGCTATTCTGTTTCCCCAGCTGGTCCCCCAGTCTCCCTTAGAGAGTTAACAGAGACTTGTAATAGCCCTAACCCTGGGCAATCTGGGCCTCCTAGATTCTAGTCCTTGACATGCTGTGCGATCTGAGACAAGTCGCTCTCCCTTTGTGAGCCTCCCTCAGAACCAGAGGAGATGGCTCCCCTTCCCCACCCCTTCAGGTGGCTGGGAGGGTAAATGAGAGTGCCTCCTAACTTCCTTCCCTTATATCACTGCCCCTCATTCAGGGGACTCGGAGATGGGAAGGAAGAGTGATATCTTGGCTGCCCCTGTCACATTCTAGCTCCAATGTATCCTCCCTGGATGGGTGTGTCTTCTGAAAAGGGGGGCAGGGGGACCAAGACCTTTGGTTTCCCCCCTCACACACACCTCCTTGGTGGAAGTTATCCGAATGTATTTCCTGACTGATTCTCCCACACCTTCTTTTGCTTCTTTGGATTTTTGGACTCCCTTTCCCCTCCCCCAGTCTCTGTTCCTCCTCTCCAGGGTTTCCGACCACAGGGTCTGGAAGTGTCTGTAAAGCTTGTGGCGATGTTATGGGAAGTCAGATTAAAAAAAATCAGGGAGCATTTTCCCTTGTTTCTTTACTGAGGAGTCCGTTGGATCTATCTTTGGTAGGAGGGTGATGCTCGGATAGCTCGGGGGTGGGAAGGAAAGGAAGGGGCTCATTATTGGAGCCCAAAGGTTTCCAGAGGGAGTGAAGAACCAGAGCCCAGACCCTTTCCAAGGAACAGATGACCACCTGGCTGCCGGTGCCAGCCTCTGGGCTCAGCCAATGAACAGAAATTTGAGGATGGTGTATTTAAAGAGGGCCATATAGGTGAGCTAGTAATAGTTTCAAGAGAAGGCGAACCATAGGATAGAATTTTATCTGAATGACATCCCCTACTCATGTACTTCATCCAAGGGATCCAGAAGGATGTCTTTTCTCCTAGTTTTCAAAATCAGTCTGCTCCTTCCCATTCCACTCTTCAGCCCCTAACTTATTATAAAGCAGTACTCTGGAGAGGAAAGGACATCAGGTTTAGAACCTGGGTTCGAATCCCAACTCAGCTTATTAGCTGTGTGATCTCAGGAAAATCATTTCACCTCTCTGGGCCTTGGGTTCCTTCACATTGGGTTAGATTATCTTTAAAATCTTGTTGAGGCCTAAATCCAGTGAGAATCTGATGTCTAACCTGGATTTATCCTGTTTAGGTCAAGCACGTCTCTTCTTCCTTAGACCCACCTAGAAGACCAGTCCATAGCCTTTTTTATAAGCCGAATGATTTTTATGATCTGAGTTCTTTAAATATCATCCCACAGGTCCTCAAATCCACATCCCAAACTGCCCTGAGGACCTTCAGTTCTTTTTAGACAGAGAAGTTCATCTGCCCATTTACTCCAACCCTCTTCCCCTTCCAAGTTTTTGACAGGTCCATTCACCTCTTGGTTGTGTCTCTGAGCCCCCTTCCTGCAGTGTGGGGCCCTCTGAGGAGCATCGGATTTGGAGTCAGGAGGCTTGGGCACCAGTCCTGGCTCCAAGACTACCTCCATTACCATGGGCAAGCTAGTTCACACTTGTGACCCACAGTATGCTCAACTGTGTGATAGGAGAAATCATTGAACTACTCGTTTCACAAAGCTGCAATCCAGAAAAGTCTTTGGCAAATTTCAGGTGCTATAGAAATAAGTCTCTGTCCTTCCCTCTTCAAAGGCTGAAGAGGGAGGCAGGCTTTCAACAGTGCCATAGTGGCAGGACGCTAAGATGGTAACTGGAGGTTGTACTCTCTGTCTCCAGAAGACGAAGAAGTGAGGAAGCAAACGTGACTCCCCATGTCAGTGTCCTGGGACAAAGCTGTTTGCCTCCTATTAGTTAGGGGCCAAAAACTCGGAGAGAGGACATGTGAATCAGCCTGCTTCAGAGACACTGTAGCTTTAATAATTTAATTGGGAGAGGAAACTCAGACTTGATCCAGAGGTCTGGAGATAAAGGTAAGAAGGTCAGGAAATGGCTCTTGGTGGGAGGATGGGAACAGGAGCCATGCTAGGTTACAGTTTCCCCTACCACCTTCTAAAATGGGTTTGTGTCCTCTGCACTACAGAACGGATCAGACTGAAGCAATATTTGAAAGTTGGACTTTTTAGCTCAAACCCTGGGGCAAAGAGTGGAAATCTTCCGTTTTCTGGGGGTGGGGTGGGGTGGGAGGTTCAGAAATCTGAAAGTCAGCAATATCCCACCCTTGTTCCTCCCTGCCCCATCTCCACACACTGAGCAGAGGGGGTGACCAAGGTTGGATACCATTTCAGACCCAAGACTCCTCATCATCCTGTGGGAGCCAGGATGGATCAGCAGGTGGTGATCCCAGGCTTTCAGTGGACAGGCCAGTGCTGATCTCTGATGGGGAGATATCTTCCTCATCCACTGCACTACCC
This sequence comes from Petaurus breviceps papuanus, assembly GCF_028583685.1. Lineage (NCBI taxonomy): Eukaryota > Metazoa > Chordata > Mammalia > Diprotodontia > Petauridae > Petaurus > Petaurus breviceps. The sequence continues at coordinate 28,954,661 of NW_027185798.1, forward strand.
AGCTGAACCTTCAACCTAGGGGTGGTAGGAGGCACCGTGGCTTGGCTCTGGCGATAGGCCAGGGGCGTGGGAATCCTGGAGGGGCGCTTTTCTGGACGGTGGTCTCGACGAGGTCGGATCTTGGGTCTCAACTTTAGCTTATAAATGGATGGTATCCTCTCTGGCTTCTTCAACACCCTCTTGCCTTTCCCGGTAGGCACTTTGGACTTTTCCAAGTCCGAGGTGGGTATGGGTTGAGGTCCTTCATTGCCATTGGTCTCAGGGAGTGGAGCCATAGACTGGCCTTCCTGTTCTCTTGGAGCTGGTGTTCTCACTTTTGTGCCTCTGACCCCTGCACCAGCCTTCCTCCTGGTCCCATTCCCTTCCAAGCTCCTCTTTCCTTCTGAGTCACATTTGCTTTGGCCTGTGTCTAGCTCCGGAGTGTGCATCCCCCAGTCACCCATGTCCACCTTGAGGAGGGCTGGGGGCTCCAGAGCCAGTTCTCGAATGACACTATCATAAGGAGCCCCAGGCACTGGCCACCGTGCTCCAGGGTGAGGGACATATACACCACTTCGAGGAATATGTATTGTTGGGGGCTCTGTGGGGCAAGGAATCACTCCTGGGTGGGGCCCTCTGGCCTCTGGCATCTTGATGTTGGTCAAGATGTCATCTTCCAGGCCCTGGTACAATGCCTGTTCCTTGGCCTTGTCAATGGGCAGAGTGGTGAATGTCTGTCTTCCATGCTGCTGCCTGGGTGGCTGGTGTCTTCCAGCTTCTGTCACAGTGCCCAGTGTCTGATCCTGGCCTCTTGACCTCACCTCCAGGGACTGACTTCCATTTCTGGGCTGAGGGGTGTTTCTTCCTCCAGCTCTGACCCTTATGGTTGTGGAGTCTCTCTCTGTTTCTGTTGTTGGAACTGGGATACCATTTCCAGATTCTGAGGGACTCCTTCCTGGTGTTAGTGGGCAACTGGTTGCTGAGCAGATGGGGATCTTGATGACTCCTTTGCTAGGGGAAGAGGATCGAACAATTCCAGGGTTCTTAGGTTGCGAAGCAATGACTCTTTGTGCCTCATCCCAGGAAGGCTTCCCAGCACCAAGAAGGGATTGTCTGAGGATAAAGGGCTTGGATAGATTGGAGGAACCGGATAGGGCAGAAAGGACTCTTTCCAGTGGCCCTTTAGGAGCCATCTCAGGGGCTGAAACACTCTGAAGAGCAGCGTCAGTGAACCACCTTCCTTGGATATCCATCTCTCCGGGGCTCCTGGGGGTAGGGCTCCCTCCCCTGGGGGCCTCAGGTGAGCATCTGCTTTTCCATTGTCCTAAAGGAACCCGCTGCAAATCCTGGCCAGTTTGTGTCAGTGAGCACTGAGATTGGGGGGATACATCTCCAGCTGGTGATTGCCCATGGGATGGGGGTCGAGTGAATGAGCACCGAGATTTGGGGGATACATCTCCAGCTGGTGATTGCTCATGGGATGGGGG